>NC_080164.1:45416889-45773619 GCF_950295315.1 Erinaceus europaeus
GCTAAACGTATACTAATAGGGCATGAGTTACATAATATACAGGTAGAGTCCATCCAAGCCATATAAATGAAATACTGTACATCTGTACAGAAGAAGAAGTGTGTGGGGGGGGAGAAGTAGTTGCTGTTGTCCTTGACACCCCAGAATACATTGGCTAGTGAAAATAAAAGGTAACAAAACTATATTAAGGGCCAGGGAAATAGCATAATAGTTATGCATAAGACTATTATGCCAGAAGCTATGAGCTCACAGGTTCAATCCCGAACCACCATAAGCCAGAGCTAGCTGAACAGTGAGTGCTCTGACAGAAAAATGAAAGAAAAAGAGAAAGGAAGGAAGAAAGAAAGAAAAGAAATGCTGCTATATGAGTGAAAATAAAAAGCAAGAAAAAGAACATGAGTACACTGACTTGCAAAGCATAAAATAATCTGAAAGAACATACTAGAAAGCAATAAAAATGGTTAGCTCTGAGCAAGGGGAAGTTGGAAAACTAAGGACAGGGATAGGAGATTTTTCACTGTGTATTTAAAACAAGAACTGCATTTATTTTTGATGTTTGAATCATATGGATTAAATGCTGATTTCACAATTAACAAAAGCACATTTAACAATTTTGGTGTGTAAGCCTTTTTTTTTTTTTTAATCTTTTTTTTTTTTTGAGGGGTGGGGGCATACCGAGTACAGGGCGTCTCCCAGGGCAGCCATGAACGCAGCCCCCCGGTGTGTAAATCTTCGGACTGCCAGGAATTTATTCCATGAAAACAAAAAACAAGTGTGCAAAGACCTGTACCTTTCAAAGTGTATTTTAGAATTTATATTAGATAAAATTAATCAGAATGCCCTTTCAAAAGTTGGGGGAATCTGGCTCTCTCCAGCCAAAGGAATATTTTACAGTTACAGAATACAGTGACATGAGTCCAACAGATGATGCCTACCTATTAATTTAAAAGAAATTTAAAAGGGTGGGGGGGTTGCTAATTAACCATTGTTAACATTTGTATTGGAGCCTGGGGGAAAACTCCAAAAAGGACATCAACATTTAGGGAGGTGACTATTTCTGGAAACTGACACCAAAGGTTTGTTTGTTTGTTTGTTTGTTTAGCATGGATTACAATTCTTTTTGAATGTAAATCCTCTCTACCAGTCTGCGTTGAGTATGTTTAACTTCCACCCCTGGGGGGTGGGGGGCAGGGTTCCTCCTAGGTGGGAAGCTGGGCAGGTAGCTTTTGTGTGCTCCAGAAAAGCAAAAGGTAGAACAAATTGTGACTTCAGTGAGGGTCCTACACCCCTCACCCTTGACCCCCAAATTCCTGCTAGGCCCAGCTTCTAGGCAGTCCTGGGGATCCAGCTAAATGGTAAAAGGAACACTGGGAGGGCCTGCAAGGTGGTGTACCAGGTTGAGTGCACAGGTTACAGGTTGAGTGCTTAAGAACCCAGGTTCAAGTCCCCGTCCACACCTGCAGGAGGGAAGCTTCACAACTGGTGAAACAGGTCTGCAAGTGTGTGCCTTTCTTTTCCTCTCCTTTGAATTTCTCTGTCCTACCAAATAAAAGATAAAGAAGGAGAGAGAGGGAGAGAGAGAGAGAAAGAGAGAGAGAGAGAATGGCCACCACCGGGAGTAGTGGATTTGTTGTTTAGGCATAAAGCCCCAGCAATAAACCTGGTGGCAATTAAATTAAAATTAAAAAAAATGAAATACAATGAATACAGTGAAATACATTTGAGGGTTTTAAGACTTTGTATTTCATTAGTTCTCCAAACAGTGGCTTGCACAAAATCATAGTGATGTCAACTCTGCATTTTAATAATTATTCTGTGTCCTGGCATCATCACTATTTTATATTAGGAATGACTTTGTAATGTAAAAAAAAAAAGTCATCTTTCTGGAACAGACTATCTCCTAGGAAAGGGTGTCACCGATGCATTGTGAAATAAACAATGCTGATGATTTTGTCACCTTCCATTCATTCGCTAAGTACTTACCGAGTGCCTATTGTGTGCTAAGAGCACACTTGGGGGATCAAGTGGATTGGGTGAGTGCTTTGACAGCCTCCTGCTTAACAATAGGAGTGTAGGTCAAAAGCACCCGGTTTTGGAAAGCTGCTTCCTTTGAACTTAACAGCCTCCGAAGTCCTTGTTCTTCAGCCCCAACTGGGTTGTTCAGGCATATAGTAGGTGCTCATTGATGCTCATGGAATTAATCGGTCAGTGAGTGGGGAAAGGCCAGAGAGATGGTTCCAGAGAGGCCTTTGCAGAGGAACCAACGACAGTCTCTCCTTCACCCTCACCCCTGCACTCTTGGCTTTCTCCCTCTGCCCACTCTTCAGCTTTATAGTCCAGACAGCTGACTCTGGTGCTGCCACCTTTTCCTATCCATTTCAGTGCCTGGTGGAGACCCCCTCAACCAACCTCTCATTTTAGTAGGTGGGTGGGTGCCCCATTAGTTTATCAAGCTGGGATATAGAACCCAGCAAAATGAACCAATGCTCAGCTACCAGCTATGTACTCTCCAGGGAGAGTCAGGCCAGTCTTTGTTTCATATTATGCAAATAAAATAGAAGGCAACTTCATACACATACCCTCCCCACCCTGCCACCACTGAAAGAGTTGGCAAAGGAATTGAGCAAATAGGGACAAAACTGTAAAACTGGCTTAGTGCTAACCAGAGTCAGTGACATCTTCATTCCCTACAGTTAGTGCAAAACCAGCTCAGTTTCAAATATATTTGTTGCCAGAACACACAGGCCAAGGACACATACCACGCGGAGACCCACATCCTCCCTTCTAGCCATTTACCACTTCAAGCTCTGAAGGAAGGGCACACCCTGTCATCACCTGAGGGAGACCTGGAAGCTCCAACTCTGGAGGGGTGTGTGTGTGCACGTGCGTGTATGCAATGCTCTGGCAGCAAGTATAAATCGAGCACTTGTGCTCAACCTGGAGAGACAAACATCACATGAAAACGCAAGAGGCACAATTCTCTGAAAATGAAGTTGGACACTTCAAACAAGACACATTTGGCTGCTGGTCTGCTTCTGTGTGTGCATGGGGTGGTGGAGGTTGGGGGAGGGCATGCATCTAAAGGCAAAAATAAAGACCAAAAATGAGAGGGAACTACATAGTCTCTAATGAGAATGTGGGTTCTCCCAGGCAAAACAAAACATAAAACCAAATAAGCACCCCCAAACAAACAAACAACAACAAAGGAAAAACATAAAACCAATCAATCACATAAAATTTATAAAGAAATCTAATGCCCCTTTCCCCACCGCCAACTCCAAAAGTTAAATGGAAAATATATAAATACCATATGGTAATATCCTGTATCATCTATTCAGATGTTTCTGCTGTCACTTCGTGGGCTGGTTCTGGGATAAATGCATGTATTAACAGACTCGGAGGTTGAGGCTTTCTCCGGTTCTATTGTAGATCCAGAGCCCAAACAACAGGAACTCACGACACCACGACACCGTACTCATTCCAACCAAACATCTGCCGTGAAGCCATCTCTATGTGTGTAGTGGTGCTCCACCGACCTGTGTGACAAGGCCTGCATGGTTCTGGCTCCAGTGATTGCTGGAAATCCCAGTAGAAGGTGAGCATGCTCCAGTGGGAGCTGCACCCAGATCTAGAAGGAGGGTGGGAATCTGCCCCATAGGCCACTCCCAGCTCTAACCCAGAAACTGCCTCGGCCCAGGTCTGGGAGTACTAGTGCAGGTCCACCTTGTGTTTATAGGGATGCAGATATGCCTGATTCTGGAAGGCGAGGGTCTAGCAGTGCCCATAGGTGCTCCAAGGGGCTGGATCCCATTAAGTTCAATGCCCCCACTCCTCCCCCCAACACACAGACACACCGACAGGGGAAATTGTCCAGCTTCTACAAGTCCTCCATGCATTCATCCAACAAAGCTCTCAACTGAGCTCCTGTGCATGAGTGAGCAGCCATTCTCTTTGCCAAGGCATCACACAGAGCACAGTTATCCTGTCTTCTTGTTTGTAGTCAGAAACATGCAAAGCCAGACTGAGAGCAGGGTCAGAATTCCAATGCTGGGGTGCTCTCTGGCTCTGGGATCTGATTCACCACAGTCCAAGCAGTGAGTGCAGCCTGAATGGATGAGGTGTTGAAACCTGCAAGCTGGAGGGACTGCTTGGGGTGAGTGGGGACTGTAGAAGCTGCAGGCTGATGGTCAGTTCTGGCTCTATCCGTGTGGCCTGTTGAGTGTGGTTGATTTGGAAATCCAGTAGGTGCATCTGGGTGTTTGGGTGCAAGCCAAAATGGTGAGGTCATAGAAAATTTGTGTGGTAAGTTATCCCACTGAATCCTGGGGTGTGTCTTAGGGAGAGACCTTGGAGCGATGATGACAGGGGTGGGGGGGTTGCCTTTTCCTTCTGTCTCCTGCCATTGGGTTGGTGTTCTTTTCAAATATGAAACAAAAGAATCTCTATGCCCCCGGCAAGGGGCTGTTTATGAGGGAGTGTGAGGCCCAGGGCAAGGTCCTGTGATCTTTGTGGGAGCCTAGGTCTTGTGCTCTGTGGGTGAGCAGGGTGTACTCTGAACACATGTCTGACATCTGGGTGGCCTTGCTTGTGTCTCTGTGTGGCATGAAGCGGCCTCCATTTTGAGTTGGGGGATGCAGCAAAATCAGACTCATTGGCTTCCTGCCCAGTGGCATTTCATAGAGACAGCCAGAAACTTGAGTCATTGGTGGACCGAGGGTTCCTCTGAGGGGACAGGGAAGGACCATACCATGAGACTTTCAAAATGGGCTGGTCCTCTTCTCATCAGCTCCTCCTTGGCTGCTCACCTCCATGTTCTGTCTCCCAGCCCAGGGCAGAAAGGAGATGTGTGTGTGTGTGGGGGGGGGGTGAATGGGGAAAAGGCTTGTGGAAGGAGGTACACAGCCCCACCTGCCAGAAGTGATTTGAAGATACCGCTGAACTCTCTCTTATTTATTTTTTCTTTTGTTGATAGAGATAGCAGAAGGGGAGACAGAGATAGAGAGAGAAAGGGAAGACACCTGCAATACTACTTCACCTCTGGTGAAGCTTCCCCCTGCAGGTGGGGACCAGAGACTTGAACCTGATCCTAGTGCATCGTAACATGTGCTCTTATGAGATGTGCCACCACCTGCCCCCCTCTTTTCTTTTCTCTTCTTTCTTTCTTCCTTTCTTTCTTTAATCAGAGCACTGCTCAGCTCTTGTTTTTGGTGTTACAGGAGATAGAAGATAGGGCTTTGGAACCTCAGGAATGAATCTATTGCCATAATCACAACCCGCTCTCCCCTCCTCTCTTCTTTCAATAGCAGCTTCCTGAGAGTTTGTGGTTTCACAGACCTCACTTCTGACCCTTAGCACAGCCCTTCAAGGTAAGAGCTGTGAATTTCTTTGCATACGAGACTAGCCATAGCAAGGCAAAGAAACTGGTTCAAGGTCAAAGGATGGTAAGCAATATTCTAAATTATATTTGCTTAATTCCACCACCCAAACTTTCTTCTTACTCCTTTGTACTGTAGGACTCCCACCAGCAGACCTGTGATACTGGGGCAGTGCCCTCAAGCAAGTACAAAGTGGACAAAAAACAGAGTAGGGCAAGACAGAGAAGTTGTGTCTCTTTCCCAGCATCCTCATCTACCAGCAGCCTCACCACTGTAGTGGTAAACACCTCCCTTCCACCTTTTTATGCTTTCCCCAAAAAGTGCTTTGGGAGAATTGCCCTGGGATAGCAAGGGGAAAGTGTATTTTCCCACTTGTCTGGAACAATATTGTTCTAGGGCCAAGGTACTAGATGTCCCCATAGTTGTCCAGGGTCCCTCATTCGTCAGCAACTCTATTCTGGGTTGCAATAGATCCAGAGAAATGCAGGTGACTCTGAGGAGGGATTAGTAGATAACATCTTTCTCCAGGTCTTACTAACCTCCCTGTCATTAAAGAGAAAAGGGCACAGGGATCTATTATTTTTTAAAAGATTTTATTTATTTATTTATTAATGAGAAAGATAGGAGGAGAGAGTAAGAACCAGACATCACTCTGGCACATGTGCTGCCGGGGATCAAACACAGGACCTCATGCTTGAGAGTCCAAAGCTGTATCACTGTGCCACCTCCCGGATCACAGCACAGGGGTTTATGATGGCTCTTCCTACCCTTCATTTCTTGTTAGTGCATAAATGCATTCTGTATGTTTTCTAGATTATAGTTCCAATTACACAGTACAGATGTAAACGTGTCACTGTACATCTCTATGTGGCTTTTATTTAAAAAATAACCTTTCTAGCAGTAAATGCAAACTTTGCTACACACAATCAGGGTTTGTCTCTACATGACTGTGGATTGCTAGTGTGGGTGGGTCCCTCTTCAGCGGACTTAGCTTTTAGGTAAGGTAAAATTTAGGAATCTACATCAAAAAGGTATTTAACTAACATCTCTATATTTCAAGATTAATTTAATTTACATGGAGGGTTAGTAGAGCAAGGGGGTGGTAAGTGAGCATAGTACTCATGGGCGTCCAGGAAGAAGGAAATGCCTAACCGCAGATGGGGTGTGAGGTGATGAATGTCACAAGCAAGGATTGGAAGCCCTTAATCGGGGACTGTATTGGGCTTATGGGGCTTGTTTATCCATTTCTGGAAGCCCTGCAGATATCTTTAATAAACTCCAACCTAGCTATTAATGCTTTGCACCCCCTGGGTGCACTTCTGAGTGGGGGTCTAATTTAACCTCAGGTGCCCAAGAGGATTGAGAACACAACTATACACACACACACACACACACACACACACAGTATTACAAATAACCTGACAAAGGCCTGCACCTTAAAATAGCGGCGGGTATCCCCTCTCTTGGAGGCTACACTGGATTTCAGGAGTGCTTTTTGCAGATTAGGGTCCATGCACCTGCCACCTTCACTTTGGGCCACCTTTACCTGCTACTCTCGCTCCGTTTTCTGATTCCCGGAGCCACCCGCACCCAGTGGCTGCAGAGAGTTGGGGTTGGCCCAGGCCTCGTTCGATTCTGCGTGTGAGCAGTCCAATTCAGTTTGGGATCCTCTCTCTGGAGTGACCTCGGTTGGCTCTTTCTTCCCAAGAAGCTCAGAATACCTGTTCAGGTTGTAGGAGCCCGAAGCCTCGCGGCTTGACAGTAAAGGCAGGAGCAGGGCATAGTGGAAGCTGTGCGAGCGAATCGGCAGAAAAGGCCAGGTAAATCGCTACCCACGAGCGGCTTGTGGATGCTGGGACTCCGGGTCTGGGCTCCAGAGCTTGCGGATGGTGGGAGAAGCGGACCTCAGGTTTAGGAACCAGCTAAGACCCTGTAAATCCCTTTCTTCTTTCATCTCTCCGACGAGGGCTGAATCCGGGAAATTGGAGACCGGAGACTGAGTTCAGGTTGGAGTTGGGGGGTCCGGGGAGCCTTAGTCCTGCAGAAAGGAGTTGAGGGGAGCTGGTAGGGAAGACCGATGTGACGGAGAGCTCGGCGGAGAGAAATAACCAGGAAAGAAGAGCAGAAGGCAAAGGGCCAGTGGGAAGACGAGGCGCGTGGAGACCCGGCCAAGCGCAGGCCGCGCGGGGAGAGAGGCGCTGGGGCCAGGCGCCACCAGCAAGTGGGAGCCGGTGCAGTCAGAGCCGCGGGGAACTAGACACTCGGCTGGGCGGGAGGCCGGGGAGCCGCGGCCTTTTCCCCCAGCGGTGCCGTACGCGGGTCCCCCGCATCCAGAGCCAGCCGAGCACGCTGGCGCTCGCCTCCAAGCCGCAGGGACCCGGCTCTCGCACCGCGCTTCCCCCTGGGCCCCGGGCGTTGTAACTGGCTGGGCGGGGCCCGGGGCGAGGGGCCGGTGGGTGAGTCCTAGGACGGCGAGGCGGTGAGATGCGGGTCTCTTCAATGGCTTTGGCCGCTTTGTCCCTGCACTCGGCTCAGTGTCCAACACACAATAGATGCTCCAAATAGCATTTGCGGAACGAATGACTGGGCGATGACTGAATGAATGAACACAGGAACTGGGGAGGAAGGCTACGGGGAGGTGGGAGGCCCGAGGAGGGGCAGGGTGGGGGGACTAGTGGGCCAGGGCCACCAGCTGTCCGCTTACCTCGTACCAGGATGCGGCGGCAGTGGTCCGCCTCGCCGCGTCCCAGCTGCCCATCGTTGTCGGCGCCACTGTCCCTGGTGCCCGCGGGGCTAGAGGCGGAGGTCCCGGCAATTTCTTTCGGGCTGCGGCTGCGGGCTTCAACGCCGGGATCGTCCGGCCCGCCGCGGTCCCTGCAGCGCCCGCCCCGAGACTCTCGGTGCGCAGGACCGCGGTCGCGTTCCGCGCCCCCATCGCCCATGCCCTCGCCACCGCCGCGGACGCCGCCGCCGCCGCCGCCTGAGCCACCGCCTGACCCGCCCCAGCTGGACTAGGCCCGCTCTCCCCGCCCCTGGTCACCGCCCCTCCCCTACCCGCTCGCAGCTCCACCCCTCCCCGCCGATTGGACCAGAGACCCGAGCTCCTTGCTTCCCAGCAGGGCGCTAGGTGGTTGAGCTAGGGGTTTGGGCTAGAGCCCCGCGCTTCCAGCCTTGGCCCAGGCCCACTCGGAACCAGGCACAGCTAAGTGGGGGCCGCACTCAGGCGCAGAGCAACGTTCCCCATTTTCGCCGAAGGTTTGTCAACTCCTCCCCCAACTTCCAGCCGCAGCCCTTCCTTCCCTCTCAGTCCCCGGGGAGGCTCGCTCCTTGGCCCAGAGATTTCGGCGGGATCAATGATCCAAGTGCTCCAGGAAGGCGACCCCGACGACGCCGAGCAGAGAAAACTCGGAGGTTGGCTTTGCTGGGGTTGCGGCGCATGGTGGAGAAAGGGTTCGGGCCCTGGGACAGAGGTTCAGCTCCATACCCTGAGATGAGCGCACACTCTCCAGGGCAGACCGCAGACTGCGCGGCGCCCCTGGGCGAACAAGGCCAGGGAGCCTTAGACAGTAAGGCAGAGTGGGGGGGGGGGGGGTCCCGCATCTGCCTCGGCGTGAAAGAGGAAACAGTGGTAGTGGTAGGCAGCAACACCATCATCATACCTCCCCCCAGATGTCCAGGGGGCTCTGGCCTCCTCAGTGACACTCTGAAGAGTTAGGGCACTCTGCTCAGCATTTCCTCTTCCCCTCTAAACACACGCGCGCACACACACACACACACACACACACACACACACACACACACACGAGTTAGAGACCAGAATACTGCTCCACTCTGGCTTAAGGTGGTCCAGTCCTATTTGGTGATTTAAAAACATATTTATTTATTTTAGTAGCCAGCGAGGGACATACACCAGATCACCACTCATCTCTGGCTCATAGTTGTGCCTGGAATTGAACCTGGCATCTTTGTGGTCTTAGGTATGCAAACCCTGTTTAATTCTTTTTATTATTTGAGCAAGGCACTTTTGCATTGAAACATTCCCAACAGAAAGTAACCCCATTGATTAGAACCTTCCCAACCAGGGGTTGGTTCTTCCTCTGACTTCTGGTAGGAAGGCCCATGTTACAGTTCAAAGGACACTGGAACAGCACCTGCTGAACCCAGCCCAGCCCAGATTTGGGTCTACAGTTCTAACCCCGCGCCTTTTCTGTGCGGGTAACTCTTCTGGGTCCAGAGATGTGTCTGGGGGTTGCAGGTGGAGCTAACCCGGGAGAGAGGCGGCGACCCTACCCGACCCGTAGTCCCTAGAAGCCCGGAGCCTGGCGGGGAATCTGGGGCCTTCTCTCCTTCTCCCGCAGCGGGGGAGCCCGGGAGGAAGCGGCCAGCCTCTTCCCCGCCCCCCCACGCACACACCAGCGCCTTTCCCCTTTCCCCACACTCTTCTTGGGGTTCGCTCAGGCGGAGTCCTGGCTCTCCCCTTCTCAGGCCCGGCCAGGAATACGCGCCTGGGATTCTGCTAGCCGCCATAGACAGGGCTGAATGCCATCTGCGCCCCGCCCTGGCTCTGGCCTAGAGGAGAACTCAGTAGGCAGATCCCGAGCCTGGGCTGCACTCAAACCCCATGCAGCCTCGCCTTTCTGCCCCTCCAGGAACTCATTGTCAGGGCAATGACTGCAGGTCGTTGGGGGGGGGGGGTGCGGGACTCCCACCTAGGCCTGCTGGGCGCCCTCCCGCGGGTACTGGGTGGGGAAAGTTGCTCTCATGTCTGTGCCTGGGACCAAGAGGTGAAGGCATGTGTCGTGGCCACTTGGTTGGGTGCTAGCATCCGCAGGTGTGGGCGCCGGCTCTGGGAAAGCGAGAAGCTCAGCTCTGAAGCCCAGAATCCGCCTGGTGCGTATTCCCTTGCATGTGGGACTGGAGATCAGAGTTCTGCAACTGCTTCTCCACACACTCTTCCCATCCTCCACCGTCATTCCGATCTGATTGTCTCAAACCCAGAAAGTCCCCAATTTCCCCATCTGCTCCATTCCCACCTTTTGTAGGATGGGGGCGAGTGAAAGGGGAGATACCATATTGGGGGAGAGAATAATGACCTAAGCTGCTTTCTCAGTGATTCTGACCCCCAGTTCGGGCTTCAATGTAGACAAAATTCAGACTTTGGGATTGGGCACCGGGCACGGAAGTCAGATGCCTCATTGAATCTCTCGGTGTATCTGTTTCCTTCCCAGGACACGAGAATTCTAATACTAATTCTCCCAGAATCTGTAGCTTTTCTAGAAGAGCGGGCCTAGTGCTGCAATCTGTTGCATCCTGGGCTGGAATCCACACGGGGCTCACAGTGAGGAATTCCCTTGGTGCAGTCCCTTAGCTCACAGTGGATGCACCAGTCATTTCAGATGCTCTTTAGGATGGCCTGAAGAGGGTTTCTTCCAGGATCAGCTGGAGCTGGGGGAAGAGACTTGGTCCTCTCTCTCTCTCTGACTTCCCCTGCTGCATCATCCATCACTGTCCAGTTCCAGTTGGTTATTTAAAAAAAATTTTTTTTTTATAACCAGAGCACTGCTTATAGTGGTGCAGTGGATTGAACTTGGGACTTTAGAGCCTCAGGCATGTGAGTCTCTGCATAGCCATTATGCTATCTACCTCTGCCCCCAGTTGTTTTTTATGTCTATATTTTCACTTTATTTATTTTACCAGAACACTGCTCAACTCTGGCGTATGGTGATTTGAGGACTGAACCTGGGATCTTGGATGCCCCAGGCATGAAAATCTATTTGCCTAACAGCCTCTATGCTAACTCCCTCATTCCAATAGATTTGTTAGCACTCCCCCACACACACCCCTGCCATGAACCTGTTCTAGTCTTTCTGCTGGAACGGAACTCAAACTTCTCATTTGTTGGTTCAGGGTGGGTGGACTTGGCTTATCCAATGTTGAAGCTGCAATGAGTAAATAGCACTCCTCCCTTCCACACCCTCCAGGATCAGAAATGTACAGTCTGTGCTGGTTCTAGGGGAGTCAAGATGCACATTAGGGGGGCAAATCCTGGGATACCCCAGGTGCTCCCTAGACCTTGTTCTGGAGCCTGTCCTCCCCTTTCCTGGGCTTGCTGCCTCTCAGCTCTGACAGGAACCTTCAGTGTCCTCTTCTAGTGTCCAAAACCTGAGCCTCCGGGGAGGGGGAGCAGCCCTGTGTCTTACTGTTTGTTTTTTCTTTCTTCTGTATCTTACAGGTGCTCTGGCACAGTCTGGAGGGATCTTGCACCTGCTTTAGGCACTTTTTAAGGCATCTGCTTCCTTCATATTGTTCTCTGGGTTTCTCTGTCTCTTTGGCTACTAGCCCTCTCTCTTTTGTGTCCCTTGGAGTCTAGAGACTCAGAAGGTCTGGATTGATTCCTTGCCTTATCCTTTATTGTTAGGGCCTTTGGTCTACTCTGAACACTAAGGGATGAGGCAAAGGTGCTAAATCTTCTGGAGAAATTAAGTATTATGTGTGCTTGGTTACAGGAATGACTTCAAGCCACATTCACATCAGAATCCTGATATTTGAAAGGTGTTTTTTTTTTGGGGGGAGACCTACTTGGGAACCCCTCAACTAGTATGAGAGTGGGGGAAGTAGGCATCACCTGATGAAAGAAAGTAGGAGTGAGTGTCTGGAGCATAGGTGATTCAGATAATGAAAACTGGTTGTTTTGGGGGCTGGGCAGTGACACACCTAGTTGAGCTCACATGTTATGATGCTCAAGGATCCAGGTTTGAATCCCATTCCCCACCTGTAGGGGGAAACAGATCTGCAGGTGCCTGTCTTTATCTCTTTCAGTCTGTCTTTCTCAGGGTAGATAATGAAAGCAAGCAGTGGTGAGATCTGGAAGATGGGTGGGGGGCAACTTAGGGGGCAAAACTTACAGAGGATGAACAGGCTGGAGCAATACCCAACTGGACTCAAATGCACACATGTCTAACCTGATCCCCAAAACTCACTCCACTCCTGGAACACAAGATTTTCCTGGGAAGAGATCACAGGGAAATGAGAGAGGAAGCAGCTGCTTGGGCAAGACTAGAGTCCCAGTCTGCAGCCAGGGAGGGGATGGGTGTCCCCAGAATCCTGGAGGAAGATGTGGGGCCTCTGGTTCTGGCCATCTATTCTTCTAGTTTGTTTTTCTCCAGACAGAATTCCCATCCCCAAACTTTCATGGTTTCTAGCTCCTTGTCCCCTTAGTAGTTTTCTGTCAATCTTCCTTGTCATCCATCCCCAGCCCCCATGATTTCTATACCCTAGCCTTTTGTTTTTGTCTCCTTTTCACCTTCTGGTTCTCTGGTCTTTCTCCCTCCCTTGCACATTTCTTCCCACCTGGCCCCTTGGGCATCCATTTCAGTTTCTCTCCATCCTTTCTTCCCATCTTCCTTCTCTCATTCTCTTGTACAAGCCCTTACTATTTTTCATCCTTTCCTTAAAAATACTTTAAATAGGGCGCCAGGCGGTGGTGCAGCTGGTTAAGCACACATGGCATGAAACAAAGACCAGCATTAGGATCACATTCAAGCCCCCAGCTCCCCACCTACAGGGGGTTTGCTTCACAAGTGGCAAAGCAGGTCTGCAGGTGTCTATTCTTCTCTCCCCCTCTCTGTCTTCCCCTCCTCTCTCGATTTCTCTCTGTCCTATTAAAAATACAAAAAAAAAAGATAACTTTAAATAAGATAGATAAAGGAAGACAGGGGAGGACACACACACACACACACACACACACACACACACACGGGACATAACACATAACTCAGGGCCTCACACTTGCTCTATCTCTATACATTTCTATTTATTGACTTATTTACCAGAGCACTGCTCAGCTCTGGCTTATCATGGTGCTGGGTAGTGAACTTCAGAGTCTCAGGTATGAAAATCTTTTGCATAACCATGTGTTGTCTCCCCCTCTCTGTGTACATTATTTAATTGTGAAAGAGAGTAAGAGCTCCTTGTTTTGTCTTTTCAGTTCTTTCCAAACTGGGTCAGGAGAGCCCAATTTTACTTTCATTTAATAATTGTCCTTCCAGGCTCATACTTTAAACTATAGAAGAGACTCCAGAATCTTAAGAGAATCTTTTAAAATTTTTCTTCATAACAAACAAAATAGCACATTCTGATGATCTAGGGAATCCGGATGTTCCCTTAAATCAATTAACCTTTCCTTTGTTTCTAGAAACACATGACTAAGTACTTGAAGCTGCGCTGGACTTGAACTTTCAGGAAATAGTCACACAACAGTCTTTAGTGTGGAGACTCAGGTGTCCCATTTTGTAGAAGAGTAAACTGAGACCATCCTGCTTCTGTGTGGACTTAAGTCCAGGTGCTGGCCGTGGATCCTGCCATGGTGAAGTCTCTTCTTTCTCCTTCACTCTACTTACTGTGTGTATGTGTGTGGGGGGGAGGGGGCTCACGAACCCAGCACAGCAACAGCACAGCTGGAGAGGGAACTTAGCTTGAGGGCCACCATGCCTTCTCAGGGAGCTGGTAGCCTTTGTGGAGAAAGAAACCTAGTCTTTAGGAACCCAGTTGCAGAAGGTGGGCTGTCTGTGACTAGAAAGAGCTGTGTAAATTACTGGGGTAGCAGCTTCATTCATGTATCACACAATTCACAGTGTGTACTGTAATGATTTTTAGTATTTTCACAGACTGACTAAAATATATAGCACATGCACAGACATACATACAAAACATAAGGAGCCTTTCCGTTATCTTAGGTTGAAAGAAACGTCGTAGTATCTTTTTTTGAGGCTTATCTGTATATTCTTAAATTTATATTAATCACCATATGTTAGTGAGTATGGAAAACATTCTTTGGCATTGATGCATTTTGTACTTTCCTCCATTTAAAAAATGGAAGAAAAGAAAGAAATCATCACTAAAGTAGACACTAAACCAACAGAAACCAACAGAAACCTCTATGTCTAGCTATTATCCTCAATGCCCCATCTCCCCAAGGTCTCTCGGCCCTTCATGCCACCAATCTACTCTCTATCTCCATGGATTTATTTACCTGTCTGGGTGTTTGCTGTTTGTGGAGTCATGTACTAGATTACAACATTTTAAAAAATATATTTATTTATTTATTCCCTTTTGTTGCCTTTGTTGTTTTATTGTTGTAGGTATTATTGATGTTGTTATAGGATAGGACAGAGAGAAATGGAGAGAGGAGGGATAGACAGAGAGGGGGAGAGAAAGATAGATACTTGCAGACCTGCTTCACCACTTGTGAAGTGACTACCCTGCAGGTGGAGAGCCGGGGGCTCGAACCGGGATCCTTATACTGGTCCTTGCTTGTGCCACCTGCACTAAACCCGCTGTGCTACCGCCCGACTCCCCAGTGACAACATTTGAAAAAATGTATTTATAAGAAGGAAATATTGATAATACCATAGGTTAAGAGGGGTAAAATTCCATACAATTCTCTCCACCAGAACTCTGTATCCCATCCCTTCCCTTGAAAGCTTTCCTGTTCTTTATCCCTCTGGGAGCATGGACCCAGGATCATTATGGGGTGCAGAAGGTGGGAGGTCTGGCTTCTATAACTGCTTCTCTGCTGAACATGGGCTTTGGCAGGTCGATCCATACTCCCAGCAGGTTTTTCTCTTTCTCTAGTGGGGTTGGCTCTGGGGAGGCAAGGTTCTAGGACATATTGGTGAGGTCCTTTGCCCAGGGAAGTCAGATTGGTGTCATGGTAACATCTGGAAATTGGTGGTTGAAAAAGATATAAAGCAGAACAAATTGTTTAATAATCAGGAACCTAAAGGCAAGAATAGGTGACAACGTTTGATGTCTTTCTCTTAGCAGTGCTTCAAGACGTGTCATAGAAAGATCAGTACTTCATTCCTTAGTATGGATGATGAGAATTCTATTGTATGACCACCCCACACTTATTTATCCTTTCCTTATTGATAGACATTCGGGTAATCTCCACCTTATCTGTGTAGGAGTGTGGATGCATGCCTTGCTTGGATTGCTCAGCTGGCAATATGGCAGCTAATAGGCAATTGCTAATAGGTTGTGTTACCTCTAAGCCTCAGTGGCCTCACCTATTAAATGGGGAGGTAATGTTAATATCAAACTTATAGAGTTTCTATGAGGGTAACTATTTTGAGTAGAGCATTTTATGCAGGAGGAAGGAATGTGTACCATTTTGGGGCTAAACCAGAGAGGGAGAGAGCATGTTTACAGAGTGGCCCAGGAGAGATTAGGAAGAAAGCACACAGGTAACACTAACTGGTCCCCTTCCTCCTGTGAGTGGATAATATGGAAGATCTGGGCTGATGAAGTCAGAGGGGACTGGGTAGGTTTTCTGGTCTAGATTTGGAAGGAGTAGGGGTAAGGGTGTGGGAGAAACATGACTGGCTGCCCAAACCACAGGATAAGAGTCTGTAGTTCTATCCTGTACTGTCCATATCTCCAAAGCCATATTGGTCAGCAAGGCTAGTCTCTGTCACCCAGCTCAGGGTACTGCCCAGCTTTTCCTGCCTCTGTCCTCCCAGCCCCAGCTCAACCTCTCCCCTTCCCAGTCCAGGGATGGCACAACTCAGGGATGCAGAAGCAACAACAACACAAGCAGCCACTGCCCATAAAATGAAAGGGTTCTGAACCTTGCTTGCTCAGGCACCCACCTCCACTTCTCACCAGACACCCTAGAGAGAGCTGGAGCTGCTTTCTGGTCATTTGTACTCACCTTTTTGATTTGTGGAGTGTCAGGATGGAAATGAGTCACTAGGTTTCCAATGTTGTTTGTTAGAAGAGGTTTGGAGAGGTGCTTTGTTTCATTTTTTTCTTTTCTCCTTTTTCTGTTTCCTTTTCTTTCTCCCTCCTTCCCTTCCATCCTTTCTTCCTTCTTTTCTTCTTTCCCTATTTTCCTTTTTAAAGAAAGAGAGTGAGCTAGCTGGCAGTGGCTGGTGGGGCACAGAGAGGAGTGACACTACAACACACTCCACCACTGGCAAATCTTCCTCTTTGTATGGTGCTCCCATGTGGAGGTTGGCAGCTTGAGTTTTGGGGCCCCTGTGCATGGTAGAGTGTCTCTTTCCTCCCTTCCTTCCTTCCTGCCTTCCTTCCCTCCCTCCTTTCTTCTCTCCCTTCTTTCTCTTCCTCCCTCCCTCCTCCCTCCATCTTTCTTCCCTTCCTTCTCTCTCACTCTCCATTCCCCCCCTCTCTCCTGAGCACTGATCAGTTCTGCCTTATGACAATGTGGGGAAATGAACTTGGGACCTTTTTAGTACATCAGGCATAAAAGGCGTGTATGTGTGTGTGTGTGTGTGTGTGTGTGTGTGTGTGTGTAACCATTATACTAGTCCATTTCCATGCTTCTATCAGTGGTGGCTGTGCTATTTTCCTTGCAGACCTTGTGCCTCAAAGAGCTTGCTCACAGTGACTTACAGTGTACAAAGGCTCCTTTTGGTATTGGCTTCATTGGAAGTAACTCTTTACATTCAAGGTCCTAAGTCCTCACCTCTGGGTGTTGAGATCAACAGTCTCAAGAAGTGACTATTTAAGCCAAGGAATAGAAGCAAGCCTAAATGCCTATGACAGGAGACTGCATAAAGACATTATGGGATGGGGCTAGGTGTTGGTGCACCCACATGTTGAGCTCACTTTACATATGCAAGGACCTGGGTTTGAGCCCTCATCCCCACCTACAGGGGGAAAGCTTTGTGAGTAGTAAAGTAGTGCTGAAGGTGTCTCTTTCTCTCTATCTTCCCCCCCACCCCGGGGTTTTTGGCTATCTCTATACAATAAATAAATATAATAATAAAATAAAAATAAAAACTTTAAAAAAAGAAGTTATGGGGGACTGGGGGTGGTGCACATAGTATAAAGTGTAAGCACCTGCACAAGGATCTGAGTTCAAGCCCCTGGCTCCCTACCTGCAGGGGTGTCCCTTCACAAGCAGTGAAGCAGGTCTTCCCCTCCCCTCTCAATTTCTCTCTGTCCTACCCCAAAAATCGAAAAAATGGCAACCAGGAGCAGTGGATTCAAAGTGCAGGCACTGAGCCCCAGTGATAACCCTGAAGGCAATAGAGAGAGAGAGAGAGAGCTAGAGAGAGCTAGAGAGAGAGAGAGAGAGAGAGAGAGAGAAAGAAGGAAGGGAGTTATGGGATATATACTCCACAGAATACTGCTTTGCAATAAAAAATGATGATATTGGGGAGTCGGGCTGTAGTGCAGCGGGCTAAGCGCAGGTGGCGCAAAGCACAAGGACCGGCATAAGGATCCCGGTTCGAACCCCGGCTCCCCACCTGCAGGGGAGTCGCTTCACAGGTGGTGAAGCAGGTCTGCAGGTGTCTGTCTTTCTCTCCTCCTCTCTGTCTTCCCCTCCTCTCTCCATTTCTCTCTGTCCTATCCAACAACAACAACAACAACAACAATAACTACAACAATAAAACAACAAGGGCAACAAAAGGGAATAAATAAATAAAATAAATATAAAAAAAGATTTAAAAAAAATGATGATATTGTGTCCTTCAGGACAAAATGAATGGAACTGGACTTGGGTTATGGTTAGTGGAGTAAATAAGGAGGTGAAAGACAACCACTATATTGCTTTGCTTATATGTGGAATATAGGAAATAGAAACATATGAGCTTGCAAAAAAAAAAAAAAAAGACAGCCAACTTGTCTCCAAGACTTTGGTGAACTATGCTGGCTATCATGGGGGTGGAGGCACAGAAGTTTGGTGGTGGGTTTGGTGTGGAATGATAACCTTGTTATCTTCTAATCTGGTGAATCACTATCAAGTCACTTACAACACACACATATACACAAAAGAAGTGATAGTTTGTGTGGCTGGAGGTTGGGCATAGGAATTTCATGTAGGTGCTCTCCCTACCCACTTATCTATTTATTTTTTGCACACCAAATAAGCTGGCACTGTCTTCTGCCCTCCCCATCCCCAACTCCCTACAAGGAAAAACTGAGTAAATTCAATCCTTTGGCATCTATTCTCCTGGAATGCTGGTTCTGGTGGTGTGCTTGGCCTCTGGTTGGGGTTTCCATGTCCCTGAGCTAGGCTGGTGCAGAGAGGACACTCTAGGACTGTTCATTGCATGTTTGACAGTCGCTGTAGAAAAGAGGTTACCCAGGTGCAAGGCTCTGACTAGGCAAATGGAGGAATTCTCCACTCTCTGCCTCTGGGCAAGGACTATAGAAATCGAATGGTGTGGCCCAGGAGGGAGGTGGCACAGTGAATAAATTGTTAAACTCTCAAGCATGACATTCCAAGTTTGATTTCCAGTGCTACTCTGGTTCTCTCTTCGCATAAATAAGTAAATAAGTAAATATTTTAAAAGAAAATGGAATGGTGAGAGGTCCCTGGCAGTCTGCACTGGGGTAACTGTTGGGTCTCTGGGAATTCTGGGAACTCCTCAACTCTTCCCACAGGGACCTGTCCCCTTACCCAGAGATGTCACCTGGAATTTCTACCTACTGGGAAAGATTCTTCAGGAGCTGATGTATACTTTTTGGAAACCTTCACTCAGCAAATATTTATGGTCAACTGTACCTCACAGATATTTATCCATCTAATACTATGTACCAGACCTGATGAAACAAACAGACCTGGATCCCAGCAGGAGAGGCTTCGCCCCAGGGACAGTTAACCTGCCTTGGACAGTCAAATTTCCTACAGGGGCCAGGTCTCCGAGCAAGTCAATGGGCTGGCTGCTGCGCCTGATAGTTTATGGAGCTACACATACCAGCAGCTGTTGACTAAGCCCTGGAAAACTGCCTCTGAAAATAATTCTTCTGAACGAGACTCTTATGTGCAGTCTCAGCATACTGTGATTAACCAAGGGCCACAAAGCTGCCTTGAATTGAGTTTGGTCAACAGAACTGAAGAAAACAGGCAAGCGGACCTGCCTGTGGACTGATGCCTTAGGGGTGTTTGTGTATGTATAAATTTGCATTTTTGAGTGTAATATACCATGCACAAATGTCTTCTTTTTCAAATGATGCTTTATTATTTTTTTAAAAGTGTGTGTGTGTGTGTGTGTGTGTGTGTGTGTGTAAGGGTTGGGGAGACTCTAAACAGTGCGAACAATTATATACTTATAATCTTATTATAGAAATAGGACTGAGGAGACAGCATAATGATTATGAAAAAAGGCTTTCGTGTTGGAGAACACAAAAGGTGGTTCAACTCCCAGCACCAACGTACCAGTACTCTGGAAATATATATAATAATGTAAATAATAATAGTAATAATAGATAAAATAAAAAAAACAGGTGGCTGTCCAGACTTTCAGTCCCAAATGCAAAAGCCCCTACGTGCACCTCAGTCTCAGACTTTAATCTCTTACCCCTAAAAGTCGGAATGAAGTCACATCACCAGCAGCCACCCTGGCTCTGTGCTGCAACCTCCCAGCACCTCCAGGTGTACATGTGTATTACCTGCGTTTTGGATCTTTTTGTGTCTGATAGTTTTTTTTTTTTTTTTTTTAAGGAATTAGAGTAAGGTAATGCAAAGGAAGGAGATAATGCAAGAGACAGGGCCCGAGAGCATCGCGCCTGGGCTGGGGAGAAGCGGGCTGTTGGTGGGAGCCTTGCCGGGAGACGCGAAGAGGCGGGGCGGCGAGTCAGCTGGAATTAGTGTGCCCGCCAGGGCCAGCGCGAAGGATCGCCGCGGGGCGAGAATTCGGGGCGGGATTAGCGGGTTCAAAAGCAGGTCAGGGAGAGCTAAGTGTGGCGGCGAGGTCAAGGTCCCGAGTGGAGGCGGGTTTCGGGCCGCCCCGGGACGAACGCGGGGACAGGCGGTCGCGGCGGGGCTGGAGAGCCCAGCCGGAGGCCCCAGGGCGGAAATCGCTGGGAAGGCCGAGGCCTTTGCGGACCTGGACAGAGGACGCCTGCGACCCGGGGCTTCGGGGTCCGGCAGCGAGCGCTGGGGATGGCCCGGGCGTCCGCGCGGGTCCCGTTTTAATAAAGAGCAGAAGCTCCGAGCTCGGGCTGCGCGTTGGCGAGTGTGCACCTCCGGAACCCGGTTCCCTTCTTTACAGTCAGATTCTAAACTCTCCCTCTTTTCTTGCTTTGAAACAAGCACCGCTCCACCCCCTTCCTGGCACGGCAGGATATCTCTTATGGAAATATATATATATTTCAGTAAACTGCGTAGAACACAGTGCAGAGGAGTTTCTGGCCGAGAGCCGGCCTTGCCGCCCGCGCAGTCCTCTGCTGCCTGCAGTGTGGTCGCGCCGCACCGCCGGGTGTAAAATAACCACGACCCGCACCCTCTGAGCCCTGCAGGGTGGTTGTGTGGAGGGGGAGCTGGGAGGATGGGGAGCGAAGAAGTGTGGTGAGGGTTTGTATGGCGTTCTGTGACCCACACAGGAATTTCTCGTCGGGGAATGAGATTATAAGGAAGCATTTCCATGTCACTTGAATGTCGCTCTTTCTATCCAAAGAGCTCCGGGCCTCCGCGCACAGCAAAGCCAGGGAAAGCGCAGGATGGGGAGGGAGGGAGCAACTCTCGGAATCGCTTGCTTTGGGGTGGGGGGGTGAGCTCAAGTCCCATTGAACTGATGGGCCCGATGAGGGTGGCCCCGCTTTCGCCCCCGTCGTGGTCTCCCGAGTCCCCACGTTGCGACACTCCCTGGCGGGAGACCTTCGCAGCCTCTCCCGGCATGGGCCGTTCGCCTTCGCGTCCTCCGGGAGGAGGGCAGTGCGGCCTGGTGCACCCGCTTGAGGAGGCCAAGCGAGCTCCCCTGGTTGCCCCCCGCCATTGCCTCGGGGACCCCCGGGCGTGCGTGCCTGTGCGTGTGTGTGTATGTGCATCCGCGCGGTGAAACAAAGCGCCGGGTCCCGCGCGGGGTTGTTTTCTCCACCCCCACCCAGTTCTCCAAGTCCCCCGCCCTCCAGCCCCTTAATTCGACCTGCAGGCAGGCTGCTCGGTGTTGGGAGTGCGGGCTTCTCCAGGAAAGGTCTCTAGGAGGGCCAGATCCTTGGGGAAATCTCAGCCCCCCGGGGTCTGCCAGCCTTGACCTCTACTGAGTGCGGAGCCCTGGGGGAGCGGACCAGGAGGCCTGCGAGCTAGTCTAGGCCCATCCCGGGAACCCGGGCCTTGTTCTGGAATTCCCCGGGCACCCTATACCTGGCCTCCAGCACCTATTTGGCTTATCAAGGTGCTGGCAGCTTTCATTACAAAGGATTTTCAAGCTGAAAAGACGTCTTTCAGTTTTCAGATGGTTTTAAATCAAGCCCAGACTCCTCTTACTTATCGCTCAGACCCTACTGTTCATTCGGTTGGAATAGCCATACTATAATTAAAAGAAGGAAAAAAAAAACCAGTTTACACTTAAATTCACCCATGCTTTTTTTGCTAAAAAACTCAGCCCCCTCCCCCCCCCGTATGTGTGGTCTGCATCATTTGGTTACGATAAGTATGCATTTTAGTAGAGTACAGAGAGCCGCTGGGGAGGAAGCTTCACAAATGGTAAAGCAGTTTTGTAGATATTTCTCTTTCTCCCTGTTTATTTCCTTCTTTCCCTCTTAATTTCTGTCCCTATAAAAAACGAGAAAGGGGAAAAAAGAAAAACTAATCTTCTCTCTCAATTTCTCTGTTTTTATCTGAGAGAGAGAGAGTAGAAGGAGGAGGAAGATGAAAATAAAAAGAAAGAAAAAAATAATGGCCTTGCAGATCGGTTGGATACATAATGTATAGACACTGACACTGAGCAATAACCCTGGTGATAATAAAAAATGGTGTCATGTGCGCCAACCTGACTTCCCCAGGCAGGGGCTGTGTCCTGGAACCCAACCTCCCCACAGCCCTACTCAGTGCCCATGTCCAGCCAAGAAACTATTACAGAAGCCAGATCTCTCACCTTCTGCACCCCGTAATGATCGTGGGTCCATGTTCCAGAGGGATAAAGAATAGGAAAGATTTCAAAGGGAGGGGATGGGATACAGATCGCTGGTATTGGGAATTGTGTGGAATAGTACCCCTCTTATAATATGGTCATTATTAAATCAGTAAAAAAATAAGTAAAAAGATAAAAGTCATACAAATAAATATTGCTTATGCAGAAAGTGAAAGAAAAGATGTCATGTTTTCTGATTCTCATAACCACACTTCTCAGTGGCTGAGTAATATTCTATTAGATGACTGTATCATCAACTTTGATATTCAGTTGTTTGATGTTCTGGCATGTCTAGTTTTTTTTTTAACTTTTTTTTTTCGTTGCATTAAAATCAAGTTCTAACAAAGGGAGATAGCATAATGGTTCTGTAAACAGACTTTCATGCCTGAAACTTCCTGTTCCAGGTTCAATCCTGGCTATAAGCCAGAGTTGTGCAGTGCTCTGTTAAAAAATAAATAAATAAAAAAGAGGTAGTCTTTTTTTATTTAAAAAGGCTGTAGCTCAGCGCAAGGACCCAAGGACCAGTGTAAGGATTTGGGTTTGAGCCACCGGCTCCCTACCTACAGGGGGTTGCTTCACAGGCAGTGAAGCAGGTCTGTAAGTGTCTATCTTTCTCTCCCCCTCTCTGTCTTCCCCCCCTCCTCTTCACTCTGTTCTATCCAACAACGACAACAACAATAACTACAACAATAAAGAACAACAAGGGCAACAAAAGGGAATAAATAAATAAGTAAATATAATAAAAATATTTAAAATATAAAAGAAAGAAAGGAAGGAAAAACAATCTACAAATATATAATTCTCACCTTTGAGAAGAATTATTTCTGCAGGCTCTTTACTGGTTCTTCAGGATAGGGGTATTTTCATTGTTCTTAGTGTATTTTCAACTGCTTTCTAAAGCCATTTTCTGGCAAGGGAGATAGGATAATGTTTATGCAAAGAGAATTAAGTCTGAGGCTCCAAAGTCCCAGGTTCAATTCCCCATACTACCCTAAGCCAGATTGTTGAGCAGTACTCTGGTTAAAAATAATAATAAAAAAAGAGTCGGGCAGTGAAGTAGGTCTGCAGATGTTTATCTTTCTCTCCTCTACTCTGTCTCCCCTCCCCTCTCCATTTCTCTCTGTCCTATCCAACAATGACAACCACAATAACAACAATAACAACCGCAACAACAATAAAATAACAAGGGCAACAAAAGGGGGGAAAATAGCCTCCGGGAGCAGTGGATTCGTAGTGCAGGCACCGAACCCCAGCTATAACCCTGGTGGCAATAAAAAAAAAAAAAAAAGGAGACGAAAGAAAAGAACAATAATAATAATAAAAAAGAATTACTTGCGGAGGGTAGATAGCATAATGATCATGCAAACGGACTCTCATGCCTGAGGCTCCAAAGTCCTAAATTCAATCACCAGCACCATATAAGCCAGAGCTGAACAGTGCTCTGGTAACAACAAAAAAGAATTACTTAAAAAATAAAGTGATTTGCACAGGCTATCTTTTTCGGGTCACCTTGGGTGTTGCATTGTAGAGAGCAGGTCTTCAAACATAGGAAATGTCTATAGAGATTGGTTCCCCTCCACCAGCACTCCCAGAGAAGGGGAGAAAGAAAGGCTGGGGGAGAAAGGAATTAGGGAGGGCGTAATCTAAAACAGTCACTCTATTAGTAGAAGCACGTTCACACAAACACTGTTGTTTTAAATGTTTCAATGAAAAGGAGCTTACACATCTTTAATTAAATTTCTGTTGTCAGACTGAAGTGTAGACAAGTCCCATTTCTTAATGCTAAAATGTTAAAATGTTGCATATGCAAACTATTTACATGCTCTCTGCAACAATGACTCTCTGTCTCTGGAAAATACCATTCAAAACCTTAATAGACTATGACCTTCTCCCAAGTCTACAAATATGACTCTCTTTCTCTCTTTTAAACTGAGAGAGCTAGAGAGACACAGAGATAGAGACACCACTTTGTCTAGATTCTTTTATGAACCTAAGGCAGCTCTACTTCCTGATTCCATACCACTGTCATTAATAGCCATCTAGATAATGTGAATAGTTCATCATCTCCTCTAGTTAAACAATGCAAAAAATAATACATGAGTATATTTATATCACAAAATAGTTCAAACCGTGCCCACATCTAATGGTAAACCATGAAGCAGTGCATATCTGATATTTTCCCTTTCTTTTTTAAATTTAAACTTTATTTTATTTGATAGGACAGAGAGTAATTGAGAGGGAGGATGAGACAGGGAGAGAGAGACAGAAAGACACCCATAGCTGTGTTTCACCCCTTATGAAACTTTCCCCTTGCAGTTAGGCATCAGGGGCTTGAACCTGGGTCCTTATGCATGGTAATGTGTGCACTTAACCAGTTGTATCATCCAGCCCCTGTTATTTTCCCTTTCATACTTGCCTCTACTCCTACCCCACCTTTGTTTCTCAGATGTATGAGATAAAAAATTTGACAATTGTTCCCCAGCTCCTCTCGTCTTAAAAGAATTAAAAAAAAAAATCCATCCTCTATCACTGACATAACCCCATGCTCCTTCCATATCCAAAAAAGAAATCACTAGGTTGTGTTTAAAAAAAATATATGTATATATATTTGTTTATATTCTCTCAGAAAATACATTGTGTCTTAAGTTCATGTATATTGTGTTTCATATTTCATATCATTAAATACTTTATTTTTAGGGACCAGGTGGTGGTACAGCGGGTTTCAAACTCCTTATCTCCACTTTCAGTGGGGGGAAAGGGTTTCAAGAATGGTAGAGCAGTGCTGCAGGAATCTATCCTGCTTTCTGTTCCTCTCAACTTCTCCGTCTCTTTCTGTCTCATCTTCTATCAAAAAAGAAAGAAAGAAGACCATGAGAAAGTGCAGCTGTCATCAGGCACCAAGCTTCAGTAATTACTCTCGTAACAAAAAAAAAAAAAAGAAAAAAGAAAAAAAAACCCTTTATTTTAAATAATTTACAGAAAGGTTGCAAGAATAGTTCAAGAAAGTCTATTATATGCAGTTTTTTTTTAGCTGTGTTTGCTTTATCATTCTTTATGCATTTGTAAACTTGTTAATGAAAGACTTTATAATAAGTGCCAGATACCAGGTCCTTTTGTCTCAAGTACCTCAATGTGTTTTCCCTAAGAAGGAAAACTCTTTAACTATTGGGTTGTCATGATGTACTTTTTTAATGTTTTTGTTGCAAAAATCTGTCATGACTTTTCTAATAGTGCAATCAATACATGAGCACAGTGCAATGATCTAAATTTGGGAAATTTAACATTGAAAGAATGATATTTATAATCTTCAGATTGTGTTAAAATTTGCTAGTTGTCCCAGTAATTTCCTTTATGTATTTTACTGATCCAGGACCTAATTTAATACTAGTATGTTTAGTTTTCAAAGTTTTGTTTATCTCCTTCAGTTTGAAACAGTTCATCAGTTTTTCCTTCGTCTTTATTTTTATTTCATTTAATTTTGAAGTAGGTGTTTTTGAAGAATATGGTCAGGTTATTTTGTACACACTATGGTTTCTTATTTTAAACAATCTGAAACTTATAGAAAAATGTCAAGGGCAGTAACAGGCACTGTTCCTACCCTGGATCCACTGGAGTCTTAATTAGTGACATGTTTTATTTTGGCACTACCAACAAACAAGGACATTCTTACATATAGTCACAATGCAGTCATCAATAACAGAAAGTTGATGTTATCCCCACCAATGCCTCAGACCTCATTAAGTTTCCATAATTGTCCTGACAATATTCCTCTAATAAAGGGGTCTAGCTGAGATTATGTGTCTCCTTTAATCTGTGACAGTTCCTGTTCTTGATCTCCATGGTCCATTATTTATGTGTGTTTGTCAGTGTGGGTATGTCTGATATTTATTAATGATTCAGTTCAGTTTATATTTGTTTGGCAGGAAGATTACTGAAGTGACACTGAATTCTTCTCATGTATCCTATCAGGTGGGGCATGATTTTGATTGAGCTCATACAGGTGATGTTAACTCTGATCATTTCAGTGAAGTTTCTACATTTAGTAGCAAATGTTACTACATTTCTTCCTGTTTAATGAGGAATTTGGGACTGTATATAGTGCTTTTCATAAAATAAAAGCCACATGGATTTCTATTATATTCAGTTTGTTACAACTTTACTTTTACTGTCATTATTTACTTTGTAAATTGTGTCAGATGCACTCAGAAGAGTTTATTTATTTATTTACTTTTCTCAGAGTACTGCTCTGCTCTGATTTATGGTGTTGCTGAGGAATGAACCTAAGAGTTCAAACCCTCAGGCATGAAAATAATTTGCATAACCATTAAGATGTCTTCACAGCCCTTAAGAGAGTTTATTTTTATTTTTTCTTATATTTGATTGGACAGAGAAATTGAGAGAGAAGGGGCACTGCAGGTGGGGACTTAAACCTGGGTTCCTGTGCATGGTAACTTGTGCGCTCTACCAAATGCACCACTGCTCAGCCCTTCAGAAGAATTTCTTAGAGTTAGCTTATGTCCTTTTTTGATAACAGCTTCATTAGGATATACTTCACATAATGTATGCTTCACCTGTTTGAAGTATACAATTCAATGACTTTTTTTTAGTAGATTCATAGAACTATACAGCCAGGAGGTAGCACAGCAGGTTAAGCACAGGTGGCACAAAGCGCAAGGACCGACTAAGGATCCCGGTTCGAACCCCCCCCCCCCACCGCGCGCTCCCCACCTGCAGGGGAGTCACTTCACAGGCGGTGAAGCAGAAGCAGGTCTGCAGGTGTCTCTCTTTCTCTCCCCCTCTGCCTTCCCCTCCTCTTTCCATTTCTCTCTGTCCTATCCAGCAACGACGACATCAATAACAACAACAACAATAACTACAACAATAATAAAAAACAGCAAGGGCGACAAAAAGGAAAATAAATTAATATAAAAAAATTAAAAAAAAACTACAGCCATCCCTACTATCAATTTTAGAACATTTTATTATACCAAAAAGAAATCTCAGAATATATAGCTACTTACTCCCAGCCCTCCCAGGCCCTCCAAATTCTTGGCAACTATCAATCTATTTTATATCTGTATAGCTTTGCCCACCTTAGACATTTCATATAAATGGAATCATACAAAACATGATCTCTCTTTCCCCTTCTTTCCTCTCTCTCTCTCTCTCTTTCGACTGAAGTTTCACCTCTACAGGCTGACTTTTTCAGATAGGGAGAGGGAAAGACATCACAGCACTGAAGCATCCTCCAGTGCAGTGGGGCTGAACTTGAGCCTGGGTGCCGCATGGCAAGGCAAGTATACTAGCCAGGTGAGTTATTTTACTGACCCAAAGCAGGATCTTTCATGATTGGCTCCCTACTCCACCTCCCCCCCTCCTTAGGAGAATGTTTTTAAGTTTATCTGCCCCCTTCCCTATTTTACTTTAATGAGAGCAACAGAAAGACCAGAACACTGCTCAGGAATGAA
This sequence comes from Erinaceus europaeus, assembly GCF_950295315.1. Lineage (NCBI taxonomy): Eukaryota > Metazoa > Chordata > Mammalia > Eulipotyphla > Erinaceidae > Erinaceus > Erinaceus europaeus. Next base: position 45,444,616 of record NC_080164.1, read on the forward strand.
ACTGTCTTGCATAACCACTATGCTGTTCCACTGGCCCCATGTTTTCATCTGAGAACTTTATTTATTTAGTTAGTTATTGTCACTGAGACTTCACCACTCTGAACCAATTTTTTTCAGATGGAGCATCAGAGACAGAGACCTAGAGACAGGGAGAGAGGGGGAGATACCAGAGCACCAAAACTTCCTCCAGTGCGTGACTATCCAGGTGAGTTATCTTGATAACCTACCTAAGAGGTTTATGACTTCAGATTTTAATTTAAGTCTTTGATTCATTTTGAGTTACTTTTTGTGTATATGTGAGGGAAGGGTTGATATCCAGTTATGTTAGCACTCTTTGTTGAAAAGATTATTCTTTCCTAATAGAATTGTCTTAGTACCTTGTCAAAAATTCTTGTTTCCTATTGTCATATTTCCATGATTTTTTGGAACATTTTCTTATCTTCTAGCCCAACAAGCTTCAGTTTCACTTTGTATCTTCCCATTCTCTAATTCCAAATCCCACTTCCCCCAAGGAATTCTGATACTTTTTGTAGACAAGGTTATTTAGAACTAAAGCTGAGGTCCTAGCTATGACTATTGCCTTTGGGATTCACAGTTATAAGACCATTCTATTGGACAGGACCATGGAATCTCTGTATATATCTATCATACACATTTACATTTAGTGAGAACTGAGAGTTCACACCAATAATTTTTAATTCCAGCCTAACATCACAGATCTCTTTGTGGTTTTTTTTTTTCTTTTCTGTATTTAGAAATATTGTGTTGTATTGTATTGTATTGTATTTATTTATTTATTTTGAATAGAGACAGTGAAATCGAGAGGGAAGGGGGAGGTAGAGAGAGAGAGACTTACAGTATTGTTTCACTGCTCATGAAGTTTCCCCCTTGTGGTGGGGACCTGGGGTGGGGGTGGGGTGGGGGTGGGGCAGGGGTGGGGCTTGAACCTGAGTCCTTGAGTACTGTAATGTCAACCAGGTGCACCGATACCCACTCTCTTTTTCTGTATTTGTGACTACCTTCTCTCCAGTGTCCTCAAAATGCTTATCTGACTGTTCTTCCAATGTGTAACCAATTTCCTATTGCTTTCTTATCTCTACTTGCCCTCACCCAGATGTGGGGATCCTTCTTGGTTGGGTTTTAAACACCTAACACCTTGCCACTGAGTCTCCCTTCTTGGGTCCAGCACTGGGTCACTGTGATACAACAGTACTTAGTGCAGATACCTTTCTGAACCCCAGCTAATGGCATTTGGCTGCATTTTTCAAGATGGGATATGTATCCCATCCTTGTTACTCTGTGTGAATCTGTTGCTTCTGAATGCTATTTAACTCTCCATGGTGTGAGCTCACTTAATTGTCTGCTCTGCCAGGGAAAGACATGCAGGTGGTTTTGTCTCCCCTGTCACTTCAAATAATGTCACAGTGAACATCCTCCTATAGGGTTCCTTACACACCTGTGAGTATTGCCTTTGGGATTTATACCCAGATGTTAATTTCTGAGTCACATGGTGTGAAAACGTGTAACTTGCCTAAACATTGACAGCTAACTGTCCAGAATGGCAGCTCACTCTGTACTCACCAGCAGCACACAGGAGTTTTGGAATCTCTACATCCCCTCCTCTCCCTTCTACTTTGCATTGCCCACTCTTATTATTTTTGTCAGTCTGCTAGGTATCGGGGGATTTTCCTCTTCTTTTCTTTTCTTTCTTTCTTTCTTTCTTTCTTTCTTTTTTTTTTTTTACCAGAGCACTGTTCAGCTCTGAGGGGATTGAACCTGGGGCTTTGGAGCCTCACACATGAGAACTTGTTTGCATAACCATTATGCTAACTACCCCTGCCCTCAAGGGATATTTTTAATGTTAAAATCCCATATCTCTGATTAATAGCTATCTTCAGCATCTTCCCAAGTGCTGGTGTCGCCTGATTCTTCATATTGCTCTATGACTCCTTTCCTCTCTCCAGTTAAAATGCATTGGAAATAGTTTTTTAAATTATATTATTCTTTAAAAAATAATTAATTAATTATTTTATTTGATAGGACAGAAAGAAATTGAGAGAAGGAGAGTTAGGGAGAGAGAAAAAGAGATACCTGCAGCACTGTGTCATTGCTCAAGAAGTTTCCCCCTGAAGGTAGGGACTGGGGCCTTAAACCCAGGTTTTTTTCTTTGTTTTTATCTATCTATCTATCTACCTATCTATTTTTTATTGAGGGGTTAATGGTTTATAGTATAGTTTTCTTTTTCTCACCACTCCCATCACTGAAGGTCTGTGTCCCTGTCCCCACGCCAAATAAGTAACCACTGTAGTTCTCCCACAGTCTTAGATATGGGTTGACTACCCCCCTTCATTGAAATGTTCAGTTCTCTATATTCCACATATGAGTGAAACCAGTCTGTAGTTGTCCTTCACCTCCTTACTTGCTTCACTAAGCATATTCTTCTCCAATCCCATCCACTTTATCCCAAAGGACACAATATCACCTTTTTATTGCTGAGTAATATCCCATGACTTTATGTCCCATAACATTTTTATCCAGTCATCTGTTGAAGGCATTTTGGTTGTTTCCAAGTTTTTGCTATTGTGAATAAAGCCCTTATGAACATGGGGGTGCATATATCCCTTTGACTCAGCTGAGCCCAGGTCTTTGTAGATGGCCATATGTGTGCTCTACTGGATGCATTGGCACCTAGCTCCTGGAAATCTTTTTAAAAAAAGGACAGAGAGGGGAGTCAGGAAGTAGCGTAGTGGGTTAAGCGCAGGTGGTACAAAGCCCAAGGACTGGTGTAAGGATCCCGGTTCAAGCCCCCGGCTCCCCACCAGCAGAAGAGTCACTTCACAGGCGGTGAAGCAGGTCTGCAGGTGTCTGTCTTTCTCTCCCCTTTCTGTCTTTCCCTCCTCTCTCCATGTCTCTCTGTCCTATCCAACAATGATGACAGCAATAACAATAATAACTACAAAAAAAACCCCAACAAAGGCAACAAAAAGGAAATAAATAAAATAAATATTAAAAAAAAAAAGGACAGAGAGTTGGGAGAGAGAGACACCTGCAGCCCTGCTTCACCACTGGTGAAGCTTTCCCCCTGCAGGTGGGAAAATGATACCAGGGGCTTGAACCTGGGTCCTTACACAGTGTAATATGTGTGCTTAACCAGGTGCACCACTGCTTTCCCCCTGAAACCTTTTTATCAGCTGCACAGCAAGTCCACATCTTGGCTGATCCATAGACAGTTGGTTTCTGTTGCTCATGGGCACCGGGGGTGCTCTCAGAGGTTTCACTAGTACAAAGAAATGGTCTCACAATCATCACGCACATTTGTGCATGTATGGTGGGATTTCTTTTGATAGATGCCTAGAAGTGGTGCCTTTAAGCTAAAATGCACAGTTGAAGACAGTGTATCTATTCACATGCAACGTACTAAAGTCGGTTGTGGAGACCAGAGAGACTGGGGAGGCAGCATAAAGATCATACAAAAATACTTAGAAATCTTCATCTCTGAGGTCCCAGGTTCAGTCCTCAGCACTACCATAAACCAAAGCTGAGCAGTGTTCTGGTGTATCTCTCTTTCCCCTCATTAAAATAAGTAAAATATATATTAAAAAAAAAAAAGAAAGAGGGAGTCGAGTGGTAGTTCAGCGGGTTAAGTGCAGGTGCTGCAAAGCGCAACTACTGACATAAAGATCCTGGTTCAAGCCCCCAGCTCCCCACCTGCAGGGGAGCCGCTTCACAAGCGGTGAGGCAGGTCTGCAGGTGTCTATCTTTCTCTCCCCCTCTCTGTCTTCCCGTCCTCTCTCCATTTCTCTCTGTCCTATCCAACAATGACGCCATCAATAACAACAATAATAACTACAACAATAAAACAACAAGGGCAACAAAAGGGAATAAATACATAAATTAAAAAAATCATTAAAAACTGTTTGTTAAAAAGAAAGAAAGAAAGAAGGAAAGAAAGGGCAGTCTGGCGGTAGCCCCGCGGGTTAAGCGCATGTGATGCGCAGTGCAAGGACCCCAGTAAGGATCCGGTTCCAGGCCCCGGCTCCCCACCTGCAGTAGGATCCTTTAACAGAAGGTGAAGCAGGTCTGCAGGTGTCTATCTTCCCCCCGCCTGTCTTTCCCTCCTCTCTCGATTTCTCTCTGTACTATCCAACAACGATGACATAAACAACAACAAAAATAACTACAACAACAATAAAAAACCAAGGTCAACAAGAAAAATATATATGACTTAAAAAAAAAAAGAAAGAAAAGTGCTGGGAGTCTGAGAGGTGGCTCTGGGGGTAGAGCTTCATGCCTTCCTTGCGTGGGTTATGACTTATTAAGCACTGACATGTGCTTTTGAGCTCAATAACGACTTAGTGAGGTGGGCCCTGCTCCTCCCATTTAGACAGAGGTGCTCAGACTCAGACTTGATAGATAACTTGTCCCAAACCACTAGATAAAGATGGGACTTAAATTACTTTTTTTTTTTTTTGCATAACCAACTATGCATCTATCTCCTCAGCTTGGGCCTGAGATTCTTTCGGTCTCAGGGAAAAGCCTGTTTCCTCAATCACACGACTCAGTCCTGGGTGTTGGGACACGAGCCCGGCTTGCAAGCTAACGCCACAGCCCTGCTCCTCCAATTTTATCTGGCGCCTGGGCAGCGCTTCTCTTCTGCCCTCAACTCTCAGGCATCCACAGCACCGCGAGCTTGTCGCCATCTCCAGGGAAGCGGCCTCGTGCTGCCCCCTGCCGGCCACGACCTTACAGCCACAAACCGGCTTCGCCCAAGACCACTGCCTCGCGCATGCGCTCTGCGCGCTAGGCAAGTGCTCGGAGTCACCCCTGCCTTTCTCGCGGCTCAGGGTCCAGAGAAAGGACCCGAGGTGGGGATGGCGAAATGACTGCAAGGGAGGCGAGGCCCCAGAAGCTGATAGCGCTTCCCATTTCTCGTAAAGCAGAGCAGGAGCCCACTGTCTCTAGCTTGTCCTTCCCGAGGAAGTGGGGAGGGGCAGAACTGAAACCCCAGACAGCTGTGACCAGCGCCATGGGGCATGCTGTAATCCTGATAAATCAATCAGGAGTAACAAGGGGTACAAGGATAATAAAAAAACCCACTTTGCTGTCGTAGACAGTGGCAACCCCAAATCCCAGCTGCTCCCTTCTCTCCCCTCCCCCCAGCTTGACATCACTATCCTCCTTTTAGTGATTAGAGGCCATTTTTAAAACATTTCATTTATTTTCCCTTTTGTTGCCCCTTTTTAAATTGTTGCAGTTATTATTGTTGTTGTTATTGATGTCGTCATTGTTAGATAGGACAAAGAGAAATGGAGAGAGGACGGGAAGACAGAGAGGGGGAGAGAAAGATAGACACCTGCAGACCAGCTTCACTGCTTGTGAAGCAACTCCCCTGCAGGTGGGGAGCCGGGGGCTCGCACCGGGAACCTTATGTCGGTCCTTGGGCTTCGCGCCACACACAGGCACACGCACACGCAAACGATTCAGGGAGAGCCAAAGGAGAGAATAGATGTGATTATGAAATACAAAGATGTACAAGGAGGGTTAGCGAGCACCCAGTGGCATAGGAGGAGTGTGGTTTGACAGGCCTATAGGAGCCCACCAGCTGGGCATTTCTTAGGAAGAGAGATGTAAGAGGCAGTTCTGACATGCATCTGGTACAGGCTGCACCCGTCTTTCTCTTGAGCACCCCTCTTGCATTTCATTTAAAAATATATATATTTCATTTATTATTGGATAGAGACAGAGAAATTGAGAGAAAGAGAGCAAGACAGAGAGGTACCTGCAGCCCTGCTTCACCACTTGTGAAGCTTTTCCCCTGCAGGTGGGAACCAGGGCCTTGAACCAGGGTCCTTGTGCACTGTAATGTGTGTGTTAAACCAGCTGCGCCACCACCTGGCCCCTCCATCCTACATTTTGGTGGGCTCCCAGAGATAAGGTCTTTCACGAAATCAGTACTATGTATGTCAGCTTAAATAAAGGGCAATCATTGCCTTCAATCAAACAGATAAACATAGTAATAAGAGACATGTCAGGGTAGAAGTTGAGGTGGGACCCCTAATGCTCAGGAGGATGACAGACCTTCCTGAGCCCCCAGTTCTGTCTGATGTGAAGGATCTCCTTCTCTGAGGATCATTCTCCAGAACAGCCACAGAAAGGAGTCAAAAGCTGTGGCTTTCACCCTAAGCCTGGGCATGTTGGACAGTTGGTTTATGTTTCTTAGGTTTGTTCTATGTGCAATATTGGACCAAAAGGCCTGTGACCACTGACTTATCTGAGCACGGGCTCCTGGTGCTCTGGCCAGGATTATGGTGGACAATGGCTACCAGAGCATATTTATAAGGGCTTGTGTGAGTGAAAATTATGTAAAATGAACTTGGCATTTTGGATACTTGGCCTGTTACAACACAAAATACCATTCCTTAAGGTCAAATAAGTGATTGAGCAGGGAAGTTATGCTTTGAAAGTAGTTAGGACCTTACATTTGTTTTCCCATCCCCCCATCCCCATGAGCTGAGAATTCAGAGGCAAGAGAGAGAAGACCTTCTTGTTGTAATGGAAAGAGAAAATTAATGTAGGAAGTGGCTTTTTAAAAAATGAATTGTGAAATTGGAGGGGGATTTTCAATAAACTGAGATACCACAGATGATATTGTACTCATCAAGGCATCAGGTTCCCAAAACCTGAAGGTGAGACACTTTGTGCATGTGTTTGAGATGATTTATTAACTTAAAAATGTCATGTGGCTTAAAAATCAAGTGTGACAATGTTATCAAGTGTGACAGCTTAATTTTTTTTCTCTCTGTCTCTCCCCTTTCTATTTTTATTTGGCAGGACAGAGAGAAATTGAGAGGGAGGAAAGATAGAGAAAAACACCTGCAGACCTGCTTCAGTGCTCATTAAGCAGACCTCCTGAAGGTGGGGAGTGGGGTCTTGAACCATGTCCTTGTGCCTGGTGGCATGTTCGCTTAACTGGTTACGCCACTGCCCAGCCCCACAGCTTAAATTCTCTGTCCCAGTCCTAATTACTTAGCTATCCTCCTCACAACTGTTCAGTACCTTTACCTTCTTGTAAAACTTTTTTTTTCTATAATCATTATGCTATCTCTCTGACCCTGTAGGTGGGCATTAAGAAACAAGGAAAGGGGAGTCAGGTGGTAGCGCAGCAGGTTAAGCACATATGGTGCAAAGCTCAAGGACTGGAGTAAGGATACCGGTTCACAGGCAGTGAAGCAGGTCTGCAGGTGTCTGTCTTTCTCTCCCCCTCTCTGTCTTCCCCTCCTCTCTCCATTTCTCTTTGTCCTGTCCAACAACAACGACATCAATCACAACAACAATAATAATTACAACAATAAAACAACAAAGGCAACAAAAGAGAATAAATAAATATTAAAAAAAAACAAGGAAAGATGGCTAGAATGGTGCACCTGGTTGAGCGCATGTATACACTGACACGCTCAAGGGCCCATGTTCAAGCACCCAGCCCTCACCTACAGGGTATGCAGGTTATATAACCATGAATGGTGGAGCAGTGCTACAGGTATCACTCATCTTCATCCCTCTCCCTTTCTTTCTCTCTCTGTCACCCTCCATCAGTGAAAAAAAGAGAACAAAGTTGCTAGGATCAATGAGTCCTGTGGGAGAGATTGACACCCCCACCCACTTCTGGGTCAAGGCCTATCATCTCTATATCGAGTCTTGAGAGGGTAGACCCAGAGCCTTTCCCAAGAGAGGCTGTAGGCGAGTCCCTTCTCAAGTCCCTTCTCGACCATGTGGACCCAAGATAGCACCTAGATTCCAGACTTGGGGGGCGGAGACTCCCTCATCACAAGTTCCTTAACTCATGATTAAGAGTGTGGCCTGTTAGGGACATATATGGTCTTATGCTACCGGCATGATGTGGGGTGGTCTGAGGTGTGGCTCTGTGATTGGATCGCTACTACTTCCCCTTCCCTAAACCACAGTATATTAATTAACTGCCCGCCGTACAATAAACGAGCTGTGTCTCTGAAGCACACCCGGAGGTTTGTGCCTTTCTTGTGAGCTCACCCACACCACCGGTTTCCCTGCGGTGGCGTGTTGCCCCCAACCAGCGCAGGCCACTGGTGAGAAACAGGTGACAGAGTCCCACTGATAACTCTGGTGGAGAAAGAAAAAAAAAAAAAGGAAAACTCTTGGCATGGGTAAATAGCATTCTTCTTCTAGCGTTTGCCCTTCTTCCGTAGCCAGTCAACAGCGTCAGGTTGAGCCTGATGTCTGCTTGTTGCTGGCTTTGAAAGTGACTGGGAGTCGGGCTGTAGCGCAGCGGGTTAAGCGCAGGTGGCGCAAAGCACAAGGACCAGCATAAGGATCCCGGTTCGAACCCCGGCTCCCCACCTGCAGGAGAGTCGCTTCACAGGCGGTGAAGCAGGTCTGCAGGCGTCTATCTTTCTCTCCTCCTCTCTGTCTTCCCCTCCTCTCTCCATTTCTCTCTGTCCTATCCAACAACGACAACAACAATAATAACTACAACAATAAAACAACAAGGGCAACAAAAGGGAATAAATAAATAAAATAAATATTAAAAAAAAAGAAAGTGACTGGGATCCATGTGGATTCAGTCGGCTAGGAAGGATCGTCAGTTTCCCCAATAAATGGGTACTCACGGGATGCACCACTAGAAGGTTGATCCAATGCATCCCGGTAAATAGCATAATGGTTATAAAAAGAGACCCGGGGAGTGGGGCGGTAGTGCAGTGGGTTAAGTGCACGTGGCGTGAAGAGTAAGAACCGGCATAAGGATCCTGGTTCGAGCCCCTGGCTCCCCACCTGCAGGGGAGTCGCTTCATAGGCGGTGAAGCAGGTATGCAGGTATCTTTCTCTCCCCCTCTGTCTTCCCCTCCTCTCTCGATTTCTCTCTGTCCTATCTGACAACGACATCAATAACTACAACAATAATAACTACAACAACAATAAAAACAAGGATAACAAAAGGGAAAATAAATAAATATTAAAAAATTAAAAAGAAAAAGAAAGAAAAGAAAAGAGATTCTTATTCCTGAGGCTTCAAAGTGCCAGGCTCAATCCCCTGCACCACCATAAGCCAGATCTGAGCTGTGCTCTGGTAGAAAAAAATAACAATAAAAAAAATAAAATAAAATGAAAAAGAGTCCGGCGGTAGCGCAGCGGGTAAAGTGCATGTGGCGTGAAGCCCAAGGACCGGCGTAAGGATCCCGGTTTGAGCCCCCGGCTCCCCACCTGCAGGAGAGTCACTTCACAGGTGGTGAAGCAGGTCTGCAGGTGTCTATCTTTCTCTCCCCCTCTCTGTCTTCCCCTCCTTTCTCCATTTCTCTGTCCTATTTAACAATGATGACATCAGTAACAACAACAATAATAACTACAACAACAATAAAATAAACAAGGGCAACAAAAGGGAAAATAAGTAAATAAATAAAATATTAAAAAATTAAAAAAAAGAAAAGGAAAACACGGGTTGAAACTTGGACTGGGTATTGTGTACTGCATACCCTAGGACTCTGGGGTGGGAGGGAGCTGAGACAGCACTGGCAATCCAGTGAACCACCTTCAGCTGGTGATGGGAGTGCTGCGCTGACATCTATCACAGGGAGATGAGAAATTGTACTCACGTGACAGCAGTGAGCACTATAGATCACTATTTCCCTAATGAGTTATAAGAAAAAACAGGGCCCTGTGCATTCTGAAATATTCTGGAACGTCCCCTAACAACTTTGATATTAAAATCTGTAACAAGGTGAAGGTAGTCAGTCAGTCTAGCTTTATTTACTTAGTGCTCAGCTCTGGTATATGGTAATGTTGGGGATTGAACCTGGGACCTTAGAACCTCAGATATGAGTTTTTTTTTAAATTTTTTATTTAAGAAAGGATTAGTGAACAAAAACATAAGGTAGAAGGGGTACAACTCCACACAATTCCCACCACCCAATCCCCATAATCCCCCCCCTCCCATGGTAGCTTTCCCATTCTCTAGCCCTCTGGGAGCATGGACCCAGGGTCGTTGAGGGTTGCAGAAGGTAGAAGGTCTGGCTTCTGTAATTGCTTCCCCGCTGAACATGGGCGTTGACTGGTCGGTCCATACTCCCAGTCTGCCTCTCTCTTTCCCTAGTAAGGTGTGTCTCTGGGGAAGCTGAGCTCCAGGACACATTGGTGGGGTCTTCAATCCAGGGAAGCCTGGCCAGCATCCTGGTGGCATCTGGAACCTGGTGATTGAAAAGAGAGTTAACATATGAAGCCAAACAATTTGTTGAGCAATCATGGATCCCAAGCTTGGAATAGTGGAGAGGAAGTGTTAGGGAGGTACTCACTGCAAACTCTAGTGTACTTCTGCTTTCAGGTATATATTTTGCAGTAGTTTATGGATACGTGTGCACATAAGCTCTCTCTCACAAAAACTGGTGTATATCTAGATTATGGGACTTTGTTAGAAAGTGAACTACCTGAGATGAAATTAGAGTGTACTATAAAAGGAAAGGTCTCACCCGAGTAATGAAGTTGAAGGGTTGTCATTCCACACGTGAAGTCTCTGGATACAGTCTGAGGTGAAGCATATTGAGGTGGCAATCGTTGCTTTGGTTAGGTTGTGATCGGCGGATGCAATATTTGGTTTGGATTGGGAGATGCATACAGGAAAGTGGGCCCTATCCAAGGGTTCCAGGACTGGGGGAAGTAGGGGCTCTATAGTGAAGATGTGAGGTTCCTGCTGTCTTAGGGTTCAAAAAGACAATCGATAGTTAATATTATCATCACTTTATTTGTTAATTGGGTTAACTTTGAAAAGTCCCTTTGTTATGGTTTGCTGTACAGTATGAGTTTTTTTCCATAACTATAATGCTATCTCCCCAGCCCAAATATATATATAATAATAATAATTATTATTATTTTTATAGACACCTGCAGACCTGCTTCATCGCTTGTGAAGTGACTCCCCTGCAGATGAGGAGCCAGGGTCTCGACCAAATATTTTTTAATCAGAGATAGAGAGACACCAGAGCACTGCTCAGCTCTGGTCTATAGTGGATTAGTCTAATTTTGTACAAACAATTATTTTAATTTGGATTGTCATGCTTTTGCCTTGTTGCCTTGGGACATCCATTGTGTACTCCATGATTCTGGGAAACTGTTCCATAAGCCTTAGATTAGAGCAGAATGCAGATCTTTCTGGGGAAGTTGGAAGAAAGTCATTGGCAACTGACAGGCCTCATGCGTTTATCTTCTACATCCTCAGGGCTGGCGAGACACAGTTCAGAAAGACCTCCCAATCCTGCTTCTCCTTGGGATCTATGTTGAGTCCTTGACTTAAGAAACTGTATGGTGAGGTAAGGACAAATGGGTGATTACCTGAAGTTTTATCCTTAGGGCTCCTTCTCTCACTGTTTTGTGCTCACAGCGCTGACATAAACAAGTATTTGACATTCAGGCATTCATCAAATTCACTGTCAGTTGGAGCAGTTAGAATTGTATGGGGTTGGTAGGGGAGTCAGTATAATAGTTATGCAAAAAGATTTTTATTCCCTCAGCTCCAGGGTTTCAGGTCCAATCCCCAGCATCACCATGAGTCAGAGCTGAGTGGTTCTTTGGTCTCTCTGTCTGTATTTTTCTCATAATAATAATAATAATAATTTTAGATTATCAATAATATTATGATTGTATGGTGTCATATGAGCTCATAGACTTAAATAACTAGACACCTGAGCAGAACAACTATTCAAAAGAAAATAACACATAAAATAACTCATCTTCTGATGTGTTAGGGTACGTGAACTAATAATTTAAAATATAACTGATGGGAGTCGGTGGTAGCACAGCGGGTTAAGCGCAGGTGGCAAAAAGCGCAAGGACCATCGTAAGGATGTCAGTTCGAGCCTCTGGCCCCCCACCTGCAGGGGAGTCGCTTCACAGGTGGTGAAGCAGGTCTGCAGGTGTCTATCTTTGTCTCCCTCTCTGTCTTCCCCTCTTTTCTCTATTTCTCTCTGTCCTATTTAACAATGATGACATCAACAACAAATAATAACTACAATAGAAAAAAACAAGGGCAACAAGAAGGGAAAAATAAATATATATAAAAAATATATAACTGATAGGGGGCTGGACCATAGCACAGCAGGTTAAGCACACATGGCACAAAGCTCAAGGACTGGTGTAAGGAACCCAGTTCGAGTCCCCAGTTCCCCACCTGCAAGGGGGGTCGCTTCACAAATGGTGTAGCAGGTCTGCAGGTATCTATCTTTCTCTCCCCCTCTCTGTCTTCCCCTCCTCTCTCCATTTCTCTCTCTCCTATCCAACAATGATAACATCAATGACAACAACAATAAAAAACAATAAGGGCAACAAAAGGGAAAATAAATAAATAAATATAAAAAATTAAAAAATACATCTTTTAAAAAAAGAACAAAAGTTAAAAGGTGTGAAAATAGAAACACAAGTGCGAGAATCCAAATACCAGGAGTACTAGAAAGAGAGGGTAAGGAGCTAGGCAGTGGCACACTAGGTAGAATACATGTGTTACCATGTGTGAGGGCTCAGGTTCAAGGCCCCATTCCCTGTCTGCAGGGGGAAAGTTTCAGGAGGAGTGAATCAGTGCTGCTGTAGGTGTCCCTCTTTCTCTTGCCCTCTTTCTGCCTCTCTTTTTCTGTCTATATAATAGAAAGAAAGAAAAAAAAGCCACTGGTAGAAAAATTGTCCTACAGACACCAAACCCTAGTGATAACCATGGTGGAAAAAAAAAAATTACTAAAGTGGTCTGGGAGATGTTACAGTGGATAAAGCATTGGTCTCTCAACCATGAGGTGTTGAGTTCAATCCCCAGCAGCACATGTGGCAGAGTGATGTCTGGTTCTTTCTCTCTCTCCTATCTTTCTCATGAATAAATAAATTCTTTTAAAAAATTACTAAATGAGTAGAAGGGGAAATCATTGAAGAAATCATAGAGGTAGGCTTCTTAAACCATTAGGAAGGTAAACAACCTCAAATTGAAAGATTTTATAGTGTTTTAAGCTCTCAAATTTCCCAACAGTAATAATGAATCTAAACAATAATAAAGCAGCGTTTCTGAACTATTGATGAGAATCAAAAATTTTTATTAGATTTATTTATTTATTGGATGAAGACAGCTAGAAATTGAGAGGGAAGGGGGTGATAGAAAGGGAGAGAGGTAGAGAGATTCCTGCATCCCTGCTTCTCCACTCTCAAAGCTTTCCTCCTGCAGATGGGGACTAGGGGATTGAACCTTGGTCCTGCACGTTGTAACATGTGTACTCAAAACAAGATGCACCACCACCTGGCCCCAGACTTTTAAAAAATATTTATTTATTCCTTTTTTGCTGTCCTTGTTTTATTGTTGTCGTTATTATTGTTATTGATGTTGTCGTTGTTGGATAGGACAGAGAGAAATGGAGAGAGGAGGGGAAGACAGAGAGAGAGGGGGAGAGAAAGATAGACACCTGCAGACCTACTTTACTTCTTGTGGAGCGACTCCCCTGCAGGTGGGGAGCCAGGGGCTCGAACCGGGATCCTTATGATGGTCCTTGCGCTTTGTGCCACCTGTGCTTAATCCGCTGCGCTACAGCCCGACTCCCAATTTTTTTTTTTCAAATTGCCACCAGGGTTGTTGCTGGGGCTTGGTGCCAGTGCTACAAGTCCACTGTTACCAGTGTCTATTTTTTCCTTTTTATTTTATTTGACAAGACAGAGAGAAATTGAGAAGGGATGGAAGACAGAGAGAGAGAGAGAGAAAGAGACCTGCAGATTCACAAGTGGGGAGTCAACTGTGATCCTTTCATATGGTGATGCGAGTCTTCTTTAGGGTGATCCACTGTTTGAACCCCAAGGACGGAAGAATAAAAAAAATTGGGGGAGTCGGGTGGTAGCACAACGGGTTAAGTGCATGTGGCAGGAAGCGCAAGGACCGGCATAAGGATCCTGGTTCCAGCCCCTGGCTCCCCACCTGCAGGGGAGTCGGTTCACCTGCGGTGAAGCAGGTCTGCAGGTGTCTATCTTTCTCTCCCCCCTATGTCTTCCCCTCCTTTCTCCACTTCTCCCTGTCCTAACAACGGCGACATCAATAACAACAGCAATAATAACTACAACCACAATAAAAAGGGCAACAAAAGGGAAAAATAAATAAATATAAAATAATTTTTAAAAATAAAAAAAATAGAATTTATATCTAGGGAGATTGTTGTTCAAATATGAGGGTATATATGTAATATATATTTGAATAAAAATATATAATTTTTTCCAAATTGTGCTCATATGTCAACAACTGTACTGTAAACCATTAAACCACCAATTAAATTAAAATTAAATTTAAAAAAAAGAGAGGAGGGGGGTGAGGAAGACAGCATAATAATTATGCAAAACGACATTCATAACCGAGGCACAAAATGTCCCCAGTTCAATCCCCAGTATCACCATAAGCCAGTGCTGAGCAATGCTCTGGGAAAAACAAAGTCAGAATTGAGAGGAAACTGATCATAGGAGCAGAATTTGAATTATTCACTTTGATGATGGAAGAAGGAACCATAAGTCTAATATTGCAGTTAGCTTCTGAAAGATAAAAAAGAATGAGGACATACAGTCTTCCCCTACCATTTCCAGGAAGAACACAACCTTGCTGATGACTTTGAACCTAGTATGATTGGCCTGACTTCTAACCTTGAAAACTGTCCATTTTCATGCTTGTGCTGTTCAGAAACATTGTTGTAGCTTATTGCAACAGCAATAGGAAGATACTTTATGTTGTTTCTCCTATAAAAAGTTATACTCATTATTTTCTCTTGTATAATTGCATTGTGAAGTTAAAAAAAATAGATATTTTCTCAATATATAAAATGACCTACCTTGAAAACACTTGGAAAGGGAAAGAAAGGAAGAAAGAAAGAATGAAAAAGAAGAGGAAGGGGGCTGGGTGGTGGCACACCTGGTTGAGCGCACACATTACAATGTGAAAGGACCCAGGTTCAAGCCCCTGGCCCCCACCTGCAGTGGGAAAGCTTCATGAGTGGTGAAGCAGTGCTGCAGGTATCTTATTATCTCTTTCCCTCCCCTTCCTCTTGATTCTGGCTGTCTCTATCAAATAAATAAATATAATCAAAATTTTAAAAAAAGGCTTATTTCAAAAAAAATTAAAAAAAGGAAGAGGAAGGAGGAGGAGAAGCAGCAGTCGCAGCAGCAAACGTGGACACTGTTTAAAAACAAATACACCTAAATTATAAAGACACAGACAGGCTGAAATAAAAGGAATGACGACAACAAGCTGCTGGTGTGTCCAAAATAATATCCAGTAGAAGGAACTTTAGCGGGGGCCGGGTGGTAGCTCAGTGAGTTAAGTGCACATGGTGCAAAGTACAAGGACTGGGGTAAGGATCCTGGTTCGAGCCCCTGGCTCTTCATCTGCAGGGGAGTCGCTTCACAGGCGGTAAAGTGGGTCTGCAGGTGTCTATCTTTCTCTCCCCCTTCTATGTCATCCCCTCCTCTCTCAATTTCTCTCTGTCCTATCCAACAACAATGACAGCAATAACAACAACAATAATAACTACAACAATGATAAACAACAAGGGCAATGAAAGGGAAAAAAATAGCCTCCAGGAGCAGTGGGTTTATAGTGCAGGCACTGAGCTCCAGCAATAACCTTGGAGGCAAAAATAAACAACAAACTATTCTTAAGTTGCACCTGTGATCACTCCATATCCTTACCTGAGAAGAAAGAGGAGAAAGGGGGAGGGGAGAGGAACTTTAGGACAAAAAAATATTATTAAGGATGGAGATAATGACAACACACTCACCAAAAATATAATAGCTCTAAATACATGTATTCTTAATTATGTAAAAAAAAACCAAACTGGTACTGGAGGAGTTGCAGAGAGAGATACTAATTCATCATTCCTAGTGGGAGTTTTCTGCATATTTCTCCATTATTGATAGACTAGACAGGCAAAATATGCTATCTCTTTCTGGAAGATCTGAAAATACAATCAGATTTCAAGATACATGCAAGTCTGAAATATGATTTCTAGCCTTTCACCCCTATGATGTGGAGATTAGCACAACCAGAATGGAAATAGATACTGAAAACTAGTAAGGACTATCCGACTTTTCAGTTCAATATTTATATTATTATAAGTATGTAAATTTAATTCACAAGGGGGTTTCAAGGTGCATTTTCCTTTTCTGCACTACTTTTTAAGTTAACATTTAGTGTCAATTAATTACTTAACTAAGGAGGACCAGATGCACAGACAAGGTAACCTTGTCAGTCCAAGTATAGGCAGTCTTTCTGTGCCCAATCAAGGGTAATGGTGCCATCTATAGGCCACTGAAGCAAAGAGCATGGAAGTTTCTGTTTGATGAGAAGTGAACTCTATGGCTAAATAACTGGAACTGCCGGGTGGGGAGTAGGTAACAAGATGCCTAGAAATAATGTAAGAGTCAGATTGACCAATATGTGAGCCTGGGTGTGAATTAGGAATGGGGGAAATATTAATCTTGTGGTAGTCCATGTCTTTTCCCCCACCTTTTGTTGCCCTTGTTTAGTTATTATTGTTGTTGTTATTGATGTTGGATAAGACAGAGAGAAATGGAGAGAGGAGGGGAAGACAGAGAGGGGGAGAGAAAGATAGACACCTGCAGACCTGCTTCACCGCCTGTGAAGCAACTTCTCTGTAGGTGGAGAGCCAGGGGCTCGAACCAGGACCCTTACGCCAGTCCCTCTGCTTCATGTCATGTGCGCTTAACCAGCTGTACTACTGCCTGACCCCCAGTCCATGTCTTTTAAAAGCAATGCTGTATACAGGCTTCCTTTCCAGAGTATGACAAAGTGGCTACTGTCAAATGCAGTCTGGGAAATTTTATTTATTTAAAATTTTTTTTGGTAGACATAGAAATTGAGAGTGAAGGGACAGAGAGGGAGAGAGAAAGAAACACTCACAGCACTGTGAAGCTTGTGAAGCTTTCCCCCTGCAGGTAGGGACCAGCAGGCTTGAACCTGTGGTATTGTGTGTACTCTTTGGGATGTGCCCCACCCTGCCCCCAGTGGATCTCTTTAAATATCTGAGTCATTGGGGGGGGGGGAGGCAGGGCAGTGGCATACCTGGCTAAGTGAACATAGTGCTGTGTGCAAGGACCTGCACAAGGACCCAGGTTGGAGCCTCCACTCCTCACCTGCAGTGGGGAAGCTTTATGAGCTATGAAGCAGGTCTGCAGATGTCTCTTTTTCTCTCTCCCTCTCTGTCTATCCCCTCTTCTCTCAATTCCCCTCTGTCCTATCGAATAAAATAGGAAGAGAGAGAGAGGGAGAGAGAGAAAAAAAAAGGCCCCTGGGAGCTATAGATTTGTAGTGTAGTTGCTGGGTAATAGCTAGGTCCTGCAAGGTCAGCTTTTATGGCTTGCAAAGTGGGTATACACTAGTGCCCAACCTAGGGCTAAGTATCATCTACAGGACTTGGTTCAGTGTCTTGTGAACTAAAAGCTTTCCCTCACCGGCAGTAGGGAACAGACACTGTTCTTGGTATTGTGTCGTCACCAACCACTGGCCTCTCTAATCTTTAGAAAATATTACTAACTAACCCTTTAAAACAGCTGTCATTTCTTTTTATTTTATTTATTTTATTTTATTTTATTGTGTGTGTGTGTGTGTGTGTGTGTGTGAGAGAGAGAGAGAGAGAGAGAGAGAGAGAGAGGAGAGGAGATCAGAGTACTTCTCAGTTCTGGCTGACATGTAGCTGTTAACTCACCGGCGGCCAAACTCAGGGTCTTTCTGATTCCGGGTGGTTCTTGCTCCAGGGAAAGTACCCAGTCACTAGCGGGCTTCCTTGTCAGATCACCTGCTCCTGAGTAGGTGACCATAGGCCAAAACCAGGCAAGGGAGCCACACTCTTACCAGGAAGTTGTGGCTTACTTACCAGGAAGTAGGGGAGGTGGCCAGGGGAGAGGAACAGTTTATTCTGGAATTTACAGAGAAAAATTAAAGCACGCAACAGACGCTGTTGGTGGCAAATGGACAAGTAAGTTCTCAGAATGGAGAACCCTCAGGAGGAATGGGATCTTGGACCTTCCATTTTTGGCTGGGTCTTTTCCTCATTCTGTGTCTGTGTGATAATATTTAATAGTCATACTCTTGGGAATGAGCAGTGGCCTATTGGTTGAGCACACATCTTGCTATGTTTGCACAAGGACATAAGTCCAAGATCCCAGTCCTCACTTGCAGGGGCAAGTTTCACAAGTGGTGAAGCAGACCTGCTGGTGTCTCTTCCTCTCTGTGCTCCCCCTCAATTTCTCTCTTTCCTATCAAATAAATAAAAAAGAAAAAGAAAGAAAGGAAGGAAATAAGGAAGGAAAGGAAAAAATGTCTGTTGGGAACCATGGATTTACTTATTTTTTTTAAAAAAAATTTATGAGTGATTTACCATTGATTTACAAAATTACAAAATAACAGGGGTACTACTCCATACCATTCCCACCACCAGAGTTCTTTTTTTTAAAAAAATTTTTTATTTAAGAAAGGATTAATGAACAAAAACATAAGGTAGGAGGGGTACAACTCCACACAATTCCCACCACCCAATCCCCATAACCCACCCCCTCCCATGATAGCTTTCCCATTCTCTAGCCCTCTGGGAGCATGGACCCAGGGTCTTTGAGAGTTGCAGAAGGTAGAAGGTCTGGCTTCTGTAATTGCTTCCCCGCTGAACATGGGCGTTGACTGGTCGGTCCATACTCCCAGTCTGCCTCTCTCTTTCCCTAGTAAGGTGTGTCTCTGGGGAAGCTGAGCTCCAGGACACATTGGTGGGGTCTTCAATCCAGGGAGGCCTGGCCAGCATCCTGGTGGCATCTGGAACCTGGTGATTGAAAAGAGAGTTAACATATGAAGCCAAACAATTTGTTGAGCAATCATGGATCCCAAGCTTGGAATAGTGGAGAGGAAGTGTTAGGGAGGTACTCACTGCAAACTCTAGTGTACTTCTGCTTTCAGGTATATATTTTGCAGTAGTTTATGGATACGTGTGCACATAAGCTCTCTCTCACAAAAACTGGTGTATATCTAGATTATGGGACTTTGTTAGAAAGTGAACTACCTGAGATGAAATTAGAGTGTACTATAAAAGGAAAGGTCTCACCCGAGTAATGAAGTTGAAGGGTTGTCATTCCACACGTGAAGTCTCTGGATACAGCCTGAGGTGAAGCATGTTGAGGTGGCAATCGTTGCTTTGGTTAGGCTGTGATCGGCGGATGCAATATTATTTGGTTTGGATTGGGAGATGCATACGGGAAAGTGGGCCCTATCCAAGGGTTCCAGGACTGGGGGAAGTAGGGGCTCTATAGTGAAGATGTGAGGTTCCTGCTGTCTTAGGGTTCAAAAAGACAATCGATAGTTAATATTATCATCACATTATTTGTTAATTGGGTTAACCTTGAAAAGTCCCTTTGTTATGGTTTGCTGTACAGTATCCAGTATCTTGTATATAGCTGTGCTATTGGATGCTTCTACCACCAGAGTTCTAAATCCCTAGTCCCTCCCTTGTAAGCTACAGCAATTCTCTTAAGGTTGTAGATATGGGTTAACTATTATTTCTACAACTGTCTGTCTATATTAGTATATATTTCCCCTCTCCCCTTTTCCCTGTGGTACCATCTTCTCTTCCTTTTCAAGTCACACATACACCTATTACTCTGTCTAAATGTTTCTCCTTTTTTCCTCTTCTCTCTCTGGGTTCTGGTGGAGTTGGAGTTAAGAGCCAATTCTGGCAGCTTCGTCTTCTTCTTCCTCTTTTTCTCCTCCTTTACTTTCTTCTCCTTTTAAAAAATATTTATTTATTCCCTTTTGTTGCCCTTGTTGTTTTTTATTGTTGTAGTTATTATTATTGTTGTTATTGATATTGATGTGGTTGTTGTTGGATAGGACAGAGAGAAATGAAGAGAAGAGGGGAAGACAAAGAGGGGGAGAGAAAGATAGACCCCTGCAGGTGGGGAGCTGAGGGCTCAAACCGGGATCCTTATGCCGGTCCTTGCGCTTTGTGCCACGTGCGCTTAACCGGATGCACTAATGCCCGACTCCCCCTCCTCCTCCTTTCCTCCTCCTCCTCCTTTTTCCTTCTAGGGTTATCGCTGGTGCTCGGTGCCTGCAATGTGAATCCACTGCTCCTGAGGTCATTTTTTTAAAAAAAATTTTTGGATAGGACAAAGAAATTGAGAGGAGAAGGTAAGATAAAGAAAGAGAAAGATAGACACCTACAGACCTGCATCTATACTTGTGAAGCGGCCCCCCTGCAGGTGGGAAGCCGGGGCTTGAATCAGGATCTTGCACAGGCGGGTCCTTGCACTTCATACTGTGTGCACTTAACTTGGTGCACCACCTCCAGGCCCCCACAATTCTGGCTTCTGTAATTGCTTCTCCACTAGACATGGGCTTTGGTAGGTTAATCCATACAGCCAGTTTCTATCTGGGGCTATGGAGAAGTGAGGTTCCAGGACACACTGGTGAAGTCGTCTGCACCTGCTACTTGGTGGCTGAAAGGCAGTAGGATAAAATGACAAAATTATTAGTGAACAGGAGCCAAAGTAGGAACAGAACAGATGAGAATAGGGAGGGGTCTTAGGTTGGAAAAAAGCTAGCAAGTCCGTTTGAAGCATGGAACCATAGATTTATAGTGCAGGCACTCAGCCCCATTGATAACTTTGGGGGCAATAAAAATCATAAAAAAGATCAAGTGTCAAGTGTCATACTCTTGAGTACCCCTGTCTTACCATTCTACACCTTCAGTTCAAGCCCCCTTTCCTTCCTGAAGAGCAAGGATAGACAAAAAAGCCACACATTTGGGTCAGATGAATTGGGGCCATAGGACAAAAAATGTCTCTTAGTGGTGAGCTGGAATGGGCTTCCACATTTCTTCTGTGTACTTCTCTCCTCAGTTCTGCACTCAGTTATGTCATGTTGGTAATTTGAAACGAGCCATGAGGGTGTTTGCACAGTTGTAATTGGCAAATATTGCAACTAAACCTACCTCTCTGTAACTACAGTCCAGTTAAATATCTATTATCATTCCACTGTGTATCCCATTTGTTTAAAATTCTTTTTTAAAAAAATTTATTATTTTATTTATTCCTTTTTGTTGCCCTTGTTTTTTATTGTTGTAGTTATTATTGTTGTTATTCTTGATGTCGTCATTGTTGGCTAGGACAGAGAGAAATGGAGAGAGGAGGGGGAGAGAAAGATAGACACCTGCAGATCTGCTTCATCGCCTGTGAAGTGACTCCCCTGCAGGTGGGGAGCCAAGGGCTCAAACCGGGATCCTTACGCCGGTCCTTGTGCTTTGCACCAACTGCGCTTAACCCGCTGTGCTACCACCCAACTCCCTTGTTTAAAATTCTTTTCTGTGCTCTCCTTCACACACACACACACACACACACACACACACACACACACACACTGAATTTTCTTAGGATTTTTCTCTTGTATTAAAGGACCTAACTTTGAAGACAGGTTTACCCTTGGAAATGGTGTTCATAAAAACAATCTTAGAAATGTAAGACAAAAACATTCCCTCCCATAAACTGTAGGAAAGAAGGCCTATTTAATGTAAATTTTGATAAAGAGGTGTGTTGAGAATATTCACAAGTGGCGCACATAATATGAAATGTAAGAACCCCTGCAAGGATCCCAGCTCCCCTCCTGCTGGGGGTTGCTTTGCTAGCAGTGAAGCAGGTCTGTGCCTATCTTTCTCTCTCCCTCTCCATCTTCCTGTCCCCTCTCAATTTCTCTCTGTCTCATCCAAAAAATTAAAAAATGGCCATAGGAGCAGTGGATTCATAATGTAGGCACCGAACCCCAGCAATAACCCTGGAGGCAAACACACACACACACACACACACACACACACACACACACACACACACACACACACACACACACACTCTCTCTCAACTTAATTTTTCTGTCCAGTGCAGATTTTTTAAAATAAACATTAATTATCTTTATTTATTTATTGGATAGAGACAGCCAGAATTTGAGAGGGAAGAGGGAGATAGAGAGGGAAAGAGACAGAGAGACACCTGCAGCCCTTCTTCACCATTTGTGAAGCTTTCCCCCTGCAGCGGGGGGTGGGGGGACCAGGGGCTCGAACCTGGGTCCTTGAGCATGGTAACATGTGTGCTCAACCAGTTGCGCCACCACTTGACCCCTATAGTACAGGCTTTTGAAAAGTGTATAATCCTGATGTGTTTTGATATAACAAAGGAGTCTTTTCAGATGGACTCAGAGATGGCCGATTTGTACTTTGAAGAGTATCTGATTGGTTATATTTACATTGATGAAGGTATTATATGTAGAAAAGAAAATTTACTTTTTCCCTTGCCTACCTTCATGATTTTTAGATTCCTTTTCTTTAATTTTTGTTATCTATTTATTTTGGATAGAGACAAAGAGAAATTGAGAGTGTGGGGGAAATAGAGAGGGAGAGAGAAACAGAGGCACCTGTAGCACTGCTTCAGCAATTGTGAAGCTTCCCCTTGCAGGTGGGGACTAGGGGCTTGAACCTGGGTCCTCGTACATGTGTTCTACCAGTTGCACCACCACCTAGCCCCACTAGATACATCTTCAAAGCATCTGAGTACCTTTGGAAGTTAAAGTTCCACTTTGAATGAGAGGTCCATTATAAATATGTAGTCTCAGAGTGCTTGTTTGTGTTCTCGTCTTCTGTGAGCTTCCCCTTCTGTTCTCCTTTATGCTATTCTAATTCTTTACTCTGCCTTTCATCCCCCTATGCACTTCTGACAATGATGTTTCTCATACCCAGCAGATGACCTTTCTTCCTGCTTCATCAAACAGTCAGAAAAAACTAAGGGGAAAATGTCACAGAAAACCTTACAGGCATATTTCTGGAAATGATGTGGGGTCAGAGCCAATTAACTCACCAAAGCCATTTTCACACAACAGAAGTGAAAAGAACAGAATAATAAAAGTAACACCATATCAGCTTTGCTGTATCTGGGGATGCCAAGAACTGTGAGACGTGTTATCTAGAGGTAGAAATTTGGACTCTAGAAATGAGTTAGTATGATCCAACATGACTCATCTCCTGGAGCATGTGGTGGTGGAGCAAATGAAAGTCACACAACACCCTGAAAACTTCAACTGATAACTGCCACCCACACCTGTTAGCAAGTTCTGTTCATTCCATTCTGAGATATATCTGGAATCTTGCCAGTTCTTCTGTATATACATATGTTCTTCTTTTTAAAATATTTATTTATTTACTTTGGATAGAGACAAGGAAATTGAGAGGTGGAAGGGAGAGATGGATAGATAGATAGATAGATAGATAGATAGATAGATAGATAGATACATCTGCAGCCCTGCTTCACCTCTTGCGAAGCTTTCCTCTTGCTGGTGGGGACTGGGGGGGCTTGAACCTGGGTTCTTGCTCACTGTTATGTGTGTGCTCAGCCAGGTGTGTCACCACGTGGCCCTCTGTATATACATATATTAACAGACTATTGTGGACATATAGGAAAATTGTTTATGTGGATTACTTATGATTTGAGAGTGGTTTATAAGATTATACAATTACTGGGTATAGTACCATTATGTGGATAAAAATAGTCTTTGAGGGGGTTGGGTGGTGGTGTACCTGGTTAAGCTGACACACTACAGTGTGCAAGGACCTGGGTTCAAGCCCCTGGTCCCCACCTGCAGGGGAAAACTTCACGAGTGGTGAAGTACAGTTGCAGGTGTCTCTCTGTCTCTCTTTTCTATCTCCCCTCCCCTCTCAATTTCTCTGTCTCTATTCAATAATAAATAAATGAAACGAAATAAAAAAATCAAAAAAATAGTCTTTGAGGGGCCATGTGATGGCACACCCAATTGAGCCCACACATTATCTAGCTCAAGGATACAGGTTTGACCCCTGCTCCCCACCTGCAAGAGGGAAGCTTCGCATGTGGTGAAGCAGTTCTGCAGGTGTTTATTCTTTCTCTCTCCCTGTTTCCCCTTTCCCATTCATTTTCTTTTCTTTCCTTTTTAAAAAATATTTATTTATTTATTCCCTTTTGTTGTCCTGTTTTTTTATTGTTGTTATTATTGTTGTTTTTATTGATGTCATCGTTGTTGGATAGGACAGAGAGAAATGGAGAGAGGAGGAGAAGGCAGAGAGGGGGAGAGAAAGATAGACACCTGAGGACCTGCTTCACCACTTGTGAAGCGACTCCCCTGCGGGTAGGGAGCTGGGGGCTCAAACTGGGATTCTACACCAGTCCCTGTGCTTTGTGCCACCTGCGCTTAACCAGCTGTGCTATCCCCCAACTCCCTCCCTTTCATTTTCTATCTGTCCTATTAAATAAGATAACCTTTATGACAATAAAAAAAAATCAAGTTTAAAAACAGCCTTTGAAGCTCATAAAGCTTCCCTCAGTCCCAGCAGGTGGGGACCAGGGCTTTAAACCCAGGTTCTTGTGCATTGCACAGGTGCACCATGACCCAAGTCCCTTTTATTGTTATTTTTTTCTTGAAATGATCTTGCTCACTCAAGGTTTCTGACTGGAGAAAAACCCACTAGCTGCATAAGATAGCATAAAAGGAATTTATTGGGAAGGTAAGCATCTTCTCACAGACTCACCATATTAGAAATTATAGGCAGAACCAAGCAAAGGTGGGCATCAGAGAAAACTCACAAGATAGCTCTTGAATCTCAGCTGTCTTCTGAGACAATGCCCATTGTTTGAATCATACAGGTGGTGGCATCTAAGTAAGTTGAGTTAGATGAGCCTGAAATGATACTATGAGCCTGAAAATCAGCTGCTAGGGACTTGGGCAGAGGAAATGTCTGACTTCCTTTGTCTTTTGACTCAGAGTTGAAGTTCCATCTACCAAAAAATTTGAGATTATTTATTCAGTTATTTGCAACTAGGATTATTGCTGGGGATTAGTACCAGTACTATAAATCTACTGCTCCTACAACCATTTTTTTCTTTTTAAAAAATTATCTTTATTTATTTATTTAAGATTTTATTTATTTATTAATGAGGAAGATAGGAGGAGAGAGAAAGAACCAGACATCACTCTGGCACATGTGCTACCGGGGATCAAACTCAGGACCTCATGATTGAGAATACAAAGCTTTATCACTGCGCCACCTCCTGTACCACTATCTTTTATTTATTTATTGGATAGAGACAGCCAGAAATCGAGAGGGAAGGGGGAAGAGAGAGAGAGACGCCTGCAGCCCTGCTTCACCACTCACAAAGCTTTCTCCCTGCAGGTGGGGATGGACCATGGGCTTGAACCCATGTCCTTGTACATTGTAATATGTGTGCTCAACCAGGTACTCCACCACCCACTCCTCCCATTTTTCTATTTTATTTAGTAGGACAGAGGGAAATTGACAGAGGGGAGGGAGATAGAGAGAGAGAGGGAGAGAAGTTTTCCTTTTGTGGGTAGGGAGTGAGTGCTTGAACCTGGATTTTGTATGCTGAGCCAGGTTTGCCACCAACCTTCCCCAAGATTACTCTTTTTTTAATACTTTTTAAAAAATATTTTATTTATTTATTAATTTTCCCTTTTGTTGCCCTTGTTTTTTTATTGTTGTTGTAGTTATTGTTATTGATGTTGTTATTGTTAGATAGGACAGAGAAATGGAGAGAGGAGGGGAAGACAGAGAGGGGGAGAGAAAGATAGATACCTGCAGACCTGCTTCACCGCCTGTGAAGCGAACCCCCTGCAGGTGGGGAGCCAGGGGCTCAAACCAGGATCCTTATGGACTTTGCACTTTGTGCCATGTGCACTTAACCCTCTGTGCTAGCGAGGGGTAAGATAACTCCCGAGATTATATTACCTAGATTACTCTATATTAAGAATGGTATTCATATTTGTTCTGCTCAAGAACCAAGATTGTAACCTAATATCTACATAATGAACACTTTCCTCTTACTGACACTTTCTCACACCGTTGGCACTCACTTGACCTAGTATAACTGGTCAACTAAAACACTTCTGCTTTCCACAACAACTGACTTTTTTTTTTTTTTGGTAATGTTGCATCTGACTCCAAGTCCAGGATCACTGAGCTATAGAGCTTTCTCTTTATTTCTTTTATTTGCAAATGGATATTTGCAAATAAATATTTGCACTGGATATTCTTTTTTTTTTTTTTTTTTTTTGCCTCCATGGTTATTGCTAGGGTTCAGTGCCTGCACCATGAATCCACTACTTCTAGAGGTCATTTTTTCCCCCTTTTGTTGCCCTTGTTGTTGTAGCCTTATTGTGGTTATTATTGTTGTTGTTGATGTCGTTAGTTGTTGGATAGGACATAGAGAAATGGAGAGAGGAGGGGAAGACAGAGAGGGGGAGAGAAAGACACCTACAGACCTGCTTCACTGCCTGTGAAACGACTCCCCTGCAGGCGGGGAACCAGGGTCTGGAACCAGAATCCTTAGGCTGGTCCTTACGCCGCCGCTTGCGCTTAACCAGCTGCGCTACTGCCCACCCCCTCCCACTGGGTATTCTGATCAGCTGTATTCAATGGTGAGAGTAAGAAGAAAGAAAGAGCAAATGAACTAAAAATATAAAAATTTGTATGGCACAGCAAGAAGGACGTAGGTGGTAACTTTAACCCTTGTATCTGTCGGTTCATGAGGCTGCGTGACTTTGCTCCATAATAATTTACTTTGTTTTTCTTTTCCCTTTTTGGCACGTCAATGTTCTGGATTCATTATTTGTGGGATAACCCAAATCTTCCTTTCTGAGCTAGCTTATCCTTCTGGTCATCCTGGTTGTCAAGCATTGTAGGTTGAGCCAAGAGGTAAGTCAAAGTGCCTATTACTTGGAATTTAGTCATGATCTTCCCCGCCTCCTGCATTGGTTCTCTCTCATTGCATAACAAATTAGTCCTAAGGCTGAGAGGCTTTTTACAATAAATATTTATTATCTTCATTTCTGAATATTAGAAATATAGGTGTGGCTTATCTGGGCACCTCGGATTCAGAGTCTCTAATTAAGTCACATATAAGCTGTTGAAGGCCAGGGAGATGGTGTAGCAATAGTGCACAGGATTTTCATGTAAGCAGTTCAGGTTTGATCCCTGGTACCACCAATACCACCAATAGTTAGGGCTGAGTGATACTCTACTAAAAAGAAAAAAGACTAAGCTATTGACTGGAGCTGTAGGTCTCATCTGAAGACT
Organism: Erinaceus europaeus; assembly: GCF_950295315.1. NCBI lineage: Eukaryota > Metazoa > Chordata > Mammalia > Eulipotyphla > Erinaceidae > Erinaceus > Erinaceus europaeus. Next base: position 45,471,798 of record NC_080164.1, read on the forward strand.
CAACTGGTTGGGGAGGTTCATACTTCCCGTTTCACAAGGGCATGAACATCAGCAGGCAGAGATAATTGGAAGCCATCTTAGAGAATATCTACCACACCACATTTGTGTGTCAGTGAGAATGCTTTCTTTGATTGTCTGGATTAATCATCTCGTGTGGTGGACATGGAGACACACTTCATAGATCCCCTTTCAAAAGAGAATTTGTTGCCCCAGCTGTTTGGAGGACTGTCAGCAAGTGACCTCACGCTATCAGCTTCTTCAGGGAACTTCAGTTACAGAGACCTGCTCATCCAAGGGCATGTCTTTTCCTGGGAGGACTATATGCAAGGAGCGAGTGAGGGCTAACCAGACCTGGCCATTTTGATTGAACACAGATACAGTCTAATGAGCTTGAGATATACCCTCAAACTCCATGTGGGGTTGACTCTGTTGAGGCTGTTCAGCGATCCGGCTTCTCTTTCTGTGTCCTTTCTTGACCTCTCCCTGCTGTCTCCCGCAAATGTGGTTTTTTTTCTTTCTTTTTTTAATTTTTTAAGTAAATTTCCCGTATGGCAAACTCCATCTCAGTTTCTGCTTTTGGAAAACCCAGTATGAAACATTACAGAATCTATGCCATTAAAAACAAACAAACAAGCACACCCCCTCCAAGATGTTTGAAATAGCCTGAGGGCAGTCTTAGACTATGCTTCAGGGAACCACTGTGTTCCCTGGTAGAAATACTCTTCCTCCGGGTATCTTAAGTCAGCAGGTCCAGTGTCAGAAACAAGAAGTCAAACTCCTGAGGATGAACCAATATTAACAACAAATCATACATGCCAAATGTAAAATATATTACTTATTTATTCTCTGTGATACCTGATAAATGGATTTTATGGGTGGGGCCAGGGTTAGAAGTGGGGGGGAGAACTAACCATTTTTCTGTTTTATTGGTCAGATAACATTGGTTTACAAGACTGTATTTACTTTAGGGGTACAGTTTCATACCTTTTCAACCTATGGTTTATCACACTGCACCCACTACCAAAATGCTATTATTTCTTCATTAATTTATTAAACCCTTCCCCACTTTGGAAAGATTCATGGGTGGGGAAGCAAGGCTGTAGGTATCTCTCTTTCTCTCTATATCCCCTCCCCTCTCCGTTTCTCTCTGTCTCTATCCAATAATAAATAAATAAATATTAAAGGGGGTTGGGTGGTGGCACACCAGGTTAAGTGCACATAGTTTGAAGTGCAAGGATCTGCACATGTATCCTGGTCCACAGGTCCCCACCTGCAGAAATGATGCTTCACAAGCGGTGAAGCAGGTCTGTAGGTGTCTATCTTTCTCTCTCCCTCTATTTCATCTCCCTGTCCTCTCTCAATTTCTTTCTGTCCTATCCAATAAAATGAAAATAAAATGAAAAAGAAAAGAAACCCTTTCTCACTTCTAACCCACTCTTTTCTCTCCTTTGGTTAACCACTTCTTTTTTAAAAATATATATTAATTTTATTTATTTATTCCCTTTTGTTGCCCTTGTTGTTTTATTGTTGTAGTTATTATTGTTGTTGTTGTTGGATAGGACAGAGAGAAATGGAGAGAGGAGGGGAAGACAGAGAGGAGGAGAGAAAGATAGACACCTGCAGACCTGCTTCACCGCCTGTGAAGCGACTCCCCTGCAGGTGGGGAGCTGGGGTTCGAACCGGAGTCCTTATGCCGGTTCTTGTGCTTTGCGCCACCTTCGCTTAATCTGCTGTGCTACAGCCCGACTCCCAGTTAACCACTTCTGCAGTTAGAGTCTAATGGTTGGTTTGTTCTTTCTCCCTTTCTTTATATACCACATGTGACTGAGATGTGGTATTTGTCATACTCCTTCTGACCTATTTTTCTTAGCATGACCCCTAGTTCTATCTGTATTATATTATAGCAAGTGGCAAGTTTTCATCTTCCCTTATAACTGAATAGAATTCCACTCATCTGTCATTGGGCCCCTGGCTACTTCCATATCTTGAGAATTAGCCCTGTTTTAAAAGAGATGCTACATACTGCAGAACAGCTTCCAGCAGTTCAAGGCAGTGACTCTCAGTTGCTACTAAAACTGAATTTCAACATTATGCAATTCAATAATATTCAATATTATTATTATTTAGGCCAGTCACTTTTCTATAAGGTTATTGTTTATGAGTAATGGAGTACATTAAGTCCCATGGGCATTGGAAGAAAATATGTCACCTTCTTTATCTCTAAAGTGACTTCTCTTGAAACTGGGGAGGCGACTCAGCAATAGGGTGAGAGACTTGCAGGAGTGGGGCCCCAGTTTCAATCTTTGGTATCTCCTATGCCAGAGTGATGCTCTATTTTCTTGGCTCATAAAATAAATAAATAAATAAATAAGTAAATATGTGTGTGTGTTGAATAATGAGTTTACTAATCCCAGGCTAAGTTTCTTTTAATTTCAGATAAACAGGTAGAGAGAGAGAGAGAGAGAGAGAGAGAAATATTGATAGACGCATATACCACAGCACAAGACCTTACCCTGGTACTGTAGTACTTTCAGTACCTATACATGGCAAGACATGGGCCCTACTGGATGAACTATCTCCCAGCCACAAATAAATAAATCTTGATAAAATGTGAGAAGCCTGCAAACTAGCTGACTTGGATCATGTGCATGCTTTGCCATGTAGTGACCCAGGTTCAAGCTTGGCTCCCACTATATGGGAGGAAGTTTTGTGCATCCTTCCCAAACACCTTTTTGATCTAAAAAATCCAGCCTGGAATGGTGAAGTCCCAGTAATTATAAATAAAAATGACTGTCTTATAAAGGGCTGTGTTGTGTGGAATACCACGTTGTGGATAGAGTTATTGACAGAAACATGACAAGCAGTGAAAACAGATTCAGATCCACCACTCATTTCTTTGACCATGATGACAAAACATTGCCTCCTTGTGGCCCAGGAGATAGTGCAGTGGGTAAGGCATTGGGTTGCTCAAACATGAGCTCCTGATTTTGAGCTACAGTATTGTATGTGCCAGAGTGATGCTCCGGCTCTCTCTGTCCTTTCGCTTTCTCTGTCACTAATGCATACATTGAAAAATAAAACATTGCTTCCTCTCTCAAGTCAAGGGTACAAATGACATCAAGAAAATGGAGTCACTTTGTGATGTCAGAGTCAGCTGTTCTGTTGGTGTTGGATACTTAGCAACGTCAGCCTTGAAGAACTATGTGCTGTTGAATCAATGTATAACATCCAGACATGACACTTGGAACATGATCCTATTGAATATCATGCTAGCAAATGCCAAGGTTTGGCTGCTCATTGCTTGAAAGTTAATATTTGTGAGACAATGATCAGTGAGAGAGTATAAGAGGTTATTCAAGTGCTAACAGCCTGAGAAAGATGGAAGACACATATCTCCAAAACTCACTTCACCCTCAAACTGGGGCTTAGGGTTTATATAGAGGGGAAAAAAAGTTTTGGAGAGGGGTGATATAGTCATGGGGTGAAGGGGTTCAGTTGTAAGATCATCTCTCTGGTGCTAGTGGCTGGTGTGTTCAATCTAGTGTGCTCATTTGTGAAAGACAAATTTGAGATAACATTACTGTGCAAGGCTTGTATCATCATACTGTGTATCGGAGACCTCCCTGAAGAACATTTCTTGTCTGTTTTCTCTTTTCTATTCAAGGATAACCCCTGGTTTATTGGAAACACATAAGCAGTTAGTGAAAATATCAGTTTCTATTTGCTACAGCAAAATGCAGATAGCTGTTAATGCAAGTAAATGATATGGATATGGTTACTGAGTGATAGTTAAAATGGAGTTTGGTGTGTCTACAGTCACAGAAGAGGCTGGGCAGAGAGGCTGACTGCTATCCACACAAAGGTCATCTGGTCTAATTATTATTATTATTATTATTATTATTATTATTATTATTATTACTTAGAGTGATCAATTCACTTCCCCATTCTAGATAGATGATTTGGTGTAATCAACATGTTACAAGGTAGAGGAGTATTCCCACACCTATATGTACAGGGATAGGGATAGCATTATTATAAATATGATTACAACCTTTATTGAGTGGTTACTGTATATGTCTCCTCATATTAATTCATTGATTATTAAAAGCCCTTTGAAGTAGATACCATTCTTCTATCCATTTTACAGGTGGGGTAGTTGTAGCACACAAAAGTTAGCTTGTCCAGGATCAGACAAGGAAGGCAGTCCTTTTTCTTCCAACGTGCCTCACTTTTCCAGAACCCAACTCTTATGGGATGAGTTTTGACCTGCCACACAATTTTATTCAGTCTCTATTTTCCTTCAGAACCCAGTTCAAATGTTACATTTTCAAGGAAGCCTTTTTCAATTCCCACAGGCAAAGTCAGCTTCTCTTTTATGTGCTCTAATAGCTCCAAATGCTTTCCTCCATGTTACTTAACACAGCATGAGGTATACTTATTTGTGTTGTATTTACTATAAGCTCCAATGTTTGCTTGTTTACTTCACTACTAGCGCAGACCTGGCACACAAAAAGCATGGACCAAATATTTGTTGAATGACTCTAGTGAGAGGTTAAGAATTTTTTAGTATGTGTATGTGAGAGAGAGTGAGAGAGAGAACGAGAGAGAGAGAGAGAGAGAGAGAGAGAGAGAGAGAGAGAGAGTTGATTCCAAGGGTAGAATCTGGGCTCCCAGGCTTGTACATCATATGCTCTAACATTCTGAAACATCTTCCAAGTTCTGGTTTCTGAATTTCTTCTTGCTTCTTTCTGAATGTGTTTTGTCTTCTGTGTATATAACCTACAGTGATTGGCTGCCCTTTTGCAGTCAAACGCTCTACCCTTGAGCTACGACCATGACGGGCTGCCCTTTTGAAGGCCCCATGTACACACAGTTGCAGCCCAAGAGCAGTGAAGCAATGAAGATTTGCCTTTTTATTTGGCCATAAGATGTTTCACTTCTCCTTTCCCTTTCTTGCTCAAGATCATTAATTCTGGACAAATGCTGCCAGACATCTCCATTTAGTGGTCATCTGGACTGAGTCACTCAAGTTATGCTGTACTTGAAAAGATACTTCATTGCATCAAAGTAAAGGAGCCATTTTTTTTTCATTTCTTTTCTTTTTTTTCCTTTTTTAAGTCTTCATTTTTTCTCCTTTATTGGAGGATTGATGTTTTACATTTTATAGTGAATACAATAGTTTGTACATGCATTTCTCAGTTTCCCACATAGTAATACATCCCCCACTAGGTCTTCTGTCATCCTATTCCAGGACCTGTACTATTTCCCCCCCCCACCCCAGAGACTTTTACTTTGGTGCAATACACCAACTCCAGTTCAGGTTCTACTTGTACTTTCTCTTCTGATCTAGTTTTTAAACTTCTGCCTGTGAGTGAGATCATTCAATTTTCATCCTTCTGTTGTGGACTTATTTAACTTAACATGATTTATTCAAGTTCCAGTCAAGACAGGCTAAAATGGTGAAATCACCATTTTTAATAGCTGAGTAGTATTCCATTCTTCTAGCGTTTGCCCTTCTTCCGTAGCCAGTCAACAGCGTCAGGTTGAGCCTGATGTAAAGTTTCGAGACCTCCTTTGAATCTGGAGAGGTGGCAGTCGTTGACTATGTGGGTCATTGTCTGTAGCAGCAGGGGCAGTTCGGGTCGTCTCTGGCTCCCCAGCGATGGAACATAGCGGCGCACCGGCCATGGCCTGTTCCATAGCGATTGAGGAGGGCCCAATCATAACGTGCTAGGTCAAAGCCGGGTTGACACTTGCAGGGGTCTGTGATGAGGTGTTTGTTCTTTACCTCAGCTGACTGCCAGCTCTGTTTCCAAGAGTCTGGAACAGAGAAGTTCAGTGTAGGCGTAGGGGACCAGATTGGGTGACGAGACGTCAAGTGTTGGACAGGGTGGGCGATGATATCCGCATATATTGGCAGGTCCGGTCGAGCGTAGACGTGGGAAATGAACTTAGATGATGCCGCATCCCGACGAATATCTGGCGGGGCGATGTTGCTAAGAACTGGCAGCCATGGAACCGGGGTGGAACGGATGGTTCCAGAAATTATCCTCATGGAGGAATATAATTTGGAATCGACCAAGTGGACATGGGGGCTACGGAACCATACTGGGGCACAGTATTCTGCAGTAGAATAGCATAATGCCAGAGATGATGATCGTAGTGTGGAAGCGCTCGCACCCCATGAGGAGCTGGCCAGTCTTGCAATTTTTTTATGAGATGTTCGTGAAATGACAGGGTGCGATCGAGAGTAATGCCAAGATAGACTGGCTGGGCTTCATGCTGCATTCTCGTATCGCCAAGCTGCACATTAAGCTCACGCGAGGCCGAGGCATGGTGTAGATGGAAAACAGATGATACTGTTTTTGCAGTGCTAGGGATTAGTCGCCATTTTTTACAGTAATCAGATATCAGAGACATGTCTTTCGTGAGTGTTTCCTCAAGGATGTCGAACTTGGATGCCTGAGTTGCACAGCAGATGTCATCGGCGTAGATGAACTTCCTTGAAGAAGTTTCTGGGAGGTCATTGATGTAAATATTAAATAGCGTAGGAGCCAGAACAGAGCCCTGGGGGAGGCCACTTGAGACAAGTCTCCATCTGCTAGACTTGTCACCCAGATGCACCCGGAGTCTTCTGTTTTGGAGAAGAAACGATATAGTGTTGGCCACCCATGGAGGCAGGCATCTTGAGATCTTGACTAGGAGACCACGGTGCCAGACCGTGTCATAGGCTGCTGTGAGATCAACAAAGACAGCACCCGTCTTTAAATTCTTCTGGAATCCATTTTCAGTGTAAGTTGAGAGGGCCAGGGCTTGTTCGCAGGTAGATCTTCCTGGGCGGAAACCAGCTTGGGCAGGATTCCATTGTATATATATACCACAACTTGCTCAGCCACTCATCTGTGTTGGACACCTGGGTTGCACCCAGGTTTTGGCTATTAAAAATTGTGCTGCTAAGAACATATATGTACACAGATCTTTTTGGATGGGTGTGTTGGGTTCCTTAGGATATATCCCCAGGAGAGGAATTGCAGGATCATAGGGTAGGTCCATTTCTAGCCTTCTGAGAGTTCTCCAGACTGTTCTCCACAGGGGTTGGACCAATTTACATTCCCACCAGCAGTGCAGGGGGGGGTTCCTTTGACCCCACAACCTCTCCAGCATTTGTTGCTGTTACCTTTTCTGATGTATGGCATTCTCACAGGAGTGAAGTGGTATCTCATTGTTGTCTTTATTTGCATTTCTCTGACAATCAAAGACTTGGAGCATTTTTTCATGTGTTTCTCAGCCTTTTGGATCTCTTCTGTGGTGAATATTCTGTCCATGTCCTCTCCCAATTTTTGAATAGGGTTATTTGTTTTCTTGTTGTTGAGTTTAGCAAGCTCTTTATATATTTTGGTTATTAGCCTCTTGTCTGATGTATGGTATGTAAAGATCTCCCATTCTGTGAGGGGTCTCTTGGTTTGGGTAGTGGTTTCTTTTGCTGTGCATAAGCTGTTTAATTTCATATAGTCCCATAGGTTTATACTGGTCTTAGTCTTCTTTGTAATTGGATTTATTTCATTGAAAATGTCTTTAAAATTTATGCAGAAAAGAGTTTTGCCAATATTTTCTTCTAAGTATCTGATAGTTTCTCGTCTAACATGCAAGTCCTTGATCTACTTGGAATTTACTTTTGTATTTGGTGAAATATAGTGGTTCAGTTTCATTCTTCTGCATGTTTCAACCCATTATTTACAACACTATTTGTTGAAGAGACTCTGCTTTCCCCATTAATATTTTGGGCACCTTTGTCAAAGATTAGATATCTATAGATGTGGGGGCTTACTTCTGGGCTCTCAATTCTATTCCACTCGTCAGTGTGTCTATTCATGTTCTAGTACCAAGCAGTTTTGATGACAATGGCCCTATAATACAATTTGAGATCTGGGAGTGTGATGACTCTAGTTCTGTTCTTTCTTCTCAAGATTGTTTTGGCAATTCTAGGTCTTTTCTGGTTCCAGATAAACATTTGTAACATTTGTTCTATTCTCCAAAAAAATATGGTTGGGATTTTGATGGGTATAGCATTAAATTTGTAGATGGCTCTGGGTAGTATATTTATTTTAATGATGTTAATTCTTCCAACCCATGGACATGGAATATCTTTCCACTTCTTTGTGTCTTTTTCTATTTCCTTAAGTAGTGACTCATAATTTTCATTATACAAGTCTTTCACTTCTTTGCTTAGGTTTATTCCTAGATATTTTGTTGTTTTTGTTGTTATAGTAGAAGTAACTGATTTCTGGATTTCATCTTCTTCTAACTTAGTGTTTGCATAGAGGAATGCCACTGACTTTTGAATGTTAATTTTGAATGTTAACTTTTGAATGTTAATTTTGTTAATTTCCTTTATTGCCTGATGATTTCCAAAAGCTTCTTGCTGGATTCCTTAGGTTTTTTCTATGTATACTATTATGTTGTCTGCAAACAGGGAGAGTTTGATTTCTTCTCTTCCAATCTGTATGCCTTTAATTCCTTGCTCCTGCCTGATTGCTATGGCAAGAACTTCCAACACTATGTTGAATAATAATGGTGATAGTGGGTAGCCATGTCTAGTACCTGATCTGAGGGGAAATGCTTCCAGTTTTTCACCATTGAGTATGATGTTGGCTGTAGGTTTGCTACATATAGATTCCACCATCTTGAGGAATTTTCCATTTATTCCTATTTTTTGTAGCATTTTGATCATAAAGGTATGATGGATTTTGTCAAAGGCTTTCTCTGCATCTATTGATATGACCATGTGGTTTTTGGTCTTGCATTTATTGATGTGGTAGATCACGTTGATTGATTTACATATATTAAACCAACCTTGCATGCCTGGGATTAAACCCCACTTGGTCATGATGAACAATCTTTTTAATATACCACTGTATCCGGTTGGCTAGAATTTTGTTCAATATTTTCACCTCTATGTTCATCAGAGATACTCGTCTGTAGTTTTCTTTTTTGGTTGTGTCCCTGTCTGCTTTTGGCATCAAAGTGGTGTTGGCTTCCTAGAAGCTGGCAGGGAGTATTCCAGTGTCTTCAATCTTCTGGAAGACTTTTAAAAGTAGAGGTATTAACTCTTCCTTGAAGGTTCTGCAGAATTCACTTGGTCCAGGAGTTTATTCTTGGTAATGTTTTTGATAACTGTTTCAATTTCGTTGGCTGTGATTGACCTGTTCATATTATCTAGTTCCTCTTTATTTAATTTGGAAGTTGGTAGGTATCTAGGAAATCGTCCATTTCTTCCAGGTTCTCTAGCTTAGTGACATATAGTTGTTCATAGAAGCCTCTTATGATATGCTGAATTTCTGTGGTGTCTGTTGTGATATTTCCTCTTTCATTTATGATCCAATTTATTAAGGTCTTCTCCCTTTTTTGTTTTGTGAGTCTGGCTAAAGGTTTCTCGATTTTGTTCACTCTTTTGAAGAACCAACATTTACTTTCATTGATCTTTTTTATGTTAATTATTTCTGCCCTACCTTCAGTTATTTCTGTCCTTCTGGTTGCTTTAGGGTTCCTTTGTTCTTCTTCTTCTAGGTCTTTAAGGCATGCAATCAAGTTGTTTATTTGTGCTTTTTCTTGTTTTCTAATGTGTGTTTGTATGGCTATGAACTTCTCTCAGAACTGCCTTAGCTGTGCCCCAAATTTTTGATAGCTTGTGTCTTCATTTTCATTGAAGTCTTGAAACATTTTGATTTCTTCCTTTATTTCCTCTTTGACCCAGTAGTTGCTAAGCAGTGTACTGTTGAGGTCCCACATTTTGGGACAATTACTAATCTTTTGTTGATTGTTAAGTGTTAGTTTAATTCCACTGTGGTCTGAGAAGATGCTTGGGATAATCAATGCTCTTGAATTTGCTGATGCTGTCTTTGTGACCTAACAGATGCTATATCCTTGAGAATGACCAATGTGGACTTCAGTAGAATGTTTATTCCAGTTTCTTGGGATGAATGACTCTGAAAATGTCCAATAGTTCTAGTTTATCTATATACTCACTTAGCTCCCTCATGTCTTTATTGATTTTCTTCCTGGATGATCTGTCAAGTTGAGAGAGTGGGGTGTTGAAGTCCCCTACTATGACTGTGTTGCTGTTATTATATTGCTGTAGCTCTTTCAGTAGATGCTTGATGTATTTAGATGGCTTCTCATTGGGTGCATAGATGTTAATAATTGTTAAGTCCTCTTCATTGACTGATCCTCTGAGCATTAAGTAATGTTCATCTTTATCTTTTTAAATCTTATTTATTTAAAAGTCTATCATGTCAGATATGAGAATAGCTGTTCCTGCCCTTTTTTGTGGGCCATTGACTTGTATGATAGTTTTCCATCCTTTCACTTTGAGTCTGTTTTTGTCTTGTTGAGTTAGGTGGGTTTCCTGTAGACAGCATATTGTTAGGTTGTGTTTTCTGATCCATCTTCCTACTCTGTGCCTTTTAATAGGCAAGTTCAGGCCATTGACATTTATTGATATCAAAGATTGAAGATATTTTAACGCCATTCTTTTAGATTTTTAGAGTGTTCTGATATATGGCCTATTTATGGTGGTCTGACTGTTTAGAGGAGAACTTTCAGAACTTCTTTCAGAGCAGGCTTGGTGATAGTTGATTCTTTCAACTGTTGCTTGTCTGAGAAGGTTTTTGCACCTCCATCTAGTCTGAATGACAGTCTAGCAGGATATAGTAGTTTTTAAAAGAAATATTTTATTTATTTTATTTTTGAGAGAAACGCAGAGAGAGAAACAGAGGGAGAGAGACAGAGAGAAACACCAGAGCACTGCTCAGCTCTGGCTTATAGTGGTGTGGGGGATTGAACCTGGGATTTAGGAGCCTCAAGTATGAGAGTCTGTTTGCATAACCTTTATGCTATTTAATATTTACATCAATGACCTCCCAGAAACTTCTTCAAGGAAGTTCATCTACGCCGATGACATCTGCTGTGCAACTCAGGCATCCAAGTTCGACATCCTTGAGGAAACACTCACGAAAGACATGTCTCTGATATCTGATTACTGTAAAAAATGGCGACTAATCCCTAGCACTGCAAAAACAGTATCATCTGTTTTCCATCTACACCATGCCTCGGCCTCGCGTGAGCTTAATGTGCAGCTTGGCGATACGAGAATCCGGCATGAAGCCCAGCCAGTCTATCTTGGCATTACTCTCGATCGCACTTTGTCATTTCACAAACATCTCATAAAAACTGCAGCAAAGGTGGGCGCGAGGAATAACATCATTGCAAGACTGGCCAGCTCCTCATGGGGCGCGAGCGCTTCCACACTACGATCATCATCTCTGGCATTATGCTATTCCACTGCAGAATACTGTGCCCCAGTATGGTTCCGTAGCCCCCATGTCCACTTGGTCGATTCCAAATTATATTCCTCCATGAGGATAATTTCTGGAACCATCCGTTCCACCCCGGTTCCATGGCTGCCAGTTCTTAGCAACATCGCCCCGCCAGATATTCTATTCGTCGGGATGCGGCATCATCTAAGTTCATTTCCCACGTCTACGCTCGACCGGACCTGCCAATATACGCGGATATCTTCGCCCACCCTGTCCAACGCTTGACGTCTCGTCACCCAATCTGGTCCCCTATGCCTACACTGAACTTCTCTGTTCCAGTCTCTTGGAAACAGAGTTGGCAGTCAGCTGAGGTAAAGAACAAACACCTCATCACAGACCCCTGCAAGCGTCAACCCGGCTTTGACCTAGCACGTTATGATTGGGCCCTCCTCAATGCTATGTTCCATCGCTGGGGAGCCAGAAACTACCCGAACTGCCCCTGCGGCTACAGACAGACAATGACCCACATAGTCAACGACTACCACCTCTCCAGATTCAAAGGAGGTCTCGAAACTTTACATCAGGCTCAACCTGACGCTGTTGACTGGCTACGGAAGAAGGGCAAAAGCTAGAAGAAGAAGAACCTTTATGCTATCTCCTCCACCCAGGATACAGTAGTCTTGATTGAAAGCCTTTCTCATTGAGCACTCAATAGATATTTTGCCATTCTTTTCTGGCCTGTAGTGTTTGTGAGGAGAAATCTGGGGCTAATCTTATGGGTTTTCCTCTGTAGGTGACTCTTTTTTTTTCCTTTGTAGCTTTCAGGTTCCTTTCTTTATCCTTATACCTTTCCATTCTAAACATGATGTGTCTTGGTGTCTTTAAGTAGACTCTCAAGCATGAGGTCTTGAGTTTGGTCCCCAGCAGCACATGTACCAGAGTGATGTCTGGTTCTTTCTTTCTCTCTTCCTATCTTTCTCATTAATATATAAATAAAATCTTAAAAAAAGAAATTAACAGTTGTTTCAATATTATTTCCAATCTCTGAGTTGGAGCACAGTGGCTATTAAAGCTTCTTTTGTTCTTTTTCTTCCCTGTAGGCTATGGGAGCCTGAAGACTTAAACTATAAGTAGGCTTCTTAGCTTAATCACTTACTCCTGACCAAGAGATAAAGCAGGGAAGGGGAGAGATGATACAATGGTTATGCAAAGAGACTCCCACACCCCAAGGATCCAAAGCTCCAGGCTCAATTCAGCTTCTCTGCCAAGCCAGACAGCATTGCTCTGCCCTGTGAGTTTCTAAACAAGTCCCATTTATAGTCTGTTAGTTCTTAGGCAATTAATCGCCATGTTCTCGTCAGGAGAAAAATGTAGAAAGGCTCGCACTATACAGCCCCTACTAGACCACCAGGGTGTGGATCTCCTGAGTTTCCTGGTCAGTACTCTGCCTCCCAATGTCAGCACAGGGCCTCCCCCTCTGCTTCTCCAGCCTCTGAGGGCAGTAGCAATGGAGACTCACAGTTGCATCTGGTGAGTCTTAGAGGAGTCTTCTCCTCCCTTCATCAGCCTTTTTGTTGGTAAAACAGACTGGAGGTGGTGCCTCCACCAGTAAACTGCTGGATTGTTACCAACCGCTCGGGAGTAGAAATGGGCTTTAGCTCCAGGAATCTCCCCTTAGTCTCCTCTCTGTCCATGAGCCACACATGTTTACACTCACTAGTAATTTGGTAGGTTCCCAAAGTCGTTCTAGTCCTGTCTTGTTGCAGTCCCAGGTGATCTCCTCTCCATTTCCTTTTTTTTTCTTTTCTTTTCTTTTTTTGCTGGATAGGATAGAGAAATTAAGAGGGCTGGGGGAAATAGAGAGGGAGAGAGAAAAAGAGACACCTGAAGACCTGCTTCACCACTTGTGAAGTGACACCCCTACAGGTGGGTAGCGGGGACACGAATCAGGATCCTTGCACTAGTGCTTGCACTTTGTACTATGTGCACTTAACTCAATGCAACACCACCTGGTCTCCTCTCCCTTTCTTTTAACTGATGCAGATGACCAAGTCTCCTCATAACCATCTACCTGTTTGGTGTATATCAGAGCCAGGATTCCACAGCAGGACTCTTTTCCCCACACTGTATTAATGGTTTCCAACAATGGCTACTTGTAGGATTCATCTTAGAAGTGTTAAATATTCTGATGTCTGAGTTCTAACCCATGCCAACTAAGTCAGAACCTCTGGAGCCGGGGCAGGGACTTGTAGGGTTGAGAATCACTGCACTGGATTCTAGACATGATGCTTTTATTTTTTCTTGCCCCATCTAGGGAAGGGAAGCCTGGACAAAGGCAGTATGAATATGCAGTTCTCATGTAGTTGACAGTCTTAAATATTGGACAGAATAGTTTTCTTTGCAGGCAATGAGTGAGTGAGTGAGTGTGAGTGAGTGTGTGTGTGTGTTGAAAGATTTATTTATTAAGAGATGAGAGGTGGGAGAGAGAGAGAACCAATGAATTACTTTAGCATATGCAATGCTGGTGATTGAGCTGCCGACCTCATAATTTTAAGTCCATCACTCTAGCCACCATACCACCTTCCAGGTGGTGTACTTATGCATTTCTCTTTTTCTTTTTTGCCTCTAGGATTATGGCTGGGGTTCGGTGCTCGCACTATGAATCCACTGCTCCCAGAAGCCATTTTTTCCCATTTTATTGGACAGGGCAGAGAGAAATTGAGATAGGACGGGGAATAGAGAAGAAAAGATTAAGATAGACACCTGTAAACTTGCTTCACCAGTCATAAAACATTCTCCCTGCAAGTGGGAAGTGGGGACTTGAACCTGGATCCCTGTGCTTCGTACTATGTGTGCTTAACCAGGTTTGCCACCACTGGGTCCCTACTTATACATTTATTCTGAGTTTTCAAACGCTGGGTCCCTACTTATACATTTATTCTGAGTTTTCAAATAAAAGTAGTTTGAAAAAATGTCACATTTCATATCACTCTAAGCTATATTAAAAACATATTAGTGATTTAATAATGATTAACAAGATCATAAGATAATGGATATAGCACCAAAGTAAAAACCCTGTGGTGAGGAGCAGACATGCAGCTTCCTGGGACAGTGGGGGGTGGGAGTGGGTGGGAGGGATGGGTCACAGTCTTTTGGTGGTGGCAATGGTGTTTATGTACACTCCTAGTAAAATGTAGTCATATAAATCACTAGTTAATTAATACGAGAGGGGGAAAATTAATTGTATGTCTCAAAGTTTTTCAAAACACAAACTGAATCTTTTCAATATATAGGCTGTGTAATTGATATGCAGACTCTCTCAAAAGCCTAGACCAAGCAGATCAGAAGCAACCAATAGCACAGCTATATACAAGATACTGGGTAATGTACAGCAAACCCTAACAAAAGGACTTTTCAAAGTTAACCCAATTACCAAATAATGTGATGATAACATTAACTATCGATTGTCTTTTTGAACCCTAAGACAGCAGGAACCTCACATCTCCACTATGGAGCCTCTACTTCCCCCAGTCCTGGAACCATTGGATAGGGCCCACTTTCCCGTATGCCTCTCCCAATCCATATCAAATAATATTGCATCTGCTGATCACAGCCTAACCAACACAACGATTGCCACCTAAACATGCTTCACTTCAGACTGTGTCCAGAGACTTCACGTGTGGAATGACAACCCTTCAACTTCATTACTCGGGTGAGACCTTTCCTTTCATAGCATACTCTAATTTCATCTCAGATGGTTCACTTTCTAACAAAGTCCCAAAACCTAGATATACACCAGTTTCTGTGAGAGAGAGCATATGTTCACACGTATCCATAAACTACCGCAAAATATATGCCTGAAAGCAGAAGTGTACTAGAGTTTGCAGTGAGTACCCCCCCAACACTTCCTCTCCTCTATTCCAAGCTTTGGGTCCATGATTGCTCAACAATTTGTTTGGCTTCGTATGTTAACTCTCTTTTCAGTCACCAGGTTCCAGATGTCATCAGGATGCCGGCCAGGCTTCCCTAGACTGAAGACCCCACCAATGTGTCCTGGAGCTCAGCTTCCCCAGAGACACACCCTACTAGGGAAAGAGAGAGGCAGACTGGGAGTATGGACCGACCAGTCAACGCCCATGTTCAGCGGGGAAGCAATTACAGAAGCCAGACCTTCTACCTTCTGCAACCCACAATGACCCTGGGTCCATGCTCCCAGAGGGATAGAGAATGGGAAAGCTATCAGGGGAGGGGGTGGAATATGGAGATGGGGTGGTGGGAATTGTGTGGAATTGTACCCCTCCTACCCTATGGTTTTGTTAATTAATCCTTTCTTAAATAAAAAAATAATAAAAAAAAGATAATGGGTATAATTCCATGCAGTTCCCACCACTAGAGTTCCATGCCCCATGCCCTCTATTGGAAGCTTCTCTATTCTTTATCCCTCTGGGAGTATAGACCAAAATTCTGTATGGGGTGCAGAAAGTGGGAGGTCTGTCATCTGTAATTGCTTCTCCCTTGGACATGTGTGTTGGCATGTTTCTGTCTTTTCCTAGTAGGGTAGGGCTCTGGAGAAGTGAAGTTCCAGGACACATTGGTGAGGTTATCTGCCCAAGGAAGTCAGGATGACATCATAGCAGTATCTACAACTTGGTGGCTGAATATACTTAAAAAAAAATTACTGTTGCCTTAGGCTTCACCACAAATATACCTAGGTTATCTTTACTTAGAAGAGAACAAATCTAGGGCACCACAGTAAAAACCCTGTGGTGAGGGGGAGGGTGGACATGCGGCTTCCTGGGCTGGTGGGGGGTGGGGGAGATGGGTGGGATGGGACACAGTCTTTTGGTGGTGGGAATGGTGTTTATGTGCACTCCTAGTAAAGTGTAGTCATATAAATCACTAGTTAATTAATATGAGAGGGGGAAAATTAATTGTATGTCTCGAAGTTTTTTAAAACACAGACTGAGTCTTTTTAATATTATAGGCTGTGTCTTTGATATGCGGACTCTCTCAAAAGCCTAGACCAAGTAGATCAGAAACAACCAGTGGCACCGCTATATAAGATACTGGGTACTATACAGCAAACCCTAACAAAAGGACTTCTCAAAGTTAACCCAATTACTAAATAATGTGATGATAACATTAACTATCTATTGTCTTTTTGAACCCTAAGACAGCAGGAACCTCACATCTCCACTATAGAGCCTATATTCCCCCCAGTCCTGGAACCTTAGGATAGGGCCCACTTTCCCACATGCCTCTCCCAATTCATATCAAATAATATTGCATCTGCTGATCGCAACCAAATCAACACAACGATTGCCACCTCAACATGCTTCAGCTCAGACTGTGTCCAGAGACTTCAGGTGTGGAATGACAATCCTTCAGCTTCATTACTCGGGTGAGACCTTTCCTTTCATAGTATTCTCTAATTCCATCCCGGGTGGATCACTTTCTAACAAAATCCTCAAACCTAGATATACACCAGGTTTTGTGAGACAGAGCATATGTTCACACGTATCCATAAACTAGTGCAAAATATATACCTGAAAGCAGAAGCACACTAGAGTTTGCAGTGAGTATCCCCGCCCCCCAACACTTCCTCTCCACTATTCCAACCTTTGGGTCCATGATTGCTCAACAATTTGTTTGGCTTTGTATGTTAACTCTCTTTTCAGCCACCAGGTTCCAGATGCCATCAGGATGCTGGCCAGGTTTCCCTGGACTGAAGACCCCACCAATATGTCCTGGAGCTCAGCTTCCCCAGAGACCCACCCTACTAGGGAAAGAAACAGGCAGACTGGGAGTGTGGACTGACCAGTCAACGTCCATATTCAGCGGGGAAGCAATTACAGAAGCCAGATCTTCCACCTTCTGCAACTCACAACGACCCTGGGTCCATGCTCCCAGAGGGACAGAGAATGGGAAAGCTTTGGGGGGGGGTGGAATATGGAGATCGGGTGGTGGGAATTGTGTGGAGTTGTACCCCTCCTATCCTATGGTTTTGTTAATTTATCCTTTCTTAAATAAAAAATAAATTTTAAAAAAAGAAGAGAACAAATCATTATAAAGAACTATTCAGAGAGAAAGTTGCAGTCTACTTATTGCATAGTTGAGATTATGGCTGTTTTTATCAAGACTGAATCTTCAATGTCCAACACAGAACTTGGTACATACTGGGAACTTGATAAATTTTATTGTGTAAATAAATGTTTATCTGAGTAAGTGAATGAGAGGCAGCACCATCCATTTCTGTGGGCTGCTCCCAGTCAGAGATTCTCATTGAAGTGTTGTGGACCAGTGTAGCCACAGCAGGGTCCTCTCTAGCAAGCAGAGGGAGGGATGTGAAGGGAAAATGAAAGGCTAAGATTCAGCTAGAGTCAGTGTAAGAACTTAGTCGGCAAAAGGAAGTTTGTTGGGGGTCAGGTGGTAGGTCGGGGGTCGGGTGGTAGGGCATTGGGTTAAGCACACCAAAGTGCAAGGACTGGCATAAGGACTCAGGTTCGAGCCCCCGGCTCCCCACCTGCAGGGGAGTCACTTCACAGGCAGTGAAGCAGGTCTGCAGGTGTCTATCTTTCTCTCCCCCTCTCTGTCTTCCCCTCCTCTCTCCATCTCTCTCTGTCCTATGCAACAATGACGACATCAATAACAACAACAATAACCATGACAAGGCTACAACAACAAGGGCAACAAAAGGGGGAAAAATGGTCTCCAGGAGCCATGTATTCATGGTGCAGGCACTGAGCCTCAGCAGTAACCCTGGAGGTAAAAAAAAAAAAAAAAAAGGAAGTTTGTCATCTTCAAAAGATGGGAAAAGAAACTGAAAGGGTATGATTCCAGCCAAAAGAAATTTTCTGATTTCGCTTCTAAAAGCAAAATGGCAATGTTCGGGAATAGAAACTTAGTGTTTTCCTGGCCCTAAGTAGCCTTTTCTTTTTGTTTGTTTGTGTTTTGGGGGAAAGTTTTAGGTTCCTAGCAAATAAAGAACAGTTCTCATATATTCCCTCTCCTATCCTTTATCTGTATAAAGATACACACACACACACACACACACACACACACACACACACTCTAGCCTTCTCCCTTTATCCATATCCTTCACCATTTATTAAATTTAAAAAATATATATTATTTATTACATGAGATAGAGAGATACAAAGAAAGACAGACAAAAAAAGCCAAAGCATCTTTTAGGAATATGTGGTATTAATGTCAGGGAGCCAACCTGGGACTTTGGAGCCTCAGGTATGAGAGTCTGTTAGCATAACCACTATGCTATCTACCCTCTGCCACACTTAATTTTTTTAAGAGATAATTATTTATTTATTTTGTAAGAGAAAATCAGAGTATCACTTTGGCATGCCTGGTGCTGGGACTTTAATTAATAATAATAATTATTATAATAATATATTATAATTTTTACATTTACATTAATTTTTTAAAAATATTTATTTTTCCTTTTGTTGCCCTTGTTTTTCATTGTTGTCATAGTTATTATTGTTGTTACTGATGTTGTCCTTGTTGGATAGGACAGAGAGAAATGGAGAGAGGAGGGGAATACAGAGAGGGGGAGAGAAAGATAGACACCTGCAGACCTGCTTCACCACTTGTGGAGTGACTGCCCTGCAGGTGAGGAGCTGGGGGCTCTAACCAGGGTCCTTACGCCAGTCCTTGCACTTGGGGGGACTTGCACTTGGCGCCTTGCACTTGCCTGCTACCGCCTGACTCCCACACTTTATTTTATTTTTTATTTTTTTATTTTTTTAACCAGAGCACTGTTCAGTTCTGGCTTATGGTGGTGCGGGGGACTGAACCTGGGACTTTGGAGCCTCAGGCATGAGAGTCTGTTTGCATAACCATTATGCTATCTACCCTCCGCCACACTTAATTTTTTAAAGAGATATTTATTTATTTATTTTGTAAGAGAAAATCAGAGTATCACTTTGGCATACCTGGTGCTGGGACTTTAATTAATAATAATAATTATTATAACAATATATTATAATTAATATATTAAATATATTATGATTATTATATTTATTTATTTATTATTATTATTATTTTTTTACCATTGCACTTCTCAGCTCTGGCTGATGGCGGTATGAGGGGCTGAACCCGGGACCTCGGAGCCATAGCATGAGTCTCTTTGTATAACCACTATGCTATCTCCCCCTCCTGGCTGGGTCTCACTTTAAAAAAAAAAAAGATATTTATTGGGAGTCGGGTGGTAGTGCAGCGGGTAAGCACACATGACGCAAAGCTCAAGGACGGGCATAAGGATCCCAGTTCAAGCCCCGGGCTCCCCACCTATAGGGGAGTCGCTTCACAGGCGGTGAAGCAGGTCTGTGGGTGTCTATCTTTCTCTTCCCCTCTCTGTCTTCCCCTCCTCTCTCCATTTCTCTCTGTCCTATCCAACAACGACGACATCAATAACAACAATAGTAACTACAACAATATAACAACAAGGGCGACAAAGGGGAATAAATAAATAAATAAATATCTTTTTTTTTATTATTATATTTATTTATTCCCTTTCGTTGCCTTTTTTGTTTTACTGTTGTAGTTATTGTTGTTATTGATGTCGTCATTGTTGAGAAGAAATGGAGAGAGAGGAGGGGAAGACAGAGAGTGGGAGAGAAAGAGAGACACCTGCAGACCTGCTTCACCGCCTGTGAAGCGACTCCCCTGCAAGTGGCGAGCCGGGGGCTCCAACCAGGATCCTTAACGCCAGTCCTTGTGCTTTGCGCCACCTGCGCTTAAACCGCTGTGCTACTGCCTGACTCCCTGGGTCGTACTTTTTAAATTAGTAATTTAATAATGGTTTACAAGATGGTAAGATTACAGGGATCAAGTTCCACATCACACCTACCCTCACAGTTGTGTGCCCTCTTCCTTCCCATCCCTTAGAATAGCCACTGTAGTTTTCACAGTCTTAAGGACAGTTTGGCTACTTTATGCTCCTTTTCTTTCTTTCTTTCTTTCTTTCTTTCTTTCTTTCTTTCTTTCTTTCTTTCTTTCTTTCTTTCTTTCTTTCTTTCTTTCTTTCTTTCTTTCTTTCTTTCTTTCTTTTCTTTTTTCACCAGAGCACAGCTCAGCTCTGGCTTATGGTGGTGTGAGGGATTGAATATGGGACTTTGGAGCCTCAGGCACAAGAGTCTCTTTGCATAACCATTATGCTATTTACCCTCCAACCTCTTTCTTCCTTCTTTTCTTCCTTCCTTCCTTCCTTTTTCTTTCTTTCTTTCTTTCTTTCTTTCTTTCTTTCTTTCTTTCTTAAGTTCCAATTTATTGTGTTGTACATATGAGCAAAAACCATCTGTACTTGTCTTTCAGATAAATGCAGATAATTTGGCAACAATTATAAACTATAGTGATAAGAGATATTGAACAGAAAGAACTGAAGAATAAAACTCAATTTTGCCTCTTTCCCACCCTTCACTTTTTTTTTTAATGCAGGGCCAAGAGGTGGGAGGTAGCAAAATTATTTTTTTTAATTTTTAATATTTATTTATTCCCTTTTGTTGCCCTTGTTGTTTGTATTGTTGTAGTTATTATTGTTGTTGTTATTGATGTCATCATTGTTGGATAGGAGAGAGAAATGGAGAGAGGAGGGGAAGACAGAGAGGGGGAGAGAAAGACAGACACCTGCAGACCTGCTTCACTGCCTGTGAAGCGACTCCCCTGTAGGTGGGGAGGTGGGGGCTCGAACTGGGATCTTTACACTGGTCCTTGTGCTTTGCACCACATGTGCTTAACTCGCTGCGCTACCGCCCGACTCCTTAGTATAATTATTAGTCAAAAGACTTTCATGCCTGAGGATCCAGGGTTTCAATAAACCTGTGGTCTTAACAAGTTCTGCAATTTACTATTATGTTTTTAGTAAAAGGACACTTAGTTTTTATGTTGAAAAGGGAACTTAGAGGGAATCATATATAGTACTGGTTATAAAGACATCGGTATTATGATTTGCTAGAACATGGGTATATGTTGGGATTTGATCATTTGCTGGCTTAGTGATTTTAGTTTGTAGAGGACAGATTGTTGTGGTACTGAGATTTTATGTTGAGATTTTGTGTTTTGGGACGTCTTGTCCTTTTTTGGTGTTTGCAGGACTGGGCACAGGTTTGAGTAGTCCATGAAACACACACACACACACACACACACACACACTCCCACTAGGACAAAAGTGGACACTTGCTGGGTTTTACTTACTCTGAGCACTGGGAACTTGACTCCAGTAGTCAAGCAGAAACTACATGATTAAAGACCAAGTGGCTACTACAGAAATTATTTATATAGTATGCATGGTGGTGAAAGATCAGCTCTTATCCTATCTCCTCTGTTTGGGGAGGGGACCCTGGCCAAGAGCAGTGTGAAATATAGATAATTAAATCATAAAACATATGACATGTTATTATCAGTGCTTCAGTTCCTTCTTGCTAAGGAACTTCCCCATCCCTCTCCTCCTGTCTCCTGCCTTCCACTGCCCTCCCTGTCTCTGCTCCTTTCATCCACATCCCAATGGTACCTTGCTCCTGAGAGGCCAAAATTTCTTCCTTGATTGAACAGTTGAGAGTTGGTCGTATGTAGCATATTCTAAATGACGATCCATTTTCCTAGTCATGCTTTTACATATTTTGTTAGGAGACCTGCGCTCCTAGGGCGCTTTCTCACTGACCAGTTTCTTTTTTTTTTCTTTTTTTAAATTATCTTTATTGGATAGAAACAGCCATAAATTGAGAGGGAAGGAGGAGATAGACAGAAAGACACATGCACCCCTGCTTCACCACTCGCAAAGCTTTCCCCCTGCAGGTGGGGGTCAGGGGCTTGAACCCAGGTCCTTTCGCACAGTAACATGTCGCTCAACCAGGTTTGCCACCACCTGGCCCCAACTGACCAGTTTCTTAGCACAAATGATGCTTCTTTTGGCTGTCTGCTTAGGCCTCACTTAGTTTCTGCTTCCCACCATGCACTCCTCCAAGTGGCCCTTACCAAACAATTCCTTTCAGTCAGTTAGCAATGCCTTTCTACCTGGGGGGAGCCCAAGTCTGGCTCCCCCATGCCCCCCTTCATTAAACTCTGCAATAGTACATTTTGGCCTTTTCCACTCTGCTGTTCCAAGGTAGTAGCTAGCTAAGGCTCCTGACTTAGGTCACCACAACTCTTTTTTAGGTAGACTTTTTAAAAACCAGTTTTAGGCAGAAAAAAAAAAAGAAAATTAGAACAGAATACAATGCTCTTATAGATTCCATCTCACCCATATCCCTTAGCCCTGACCTTTCAGTATCTTCCACTAGAGCAGTGTTTGTTTTATTACAAAAAGACTTAGCTGTTTCATGAGAGAGAAACAGAGAAAATCACTGACTGAGAGGCCAAAGCACCACTCAGGCATATGAGGCATATGCAGTGCTAGTACTGGGGATTGAACCTGGGGCCTCAAACTTGCAAGTTCTGTGCTTTGCTTTATTACATCTGCTAAACCTGCATTACCACTTGAAGCCCATAGTTTACAGTAGGATCCACTCTTGGGTATTAATAAATGTATAATAATCCATTCCTTCCTTTTTTCCAAATTTATTTATTTCATGAAAGGGCTAGACAGATACAGAAGACGAGGCCAGAGCATTGCTCTGGCATATGGGGTACTGGGAATTGAACCTGGGGCTTCATGCCTACAAGCTCTGCACTCTACCCACTGAGCTACCCGCCTGGCTGTGGAACACTGTTTCTCAGGGCAGGTTCTGTGACTCTTGTATGATGCACCTGACATTCTGGAGGAGCAACTGGATAAATCATCCCACCTTCCACTCCCCCTCCTTCCTTCCTTCCTTCCTTCCTTCCTTCCTTCCTTCCTTCCTTCCTTCCTTCCCTACCTTTTTTCTTTCTTCCTTTTATCCTCCCCTCCCTCCCTCCTTCCAATCCACCCTCCCTCTCTTTCTTTCTCCTCTCTTTCTTTCTTTCTTTCTTTCTTTCTTTCTTTCTTTCTTTCTTTCTTTCTTTCTTTCTCACCACCAGTATTATTGCCAAGGCTTGGTGACTGCAAAATGAATCCACTACTCCTGGTGGCCACTTTTTTTTCTACTTAAAAAAAATTATTTATTTATAAAATAGAAACACTGACAAAACCATAGGATAAGAGGGGTACAATTTATACCACCAGAGCTCCATATCCCAGCCCCTCCCCTGATAGCTTTCCTATTCTTTTTTTTAAAGTTTATTTATTTATTCACTTTTTGTTGCCCTTATTGTTTTATTGTTGTAGTTATTATTGTTGTTATGTCATTGTTGTTGGATAGAGTAGAAATGGAGAGAGGATGGGAAGACAGGGGGGGAGAGAAAGATAGACACCTGCAGACCTGCTTCACTGCCTGTGAAGCGACTCCCCTGCAGGTGGGGAGTCGGGGGTTCGAACTGGGATCTTTACACTGGTCCTTGCGCTTTGTGCCACATGTGCTTAACCTACTGTGCTACCACCTGATGCCCAGCTTTCCCATTCTTTAACCCCATGAGAATATGGACCCAGGGTCATTATGGGGTGCAGAAGGTGGAAGGTCTGGCTTCTGTAATTGCTTCCCTGATGAACATAGGCATTGACAGGTTGATCCGTACTCCTAGCCTGTCTCTCTCTTTCCCTAGTGGGGCAGAGCTCTGAGGAAGCAGAACTCTAGGACACATTGGTGGGGTCATCTATCCAGGAAAGTCTGGTAGGCATCATGTTAGCATCTGGAACTTGGTGGCTGAAAAAGAGTTAACATATAAAGCCATACAAATTGTTGATTAATCATGAACCTAAGGACTGGAATATTGCAGATGAAGATTTGAGGTCTCTGCTTTGGAAATAGCTGGTAGGTCTATTTTAGGTATATTCCAAAGGGCTCATAACTTTATTAGTTTTTGCCTGAGCCTGACATCTGATATGCCGGTGGACCCAAGTTATTGTCTGGAGAGATGATATTATGGCTGGAAAAAGGGCTAGAAAGCTGGATCAGGGAGGAGAGTGTATAAATATTGGCTGTAAACCCCATCTATTTGATCTGGGGCCCACATTCAGCTTATGAGCCTATGTAACCTCTGCATCCCTGGAGGTCTGAACTTGCATTCTGTGGTCATCAGTAGGAACATTCTGAGTTGCACCAATTTCAAGGCCCATCTTCTCCTGTGTCTTTATTGATAGAACAGAGAGAAATTGAGAGGGGAGGGCAAGACAGAGAGGGAGAGAGACAGAGGCACCTGAAGAGCTGCCTCACTGCTTGTGAAGCATCTCTCCTTTTAGGTGGGGAGCTCGAACCCCGGCTTGGTAATGTGTGCATTTAAACAGGTGTACCACTGCCTTACTTGGTGCCTCTGCCCTACCACATATCCCCAGGACTCAAACCAGAAGGCGACATGGACCCCCTTCACTATCTGGGATCTGCCGGCTAAATCCCCCTTTCCTTAAATACAGTCACCCTGTTGAACTGCTTTAATAACTGCCTCCTTTCTCATTTCATAATCATTCCCCTCTGTCCTCTTCACCTCTCCCCTCTTCTGCTCCCCTGTTCCCTCTCCCTGGTGGTCTGTTTTTCTCTTTAATTCCTTCTATGCCTTGACTGGAAGGACTCAGGTCACTGTTCTGTGGAGATGTCTCTCAGCAGACATTCCTGCTAAGGAATTTTTTTTAAAAGTCTCATGTCTTTTCCACTCTTGTGTTATTATGTCCACATCCCAGCTCTAAGAAAAAGGTTATTCCAACCAGATAAGAGAGAATAGTAGCCAAATGATTTTCTCCCATCAGTCCTTTTCAGAGAAGGCTATAGAATCACTTAGTGTCATGAATAGAGGACACAGAAACAGCAGCGGGGACTTCCCTTCCTCTCTTCACAGCAGTGATTGCAGATCACTTTTCAGGGCCAGAGTTCCTCCTCTGGGGCTCCCCAAGTGTCCTGGAAAGCCATCTACTCTCCTGACCTGAAGACAAGTCTGAGGCACCCACCTCCCTCTTTGTCTCTTCTCTCAGCCCACGGGCTGGGGGGCTGGTGGAGCACAAGTGGGATGCTTGGGACAGGTGTTCAAGTGAGCATAGGAGCAGAGCTTGTGACGCACTCCTTCCCCACAAACTGGGAAGTGAAACTCCTCATGGCTGGCACTTTCACATCCACTGTGTCTGAAGCCCCAGAAGACCACAGCCCAGGATTCTGGTTGCTTCTTACCCAGCTTCCTCATCCTGCTGGATCAGTCTTGCTCAACAAAGAGCAGAATACCTACCTGAAGCTTCCATTTTTATCACTTGGATTAAATACTCCCTCACCTTAGCCCCTCCTAATGCAGTGGGCACCAATTTGGGGAGGCTCCAGATGGACTCATAGAGAAGGTGCATGGGGGTCCCATCATAACTCATGCTCCAGACAGGCAGAGGTCTGGAAAAGTTAGCTTTACATAGAGAGGGAAGAGATCAGATAACCCTCAGCTGCATGGTGACTTCTTTCCCTAAAGGCCTCGGGAAGAAACCAGAAGCCCACCCCCTAAGTTCCCTTTATGGAGGTCTTGAGTAATTTGGATCTTCTCCCATTCCCAGATCATGGAATATGATGTGAACATAGGACCAGTGAAAGAAATAGTAGAGTCTTCATCTTTTCATTACTGTGAATTCATTCATTCATCTTCCATTAATTTACCTATTATCCATCCATCCACCCATTCTCCCTTATGTCCATCTGTCCTTTCATCTAATTATCTCAAGCTCTCCTTTTCCTTTTTCTCTTCTTGCATTTCCTCCTATTTTCCCTGTCTTCTAAAAAATATTTGTTTAGAATCTGTTTATTTTAAACAGATTTCTTAGAGGATCTAGGCTGGGGGTGAGTGTTTTTTAGGAGACTGAGAATTTTTTTTCTCTTTACGTATTGCATCATTCCCACCACCAAAGGTCTGAAAATTTAATTTCTCAAAAATTGAGAAATTTTACGCATGTATCCATAACTGCATTTACTGTAAGTCATTAATCCCCCCACAAAAAATTAAAACATATTTCTCAGATTTGGTAGTCTTCATTTTTAAAAAGATTCATTAATTAGTGAGGAAGAGAAAGAGGGAGAGAGAGAGAAAGAGAGAGAGAGAGATGACACCAGAGCGTCACTCCTGTACATGTGATGTGTGTGGGGGGTTAGATTCAGGACTGCTTGTTTAAGACTCTAGTGCTTTATCCACTGCACCACCACCCACCTCAGTGCATAAAAAGCAAATCAGGAGAAAACTTAGTCTGCAGTTAACTCCACTCTTCCCTGAACATCTTCATCTGGTCTGCTATTACTGAGCCATCCCAGGTACAACAGTTCACAAATACTGGAATCAGGGAAGAGGATGCAGGTCATACATTTACATTTTGAATCTCCAAACCCCACTTTCTAGAGGGATACAGTATCATCCAAGATGCCATACTAATACATTATTTGGTAATTGGGTTAACTTTGAGAAATCACTTTGTTAGGATTTGCTGTGTAATACCCAACATCACCATAATTTATGCCTGTGCCACTGGTTGCTTTTGTTCTCCCTGGTCTAGGCTTTTAAGAGAGTCAACATATCAAAGACTCAGCCTATGTATTAAAAAGACTCAGTCTGTGTTTTAAAAAGTTTGAGACATACAATCAATTTTTCCCCTCTCATATTAATTAAATAGTGATTTATATGACTACAAATTTATAGGAGTGTACATAAACACCATTCCCACCACCAAAAGACTGTGCCCCATCCAGGCCCCCCCACCCCCCCACCACTGCCCCCGGGAAGCCAAATATCCAGCCTCACCCTCACCCCAGTGTTTTCACTTGGGTGCCCTACTACTCTCCTGTTTTTATGCTTGTCACTTGATCTCCTAATTTGTTCACTCAGGTCTGTCTTTCCTTCCAGACTTTGAGTTGTTCAGCTTTGTGGCTCAGACCTATAACAGTGTCTAGTACCAAGAAGGCACTCAATAGACTTGTGTGGGATGAATGGATAGATGGTGGATAAAGAGAATCTTCTAAGAGAGATAGGCTAGCCTGGGGAGAAGATGCTTAAGGTGTCCTTTTAAGCAGATCCTTCCCTTCACAAAAAGTACAAGTGGCCTCTTCCGAAAGGCTCAGACATTTGAGGAGAGGACTGAGCTTTGGTCAGGACTAGACGAAGTATTTAAACCAAACATGAGGAACTTTGGCATGCCATGCTGACCTCCTGTGGGACCCACTTCCTGTTTCCTCTGGATAAAGCTGGAAGCACTTGTGCTGAGTGGGGGAGCGTCAGGATGAAGCCTGTTGAGAGTGAGGTGCCAGATGCCCACTTCACTGTGGATAAACAGAACATCTCCCTCTGGCCTCGAGGCAAGTGCCGGAGCATCACTGCTCCACTATGTGCTCCAAACTGTGCTCTGGACCAGCATTTGCTGGTTCTGCAACATATGTTCTCTTCTTCTTCCAACAGAACCTCCTCCCAAGGTGGGTCCATCTCTGGTTTGGAAAAAGTGCCTCACTGTCCGTGCTGCAATGATCTTCCTGATGCTGGTCCTGGCTGCCTCCATCCTGGTGCAGGCTGTCCTCTGTACGTCCTGGATTTTTTTTCCCTTTTTTCTGTTTGTCTGCACTTGATCCTTCCCGAATTCAAACCCCACCATTACCCCACCCTCAGAAATATAGGCTAGACTACCTTTTTCTTCCCAAGTCTTCCTCATCTATCATCCTATTTTGGGGATCTGCTCTTTTGTCCCCCTGGAAGCTTTTACTTATTTCTTCTTCTCCTTCTTCTCCTTTTTCTCCTCCTTTTTCTCCTCCTCCTCCTCCTTCTTCTTCCTCTTCTTTTCTCTCTCTGTCTCTCTCTGTCTCTCTCTCTCTCTCACCAGAGCATTACCCAGCTCAAGTTTATGGTGGGGTGGGGGATTGAACCTTGGGGTGGGGGATTGAACCTAGGAATTTGGAGCCTCAGGCATGAATCAATTCACATAACCATTATGCTATCTATCCCCACCCCTCCACCCCCATTCTCTCCTCTCTCAGTGAGTTCAGCATCCCTTTAATCAGAGTCTGTAGGTGGTCTCTAGTAGGGACTGAGGATTCCTTTTTTTTTTAAATTTCTTTATTGGGGAATTAATGTTTTACATTTGACAATAAATACAATAATTTGTACATGCTTAACATTTCTCAGTTTCCCATATAACAATACAACCCCCACTAGGTCCTCTGAAGGACCTGTACTCTTCCCCCCACCTCAGAGTCTTTTATTTTGGTGCAATATGCCAATTCCAGTTCAAGTTCTACTTGTGTTTACTGATCTTATTTTTCAACTTCTGCCTGAGAGTGATATCATCCCATATTCATCCTTCTGTTTCTGACTTATTTCACTTAACATGAATTAAAAAAAAATTTATTTTATTTATTTATTCCCTTTTGTTGCCCTTGTTTTATTGTTGTAGTTATTATTGTTGTTGTCACTGTTGGATAGGACAGAGAGAAATGGAGAGAGGAGGGGAAGACAGAGAGGAGGAGAGAAAGATAGACACCTGCAGACCTGCTTCACCACCTGTGAAGCGACTCCCCTGCAGGTGGGGAGCCGGGGTTAGAACCAGGATCCTTATGCCGGTCCTTGTGCTTTGCACCACCTGTGCTTAACCCGCTGTGCTACAGCCCGACTCCCACTTAACATGAATTTTCAAGCTCCATCCAAGATCGGCTGAAAACAGTGAAGTCACCATTTTTTATAGCTGAGTAGTATTCATATATATATGAATATATATATGAATATATATATAATATATAATATATAAATAATATATATATATATATATTACAACTTGCTCAGCCATTCATCTGTGGCTGGACACCTGGGTTGCTTACAGGTTTTGACTATTACAAATTGTGCTGCTAGAACATATGTGTACACAGATCTTTTTGGATGGGTGTGTTGGGTATCCCCAGGAGAGGAATTGCAGGATCATAGGGTAGGTCCATTTCTAGCCTTCTGAGAGTTCTCCAGACTGTTCTCCACAGAGGTTGGACCAATTTACATTCCCACCAGCAGTGCAGGAGGGTTCCTTAGACCCTACAACCTCTCAAGCATTTGTTGCTGCTACCTTTTCTGATGTATGACATTCTCACAGGAGTGAAGTGGCATCTCACTGTTGTCTTTATTTACATTTCTCTGATAATCAAAGACTTGGAGCATTTTTTCATGTGTTTCTCAGCCTTTTGGATCTCGTCTGTGGTGAATATTCTGTCCATGTCCTCTCCCCATTTTTGAATAGGGTTATTTGTTTTCTTGTTGTTGAGTTTGGCAAGCTGTTTATATATTTTGGTTATTAAACTCTTGTCTGATGTATGGCATGTAAAGATATCCCATTCTGTGAGGGGTCTCTTGGTTTGGGTAGTGGTTTCTTTTGCTGTGCAGAAACTTTTTAATTTGATGTGGGGCTGAGGATTCCTTTGTATTCCTCGACTCACCTAGGTGGAGAAGCAGGCCAACAAGCCAACAGTCTCCACACCAGGACACACTTGCTTCCTTCCCTTGTTCCATCAGCGATCGTGTCAAGGGAGATCTCTTTATTGTCCTTTTGTCCTCTCAGAATTTTCTAAGTCTCATGGCTATTGTACCTGGCAGAGCCTTTTTCCCTCCAGCTCTCCAGAAAGCAGATGGAAAGTATGTCTCTTTTTCCCTCTCTAGGCATCAAGATGTATTTGATCTCAGCTCAGAGCAGAATCTCCTGCTGTTTGTTTGTCTTCTCTGTGGCACCCAGTCTGTGACCTGAGTGGAATGTGACAGTGGGTGGAACAGGGGAAGATGAAGAATAGTTTCAAAATTCTTTCTGTAGTCTCAAAGGAAGCCATCCAGACCAGGAGTCTCCATGGTAGTCCCAAACATGACCCAAGGGGCCTGTGGGTAGATGTGGGAGGGATGGTCATACCCTGGATAATGCCACTGCAGGTTCTTTGAAAGGAAGGGGCCTGGAAATTAAGTTATGGGATTGAGAAGGGTTTGGGGAGAGTGATGCTTAGAGAAATGTGTTTGTCAAATGTGCACAGAGAAAACCAAAGACTGGGTTCTACTTCCTGCTTCTGCTTGCCTGTAGGATTTTTTTTTTTAAACTGAGTCCTTGTATTCTATTTTTTACTTATAGTTTATATTTACCTTTTTATTATTGATTTAATAATGATTTACAAGATTATAAGATAATAGAGGCATAGGTATAGAGGGTATAGTTCCACACCATTTTCACCTTCAAAGTTCTGTGTCCCTAGCCCCCTAGTGATAACCACTATAGTTTACCCAAGGTTTTAGAGGTAAGTTGACAACTTTTTTCCCCTCAAGTTCATGTGTTTCATCTCTCTATATTCCACATGAGTGAAACTATCGAGTATCTGTCCTTCTTTTCCATACTTATTTCACTAAGCACAATCACCTCCAGTTCCAACCATTTTCTTCCAAAGAACACAGTCTAGAATATAGGCTTTAAAAATCACTTAGTACTTCATTGAGCATATGTCTTATAACTTTTTTTTTTTTCTTTTTTTCTCCTCCAGGGTTATTGCTGTGCTTGGTGCCTGCACCATGAATCCACCGCTCCTGGAGGCCATTTTTTCCCCCTTTTTGTTGCCCTAGTTGTTGCAGCCTCGTTGAGGTTATTATTGCCATTGTTGACGTTGCTTTGTTGTTGGATAGAACAGAGAGAAATGGAGAGAGGAGGGGAAGACAGAAAGAGGGGGAGAGAAAGATAGACACCTGCAGACCTGCTTCACCGCCCCTAAATTGACTCCCCTGCAGGTGGGGAGCCGGGGGTTCGAACCGGGATGCTTATGCCGGTCCCTGCGCTTTGTGCCACGTGCGCTTAACCCATTGTGCCACCGCCTGACCCCCGTCCTATAACTTCTTTATCCAGTCATCTACCAATGGGCATTTAGGTTGCTTCCATATTTTGGCTACTGTGAATAATGCAGCTATAAACATGGAAGTGCATATATCCTGTTGAATTAGTGTTTTTGTGTCTTTTGGATAAATGCCTAGGATAAGGCATCTCCATTTTTATATACTTAAGAAGTCTCCATATTGTCCTCCACCATGCATGGCTGCACCAGTTTTCATTCCCACCAGGAATGTAACAGTCCCTCTTTCTCCACATCCTAGTTAACACTTGCAATTTTCTGTTTTGTGGATGGAGGCCATTCTCACAGGTGTGAAGAGGAATTTCAATGTGTTTCCTTTCTTCCTTTTCTTCTTTCTTTCTTTCTTTCCTTCCTTCCTTTTCTTTTCTTTTCTTCTCTTCTTTCTTTCTTTTCTTTTCTGTTTTCTTTTCTTTTGTCCTTTCTTTCTTTCTTCCTTCCTTCCTTTCTCCCCCCCCTTTTTTTGCCTACAGGGTTATCACTGGGGCTTGTTGCCTGCCTGCACTATGAATCCACTGCTCCTAGAAGCCATTTTTTCCATTTTGTTATTTTGTTCCAGTTGTTATTGCTGTTGTTGTTGGATAGGACAGAGAGAAATCGAGAGAGGAGGAGAAGACAGAGAGAGGGAGAGAAATATAAATACCTGCTGACCTGCTTTACCACTTGTGATGTGACCCACCTGCAGGTGGGGAGCTGGGATACCAAACCAGGATCCTTGTGCCAGTCTTTGCACTTTGCACCATGTGCGTTTAACCCAGTGAGCTACTGCCTGCTCCTCCCTGTGTTTTCTTTTAAATTTACTTATTGATTTAATAATGATCCACAAGACCATAGGATAAGAGGGGTGGTACAATTCCACAGAATTCCCACCACCAGAGTTCTGTATCCTATCCCCTCTATTGGAAGTTTTCCTACTCTTTTTCCCTCTGAGAATATGGACCCAGAATCATTGTGGCATGCAGAAGGTGGAAGGTTTGGCTTCTATAATTGCTTCCCTGCTGAACCCCATGAGCTTTAATTTACATTTCTCTGATAATGAATGAAATAGAAAATTCTCTCATGTCTGTGGGTCATGAGTATCTACTCTTTTAGAGAACTATTCATTAAATCTTTTGCCCACTTTTTAAATTGTGTTGTTCTTTTTTTGTTGTTGAGCTATATACATTCTTTTTTAAAATCTTTAAAACTTTTTATTTTTTATTATCTTTATGTATTGAATAGAGACAGCCAGAAATCAATAAGGGGGGAGGTAGAGAGGGAGAGAGAAAGAGATGCCTACAGACCTGCTTCACTACTTGAGAAGCTTCCTCACCACAGGTGCAGGGGCAGGGGGACCAGGGGCTTGAACCTGGGTCCTTGCACATTGTAACATGTGCACTCAACACATAACCCAGCCCTGAGCTATATGAATTTGTTATAGATGTTTGGTATCAATTGCTTGTTGGTCCCTGTATTTTATTTGCCAATCTGTGCACAGTCAGCACCTGCCATAGTTTCCAGCTCCTCTACCATACAAGAGCATGTTTATGGAATAAATACATTATGAGGGAATGGAGGGGAGGTGATGCCTCCATGTCTGGAGTCTTGGGATGCTGAATCTCTCTCTTTCCTTCCTTTCTCTTGATCACCCTGCACACCCCCATGCCTACACTTCCAATGGGAAGACCTAGATTGACATTGATGACTTTCTCAAATCCAGATCCCTTCTTTATGGGTACAATATCGGATATAAAGGCCAATGTCCGGCTTCTGGAAGGTTGTGTGGTCAATGTCAGCACCCTGGATACTGCAATTAAGAGAAACAGAGGCAACTTGGAAGCAACCAGCTTTCAGGTCCAGGTGGTAAATGGCAGCTTGAATCAACAACTCAGGACAATACAGCAGTTGAAAAATGCTATGATGGAGACCAGAGCACAGATTCAAATGTTAATAAACAAGTGGGAGCAAGTGCGTGATTTAGATGCCCAAATCCCAGAGCTGAGAAGAGACTTGGAGAAAGGTGGTGCTTTGAGTACAAAAATTCAAGAACTCCAGAACAGTGTGGAGAGTATTGGCAAGTTGCTCAAATATAATGGTAAGTAACTCAGAAAGGGCCAGGTGGTGACACACCCAGTTGAGATCACACATTACCATGCTCAAGGACCTGGATTCAAGTTCCCAGTCTTCACCCATGGTGGGTGGGGGTGGTGGTGGTGGAGAAGCTTCATGAGTGGTGAAGCAGGGCTGTAGGTTTCTCTCGTTTTCTCCCCCCTTTTTCCCTTTCTTCCTTTTTTTTAAAGTTTTTATTTTATTAAAAAAATATTTGTTTTCCCTTTTTTGCCCTTGTTATATTATTGTTGTAGTTATTATTGTTGTTGTTATTGATGTCATTGTTGCTGGATAGAACAGAGAGAAATGGAGAGAGGAGGGGAAGACAGAGAGGGGGAGAAAAAGACACCTTCTTTCAGGGCAGGCTTGGTGATAGTTGATTCTTTCAACTGTTGCTTGTCTGAGAAGGTTTTGATGCCTCCATCTAGTTTGAATGACAGTCTAGCAGGATACAGCAGTCTTAGTTGAAAGCCTTTCTCATTGAGTACTCAATAGATATCTCACCATTCTCTTCTAGCTTGTAGTGTTTGTGTGGAGAAGTCTGCTGCTAATCTTAGGGGTTTTCCTCTGTAGGTGACTTTTTGTTTTTCTCTTGCAGCCTTCAGGGTCCTTTCTTTATCCTTATTCCTTTCCATTCTAAAAATGATGTCTCTTGGTGTTCTTAAGTCTGGGTTAATTCTGCTTGGGACCTTCTGGGCTTCTTAAATCTTTATGTCTTTGATGTTGTCCAGACTAGAGAAGTTCTCACCTATTATGTCCTGAAAATGCTTTTTAAAAATTTTATTTATTTGATAGAGACAGAAATTGAGAGGAGAGAGGGAGATAGAGAGGAAGAGAGGGAGAGAGATAGAGAGACACCTGCAGCCCTGCTTCACCACTCGTGAAGCTTTCCCCCTGCAGGTGGGGGTCAGGGGCTTAACCCAGGTCTTTGCACACTGTAATGTGTGTGCTTAATCAGGTGCGCCTCCATCTGGCCCCCTGAAGAATGCTTTCTTTCCTTCCCTCTCTTTCTTCCTCTGGTAAGCCAATACTATGTATATTATTTCTTTTGAAGTTATCCCATAGGTCTCTGTTGTGGTTTTCATTATCTCTTAATCTCTTTTTGAGATCTCTGACTTTTTAAAAATTGTCTCTAATTCGTCCATGGCATCTAGTGTTTGGATGTTGACCTCATTATTTTGTGTTTCACCCTTTGGGGGCTTTTAGCTGGACTCTTGTCCTGGTTCATTTCTCCAATATTTCTTCTTGTTGGTTTAACCATTTTATATAGTATGTTATGAGGTTGCTCTCTCAGTATTTTTCAAATTACTGATCACTCTCACCTGGATTGATTTGTGTCTAAGTAAGGTAATTAAAAGGTTCACATTTGTGGAAATTGACAGTTGTTTCAATAGTATTTTAATCCCTGAATTGGAGCTCAGTGGCTTAAAAGCCTCTTTTGTTCTTTTTCTTCCCTGTAGGCTATGGGAACCTGAGTACTTTTAAACTATAAGTGGTTTAATCACTGACTCCTGACCAAGAGATAAAGCAGGGTGGGGCAGAGATAATCCAGTGGTTATGCAAAGAGACTTTCACAGCCCCACTGCTAGTCCACGGAGATATAGATCTTCTCCTGAGTTTCCTGGTTAGTTCTCTGTCCCCTGGTGTCAGCACAGGGCCTCCCCTACCCCTCATGCTCCAGATTCTGAGGGCAGTAGCAGTGGAGACTCACAGCTGCATTTGGTGAGTCTCAGGGGAGTCCTCTCCTCCCTTCAGCCATCCCCATGTTGATGAAACAGACTGGAGATGGTGTCTCAACTGGTAAACTTCTGGACTGTTACCAGTCACTTAATCTCTCCCTAGGCTCCTCGCTGTCCATGAGCCACACGTGTTTGCAATACCTGGTGATTTGGTGGGTTCCTGAAGTCGTTCTAGTCCTGTCTTGTTGTGGTCCCAGGTGGTCTACAACAGACACCTGCAGACCTGCTTTACTGCCTGTGAAGTGACTCCCCAGCAGGTGGGGAGGGGGCTTGAACTGGGATCCTTATGCTGGTCCTTGCACTTTGTGCCACATGCACTTAACCCGCTGCGCACCCACCACCCAACTCCTTTTTAAAAAGTTTTTTAAAAGTATTTATTTATTTATTTATTTATAGGCTATAGACAGCCAGAAATTGAGAGGGAAGGGGGTGATAGGAAAGGAGAGAGACAGAGAGACAACTGAAGCTCTGCTTCACCACTCACAAAGCTTTCCTGTTGCAGGTGGGGACTGAGGACTCGTACCTGAGTCCTTGCACACTGTAACATGTATGCACAACCAGGTGTGCCACCACCTGGCCCCTCTCTATCCCTCTCTGTCTCCACCTTCCCTCTCAATTTCTCTCTGTCCTATCAGATAAAAGAAAGGGGGAAAATGGCATAAATGGCTACTGGAAATAGTGGATTCATAGTCCAGGCACTGATCCACAGCAATAATCTTGGGAGCAAAAAAAAGGAGTCAGCTGGCCTCTGACCCATGAGGTCTTGCCTGTCTTGGGTATGAGGCCATGAAGTCAATATATATATGAAATTGGGAGAAGAGCAGGGTAGGAATGGCTGGAAAGTTACCAAGAGAAGGCTCATGGGCCAGGCAGTGGTGGACCCATTTGGGTGCATGTGTTGTAATGCCCAAGGATTCGGGTTAAAGCTCCTAGTCCATATCTGCAGAGGAGACATTCTGTGAGTGCTAAAACAGTGCTGCAGGTGTCTCTCTGTCTCCCTTTCTCTTTGTCTCCCCCTCCCCGATGACGTATCTTTGTTTCTATTCAATAAATAACTGAATATTAAAAAAATTAAAAGGGCTCAGTACTGGGGTTGGGGTCTCTCAGGAGTAAAGGGCCAGGCATCAGTTTGGGTTTAAGCACCAGGGTATAGCATATGAAAACATTAGCAATCTGTTCTGCCACAAAGTTAGCAATTTTCTATTTAGTTCTTTACCTAGAGCCCAGGACCTCAGCCACTAGTGATAGTGTTTGGGGAATTGCTTCTTGTTCATGAGAGTGACAGATTCTTGACCCATCCCCTCTGCCTTCTCTGAGCCCTAAGATATGACCAATCATGGTCAGACTTTCATGATCTGAGTGTCCTTGACATTCTTTACAAAGCCCCAAAGACTCCACTGCCCAGCCCCATTCATTGATGTTTCAGTACCCCAGAATGAGGCAGCACTCAGAGACCACCTTTCACCCTTATTCCCAGGTGGCATTCTACAGATGGTTTCTAAAGGATGGATGTACTTTCATAAGAACTTCTATTATTTTTCTCACATTGCCAAGACCTGGTATAGTGCTCAGCAGTTTTGTGTGTCTAAGAATTCACACCTGACCTCAGTGACCTCAGAGAGTGAACAGGTGAGTACTACTCATGACTTTTAGGAGGTGTGTGTGTGTGTGTGTGTGTGTGTGTGTGTTTGTGTTAGCCACTGACTCAGGGAGGATGGGGAAGATTATGCTGTAATAATAGCCCCCCCCACACACACACACATCCATAACCTAACAGTGCAGGATTACTCTCACTTACATACATGTCCAATGAGGGTCTTGCTGGAGAAGACTTCATCTCTGCATATGCTTCCATAATTGCTGAGGTCAAAGAAGTACCACAAAAAACTGTTTTGGCTTTTAAAGCTTCTGCCCAGAAAGAATAGCCATCACTTCTGCTGATGTTTCATGGACTAAAAGCAAATTATTCAGCACTCCCAGCCTTTAAGAAGACAAGTAGGTCCAGTCTTTCCATGTGTCTCCAAATCAGCATATTTGTGGTTAACACTAGTGATGCTATACAATACAAGACATCTCTTACCTGGTGGGGCAGAATATTGAACAAGCCCCTCTTAAGTAGGAGGTCAGCTAGTGACCCCAAATAAGGCCGTGGGCTCTGGAGTCAGAGCCTAGAGTCCAGCCCTGCCTCCAGTTAGTCCCAGAGCTCGGATCAGATGATAATATCATTAGGCCTCAGTTTATTAATTCACCACATATGCATGATAATGTTACCCACCTCAGAGCATAAATGAGTAAATACATATGAAGGGTTTATATTATGCTGTGCATAGAGTAAGTACTTATTGTCCCCAGGCTTCTGCCTGGGATTTAGCCTTTCTTATGTTCCAGCATCAGCTCCTGAAGAGGGCAAATGAACAGGGAACAGAAGAGGCTGTAGTTTCAGGGCCTGTGTCTGACCACCAGAGAGAGACTGACACTCTTCCTGAACCTCAGCAGCGCCTCTATTCTTCCTCCTTCCCCACAGGAGTTTCTGTACAAGGCAGCAGGTGGGTTTGTCTATTGGATTGGCCTGACCAAGGCAGGGAGTGAGGGGTCCTGGACCTGGGTGGATGATACACCATTCAACAAGGCCCAAAGTGCAAGGTAAGCCCCCAGAGGACTCTTTCCAGTTGACTTTGCTGGGCCAGGGGGTGGGGTGGTCTTTCTCCATGATTATAGAGCTGGAACCCTAAACCAAAGTCTAGCTCACTTTTGCCACTAATTGATTGTGGAGCCTGGGACCACAATGACATCCACTCAGCTTCACCAGGCAGTGTATTACAGTCTAGGTGTTTGCAGTGTGGCTTTATCTAAGAACTTGAGATGGTGGGCTACTTGGGCTTTTATTTGGAGGGTGACTGCAGGCATAGAGGTCTATGGCTCATTAAAATCCCTTTTAATCAGGTTAGGTGAAAAATTTGCTATGTTACAAAGATAAGAGTGAAGTTACTCAGATCTTTATTGGAAGTAAGCTTTTTTTCTCTTTGGTAGGTACTGGATTCCTGGTGAGCCCAATAATTATGAGAGCAATGAACAGTGTGTCAGTTTAAAGATACCCGCACTTCAGGGATGGAATGATAACTCCTGCGATGATGTACTCCGTTTTATCTGTAAAAAGCCTTATACTCCATCAGAGCTGTAACAATCTTGACTCCCAAGCCTATACTTTGAACTCCAGTGCTTACAGAAAGCCAGGAGGTTCAGTTCTCTCCTCCATACTCCAAAGTGACTCTGCATTTTTTTTCTTCTTGTTTGCTTCAGAAATGTCCCAAAGGCATCCTGGAGTCTATCTGGGAATTTTCAGACCCCATGGAGGCAGCTGGAATGGAAAGATGTTGATTAAAATGGGAGAGTTGGGTAGAAAAGGATTTAGAAGTTCAGATGGCCTTGGTAAGGCTATTTGGGACCCCGTCATCTGGGACCATACTTCGGGCTTTCTCTTTTATTCAAAGAAGTGTTAAGTCCCCCTCCCCCAATATGACAGTTTCTTTGAGTCACCCAATAAATTCTTCTGATACAGATATTCCAGGATGTTTCGGTTAAACTCTCAGAATTCTAGTTTCCTGCTTGGGCATTCTGGTGGCTGGCAGGTGTGTGGGGGAGGGCAGAAGTAAGGCTCTGCTATTGATGGTCCTGTTCATGATTATGTCCCCATCACTTTCTTCATCCAGTTCTCTGAGTTGGGCTCAACTAGTATTTCAGAGGCTAACCTCAAAGTGGGTCATTTTTAGAGCTGAACCAGGATCCACTCCTCACAGGGCAAACTCTAACTCATCTCTGTTTCCACAAAACTCTGATTTCTCTGTCTCACCTCTTCTGTCCTTCCTCTTTCTTTTGCATTTTCTCTCATTCTGTGCCTGTGCAGGGGACATTTTCTGAACCTAAAGTGTTTCCCTTCCAGGCTGCATTGGAATAAAAGGCTGTGTGGGCAAAGGCTTCCCTCTGTGTGCACTTTTATTCTTGGGTGTACAGGTGGATGTGCATGAAAGGCCATTGATTTTGCTTTGCTGGCACTCATGTGGGTGGCCTTGCAACAGAGTAAGCCAACTGGTTTCCGGTGCTAGCACAAGAGATTACACAAACAGGCAGAAACCAGGGGATAATTCAGCTACGAACAAATCTACTTTATTGTACAGGAGGCAGGGTTTAAATAGCAGAATGGAACAAAGAACATTTTTCACATGTGGCAATGATGATGGGTTTCTAAAAGGTCAGAACCCTCGTGGTGGAGGATCTAAGGAATGAAGAGAATTGATAGGAGACTTCAGGATGATTAGAGAGTAGAGGAGAGTTCAGGATGATTAGTTGCTGTGGGGCAAGAGTGTTAATTAACTAAAGGTATTTAGAAAAACATGTTAATTATAAACAGAGAAAGGCAGAATATTGATACAAGGAGTAGTGATCAAAGAATGAGGAAATAGAGTGTGGGCCTTACTATTATACTACTGACAAGGCAGGATGATGGAGTATAGTTTCTATGTGATCAGAGATGGTGAACTTATAGTGAACTTAAAGCAGGCAACCATTTGGTTTGTAGCAAGGGAATGAGTTAAGTGTTAGGGGGTGTAGGCCTTTGTGAAGTCTGGGAGACTGACAAGAGGAAATTGAGTCAGGAAAGCTTTTCCCTCCATGCTCAATCCCTGAAAGGGAGAGGCTGACAGATGGAGTGTTTTTTCAGACCTCCGTCTTTAGGATGAGAGCTCCCCTATGCTCTAAGCATGCTCTCACAATTATCCTACATGCTTGACTTGAAGTTCTAGGCTATCCTTATAAACCATTCAAGAATCACAGGGTGTAGAGGAGTCTTAGTCCTGAAAATGTTACAAATCTAAGCAGTAATTACCCCTAATTCTTTTTTTAACTTTTACCCTTTAAAAGTCTTTATTTTGGAGGCCAGGTGGTGATAAATATGGCTGAGTGCAACTGTTATAATGTGCAAGGACCTGGGTTCAAGCTCCTAGTCCCCACCTCCAGGAGAGATGCTTCAAAACTGGTGAAGCAGTGCTGCAGGTGTATCTCTGTCTCTATTTTCCCTCTGAATTTCTCTGTCTTTAATTCAAAATAAATAAACAATTAAAGTAAAAATGTTTTTGAAGTCTTATTTCTTTTTCCTCAAAGTGCATCAAGGGAAGTAAGGTATACCCAGTCATTAAAATTTTTTAAAGTTGGGAGCCAGGCAGGTGACACACC
Organism: Erinaceus europaeus; assembly: GCF_950295315.1. Classification (NCBI taxonomy): domain Eukaryota; kingdom Metazoa; phylum Chordata; class Mammalia; order Eulipotyphla; family Erinaceidae; genus Erinaceus; species Erinaceus europaeus. The sequence goes on from NC_080164.1 coordinate 45,512,046, forward strand.
TGGCTAAGCACACATATCAGCATGTACAGGAATCTGGGTTAGAGCCCAGCTCCCCACTTGTAGGAGGATGCTTTATGAGTGGTGAAGCAGAGCTGTAGGTGTGTCTCTTTCTCCTCTATTTTCTCTCTTCTCTCAATCTCTGTCCTGTCAAAAATGGCTTCGCGGAGGGGTGGATCTGTAGTACTGGCACCAAACCCAAGTAATAACCCTGGTGGCAGTGGAAAAAAAAAAGAGGGGGTGGGCAGTAGCATTGCAGGTTAAACACACATGGCGTGAAGCACAAGGACTGGCATTGTTGTGACCCCAACAGAGTTTGGGGCTATTAGCATACAGAGGACAACATCCGCCGGAGGAGGAGACACAGAGGGGAATGCATAAAAAGAGGGGCTCAGAGCAGCCCGCTGGCTTGGCCAGGTCACCTTCATAGCAGCACGCTCCTATTGATTTGGATTTTAGACTTATCTTTACACATGATGGTCTTGGGTGGTTTGATTGCAGATTTTAGACTTTGCCTGTTCTCTTAACTAGAATCATTTCTTCATGATTATTGTGACTTTCTAAATAAACCCCTTATTGGTTTAATCTTAAATGGGCCTATTTGTTATTGCTATATGGCATAAGGACCCCAGTTCAAGCCCCTGGCTCTCCACCTGCAGGGGGTCACTTTACAAGTAGTGAAGCAGGTCTGCAGGTGTCTGTCTTTCTCTCCCCCTCTCTGTCTTCCCCTCCTCTCTCCATTTCTCTCTGTCCTATCCAACAACAATAACAATGACAAAAATAATAACCATAACAATGACAGAAAAAAAGTTGTTTTATATTTATTTATAAAAAGGAGACATTGACAAAACCATAGAACAAGAGGGGTACAACTCCACACAATTCCCCCACCAGAACTCCATATCCCATCCCCTCCCCTGATAGCTTTCCTATTCTTTACCCTCTGGGAGCATGGACCCAGGGTCATTATGGAGTGCAGAAGGTGGAAGGTCTGGCTTCTGCAATTGCTTCTCCACTGCATATGGGTGTTGGCAGGTTGATCCACACTCCCAGAAGACTTATTATTATTGACTGATCCTAACTGGTTTTTAAAAATTTATTTATTTTCTCTTTTGTTGTCCTTGTTGTCTTTTTATTGTTGTTGTAGTTATTATTGTTGTTACTGATGTCATCGTTGTTAGATAGGACAGAGAGAAATGGAGACAGGAGGGGAAGACAGAGAGGGGTAGAGAAAGATAGACACCTGCAGACCTGCTTCACCACTTGTGAAGCGACTTCCCTGCAGGTGGGTAGCCAGGGGCTCGAACTGGGATCCTTACGCCGGTCCTTGCGCTTTGTGCCACATGCACTTAACTCGTTGCGCTGCTGCCGGATTCCCGATCCTAACTGTTTTGAACAGATTTTTTGGGAGACACACACACACATCCAGACCATAGCAATCTCTATGTCCTTCCCACATGTAAGAAGTAATGAACTATGTTTTACTTACTTGAATATAGTGTCTATGTTATTTGCAATTTTCTGCATGGGGTATTTGTTTACTTATATTAATATAGATTTGAGGATTTTATACTTTAGATTATACTCCAATACTACTTTATTTCTCAACATTTTCCAGTTTTAACTTTTGGACCTCTTTTAGTTGACTCCTGTGGTATGTAGTTATTTGTTTTTCCAGTTCTGGCTTATGATGGTGTGGGGAATTGATTTTAGAAACTCAGGCATGAGAATCTTTTGCACAACCATTATGCTATCTCCCCACTATTTACTTATTTTCTACATACTTCCATATTTTGAAAAAGTACCCTTTGTAACATTACAGGTGGCACAGTAGGTAAAATGCAGGACTTTTGAACAATTTGGTTCCTGGTTTACCTGTCGCCTTCATTTGCATTTGTTCTCTCAAGCGAACATGAAGCCAGTCTGATAAAGGTGAGAACTTGGACCAAATTGGGTCCCAATTCGTTTTCTGGAACCAGTGAATTCTCTCTTTCTCATTTAAATAAAAACATTTTTATTTATTCATTTTAGTGAGAGAAATACAGAGAGATAGGTAGAGAAAGGGAGAGAACAAAGCACTGCTCAGCTCTTGCTTGTGGTTCTGGGGATGGAACCCGGGACCTCAGAATAGCCAATTCTCTGACATCTGGGTGTCCTGCTTTTCAGTTCAGTTCTGAAACTAACTCCTAGAGTTTGCACAGACTCACAAGACTGCCATTCCCCTTCCAGATACTGATTGAAAGTAGGATCTTGCACCAAAGTAAAAACCCAGTGGTGAGGGGTAGACATGTAGCTTCCTGGGCCTGTGGGGGGTGGGAGTGGGTGGGAGGGATGGGTCACAGTCCTTTGGTGGTGGGAATGGTGTTTATGTACACTCCTAGCAAAATGTAGACATATAAATCAGTAGTTAATTAATATGAGAGGGGGAAAATCAATTGTATGTCTCAAAGTTTCTCAAAACACAAACTGAATCCTTTTAATATATAGGCTGTGTATTTGATAAGCAGACTCTCTCAAAAGCCTAGACCAAGTAGATTAGAAGCATCCAACAGCACAGCTATATACAAGATACTGGATACTGTACAGCAAACCATAACAAAAGGACTTTTCAAAGTTAACCCAATTAACAAATAATGTGATGATAACATTAACTATCGATTGTCTTTTTGAACCCTAAGACAGCAGGAACCTCACTTCTCCACTATAGAGCCCCTACTTCCCCCAGTCCTGGAACCCTTGGATAGGGCCCACTTTCCCGTATGCATCTCCCAATCCAAACCAAATAATATTGCATCCGCCGATCACAACCTAACCAACGCAACGATTGCCACCTCAACATGCTTCACCTCAGACTGTGTCCAGAGACTTCACGTGTGGAATGACAACCCTTCAGCTTCATTACTCGGGTGAGACCTTTCCTTTTATAGTACACTCTAATTTCATCTCAGGTAGTTCACTTTCTAACAAAGTCCCATAACCTAGATATACACCAGTTTCTGTGAGAGAGAGCTTATGTGCACACGTATCCATAAACTACTACAAAATATATACCTGAAAGCAGTAGTACACTAGAGTTTGCAGTGTACTACTTCCTCTCCACTATTCCAAGCTTGGGATCCATGATTGCTCAACAAATTGTTTGGCTTCGTATGTTAACTCTCTTTTCAATCACCAGGTTCCAGATGCCACCAGGATGCTGGCCAGGCTTCCCTGGATTGAAGACCCCACCAATGTGTCCTGGAGCTCAGCTTCCCCAGAGACACACCTTACTAGGGAAAGAGAGAGGCAGACTGGGAGTATGGACCGACCAGTCAACGCCCATGTTCAGCGGGGAAGCAATTACAGAAGCCAGACCTTCTACCTTCTGCAACCCTCAACGACCCTGGGTCCATGCTCCCAGAGGGCTAGAGAATGGGAAAGCTATCATGGGAGGGGGTGGGTTATGGAGATTGGGTGGTGGGAATTGTGTGGAGTTGTACCCCTCCTACCTTATGTTTTTGTTCATTAATCCTTTCTTAAAAAAAAAAAAAAGAAAGTAGGATCTTCAGGTTACCTACACATCTGCCATATTGACTGCAAACTTGAGGACTCCCATTAATTTCCTTCCAGACTCGATATTACAACAACTCATAGAACTCAGGAAACTACCACATATGCTAAAGAACACAGACAGTCAGGCTGAACAGTTAGGCTGAACAGAGGCAAGTGGGGAGAGGTCCAGAAGGGTCTGGAGCACAGGCACCTCTGTACCTGTGATGCTGGGACATGCTAGTTTTGAGGGTTTTTCTTTTTTTATTTCTTTATTGGGGAATTAATGTTATACATTCAACAGTAAATACAATAGTTTGTACATGCATAACATTTCTCAGTTTTCCATATAACAATACAACCCCCACTAGGTCCTCTGTCATCCTTTCTGGACCTGTATTCTCTCCCCCCCCACCCCCCACCCCCAGAGTCTTTTACTTTGGTGCAATATGCCAATTCCAGTTCAGGTTCTACTTGTTCTTTTCTCTTTTGATCTTGTTTTTCAACTTCTGCCTGAGAGTGAGATCATCCCATACTCATCCTTCTATTTCTGACTTATTTCACTTAACATGAATTTTTCAAGGTCCATCCAAGATTGGCTGAAAATGGTGAAGTCACCATTTTTAACAGCTGAGTAGTATTCCATTGTGTATATATACCACAACTTGCTCAGCCACTCATCTGTAGTTGGACACCTGGGTTACTTCCAGGTTTTGGCTATTACAAATTGTGCTGCTAAGAACATATGTGTACACAGATCTTTTTGGATGGGTGTGTTGAGTTCCTTAGGATGTATCCCCAGGAGAGGAATTCAGGATCATAGGGTAGGTCCATTTCTAGTCTTCTGAGAGTTCTCCAGACTGTTCTCCACAGAGGTTGGACCAATTGACATTCCCACCAGCAGTGCAGGAGGGTTCCTTTGACCCCACAACCTTTCCAGAATTTGCTACTGTTACCTTTTCTGATTTATGACATTCTCACAGGAGTGAAGTAGTATCTTATTGTTGTCTTTATTTGCATTTCTCTGACAATCAAAGACTTGGAGCATTTTTCTCATGTGTTTCTCAGCCTTTTGGATCTCTTCTGTGGTGAATATTCTGTCCATGTCCTCTCCCCATTTTTGGATGAGGTTATTTGTTATCTTGTTGTTGAATTTGGCAAGCTTTTTATATATTTTGGTTATTAGACTCTTGTCTGATGTATGGCATGTAAAGATCTCCCATTCTGGGGGGGGGGTCTCTTGGTTTGGCATTGGTTTCTTTTGCTGTGCAGAAGCTTTTTTTATTTTATAATTTATTTCTTTATTGGGGAATTAATGTTTTATATTCAACAGTAAATACAATAGTTTGTACATGCATAACATTCCCCAGATTCCCATTTAACAATACAACCCCCACTATGTCATTCATCATCTTTCATGGACCTGTTTTCTCCCCATCCACCAACCCACCCCAGAGTCTTTTACTTTGGTGCAATACGCCAATTCCATTTCAGGTTCTACTTGTGTTTTCTTTTCTAATCTTGTTTTTCAACTTTGGCCTGAGAGTGAGATCATCCCATATTCATCCTTCTGTTTCTGACTTATTTCACTCAACATGATTTTTTCAAGGTCCATCCAAGATCGGCTGAAAATGGTGAAGTCACCATTTTTTACAGCTGAGTAGTATTCCATTGTGTATATATACCACAACTTGCTCAGCCACTCATCTGTGGTTGGACACCTGGGTTGCTTCCAGGTTTTGGCTATTACAAATTGTGCTGCTAAGAACATATGTGTACACAGATCTTTTTGGATGGATGTGTTGGGTTCCTTAGGATATATCCCCAGGAGAGGAATTGCAGGGTCATATGGTAGGTCCATTTCTAGCCTTCTGAGAGTTCTCCATCCAGGTTGTTCTCCACAGAGGCTGGACCAATTGACATTCCCACCAGCAGTGCAGGGGGGGTTCCTTTGACCCCACACCCTCTCCAGCATTTGCTACTGTTACCTTTTCTGATGTATGACATTCTCACAGGAATGAAGTGATATCTCATTGTTGTCTTGATTTGCATCTCTCTGACAATCAGAGACTTGGAGCATTTTTTCATGTGTTTCTCAGCCTTTTGGATCTCTTCTGTGGTGAATATTCTGTCCAAGTCCTTCCCCCAATTTTGGATGGGGTTATTTGTTCTCTTGTTGTTGAGTCTGGCAAGCTCTTTATATATGTTGCTTATTAAACTCTTATCTGATGTATGGCATGTAAAGATCTTCTCCCATTCTGTGAGGGGTCTCTTGGTGTGGGTAGTGGTTTCTTTTGCTGTGAAGAAGCTTTTTAATTTGATGTAGTCCCATAGGTTTATACTGGCCTTAGTCTTCCTTATAATTGGATTCGTTTCATTGAAAATGTCTTTAACATTTATGCGGAGAAGACTTCTGCCAATATTTTCCTCTAAGTATCTGATAGTTTGTGGTCTAACATCCAAGTCCTTGATCCACTTGGAATTTACTTTTGTATTTGGTGAAATACAGTGATTCAGTTTCATTCTTCTGCATGTTTCAACCCATTGTTTCCAACACCATTTGTTGAAGAGACTCTGCTTTCCCCATGTAATAGTCTGGGCCCTTTTGTCAAAGATTAGATGTCCATAGGTGTGGGGCCTCATTTCTGGGCTCTCAATTCTATTCCACTGGTCAGTGTGTCTATTCATGTTCCAGTACCAAGCAGTTTTAATGACAATGGCCCTATAATACAGTTTGAGATCTGGGAGTGTGATGACTCTAGTTCTGTTCTTTCTTCTCAAGATTGTTTTGGCAATTCTAGGTCTTTTCTGGTTCCAGATAAACATTTGTAACATTTTTTCTATTCTCCTAAAAATGTGCTTGGGATCTTGATGGGGATAGCATTAAATTTGTAGATGGCTCTGGGTAGTATATTTATTTTAATGATGTTAATTCTTCCAAGCCATGAACATGGAATATCTTTCCACTTCTTTGTGTCTTTTTCAATTTCTTTGAGTAGTGACTAGTAATTTTCAGTATACAAGTCTTTCACTTCTTTGGTTAGGTTTACTCCTAGATATTTTATTGTTTTTGTTTCTATAGTAAAAGGAACTGATTTCTGGATTTAAATTTCATCTAACTTGGTGTTTGCATAGAGGAATGCCATTGACTTTTGAATGTTAATTTTGTAGCCTGACACCTTACTGTATTGCCTGATGATATCCAAAAGCTTCTTGCTGCATTACTGAGGTTTTTCCATGTATACTATCATGTCATCTGCAAATAAAGACAGTTTGACTTCTTCTCTTCCAATCTGTATCCCTTGAATTCCTTGCTCCTGCCTGATTGCTATGGCAAGAACTTCCAGCTATGTTGAATAGTAATGGTGATAGTGGGCAGCCCTGTCTAGTACCTGATCTGAGGGGAAATGCTTCTAGTTTTTCACCTTTGAGTATGATGTTGGCTATAGGTTTGCTATATATAGACTCCACTATCTTCAGAAATTTTCCATCTATTTCCATTTTTTGTAGTGTTTTGATCATAAAGGGATGTTGTATTTTGTCAAAGGCTTTCTCTGCATCTATTGATATGACCATGTGGTTTTTGGTCTTGCTTTTGTTGATGTGGTGGATCACATTGATTGATTTACATATATTAAACCAACCTTGCATGCCTGGGATAAACCCCACTTGGTCATGATGAACAATCTTTTTGATATACTGCTGTATCCGGTTGGCTAGAATTTTGTTCAATATTTTCGCATCTATGTTCATCTGAGATATTGGTCTGTAGTTTTCTTTTTTGGTTGTGTCCCTGTCTGCTTTTGGTATCAGGGTGATGTTGGCTTCATAGAAGCTGGCAGGGAGTATTCCAGTGTCTTCAATCTTCTGGAAGACTTTTAAAAGTAGAGGTATTAGTTCTTCTTTGAAGGTTTTGTAGAATTCATTTGTAAAACCATCTGGTCCAGGACTTTTATTTTTGGGAAGATTTTTGATAACTGTTTCAATTTCATTAGCTGTGATGGGCCTGTTCATGTTATCCACTTCCTCTTTACTTAGTTTTGGAAGTTGGTAGGTATCTAGGAAATCATTCATTTCTTCCAGGTTCTCTAGCTTGATGGCATATAGTTGTTCATAGAAGCCTCCATGATATGTTGAATTTCTGCAGGGTCTTTTGTGATATCTCCTCTTTCTTTTACTATCCGATTTATTTGGGTCTTCTCTCTTTTTTGTTTTGTGATTCTGGCTATAGTTTTGTCGATTTTGTTTACTCTTTTGTTTACTCTTTCGAAGAACCAACATTTACTTTCATTGATCTTTTGTATGGTTTTCCTATTCTTAATGTTATTTATTTCTGCCCTAACTTTAGTGATTTCTGTCCTTCTGGTTGCTTTAGGATTCTTTTGTTGTTCTTCTAGGTCTTTAAGATGTGCAATCAGACTGTTTATTTGTGCTTTTTCTTGTTTCCTAATGTGTGCTTGTATAGCTATGAACTTCCCTCTCAGTACTGCCTTAGCTGTGTCCCAAATATTTTGATAGCTTGTGTCTTCATTTTCATTGAAGTCTCGAAACATTTTGATTTCTTCCTTGATTTCCTCTTAGACCCAGAAGTTGTTAAGAAGTGTACTGTTGAGCTTCCACATTTTGGCACTGTTACTAATCTTTTGTTGATTGTTAAATGTTGGTTTAATTCCACTGTGCTCTGAGAAGATGCTTGGGATGATTTCAATGCTCTTGAATTTGCTGATGCTGTCTTTGTGGCCTAACATATGGTCTATCCTTGAGAATGACCCATGTGGATTAGAGTAAAATGTGTATTCCAGTTTCTTGGGATGAATGACTCTGAAAATGTCCAATAGTTCTAGTTTATCTATCTCTTCATTTAGCTCCCTTATGTCTTTATTGATTGTCTGCCTGGATGATCTGTCAAGTTGAGACAGTGGGGTGTTGAAGTCCCCTACTATGATTGTGTTACTGTTAATATATTGCTGTAGAAGTTTGATGTATTTAGATGGCTTCTCATTGGGTGCATAGATGCTAATAATTGTTAAGTCCTCTTGATTGGCTGATCCTCTGAGCATTAAGCAGTGTCCATTTCTATCTTTTTAAATCTTATCTATTTTAAAGTCTATCATGTCAGATATAAGAATAGCTGTTCCTGCCCTTTTTTGTGGCTCGTATGATAGTTTTCCATCCTTTCACTTTGAGTCTGTGTTTGTCTTGTTGAGTTAGGTGAGTTTCTTGTAGACTACATATTGTTGGGTTGTGTTTTCTGATCCATCTTCCTACTCTGTGTCTTTTAATAGGTGAATTCAGGCCATTGACATTTATTGATATCAAAGACTGAAGATATTTTAACGCCATTCTTGTAGAGTTTTAGAGTGTTTTGATATATGTCCTATTTGTGGTGGTCTGGTTGTTTATAGGAGACCTTTCAGAACTTCTTTCAGGGCAGGCTTGGTGATGGTTGCTTCCTTCAACTGTTGCTTATCTGAGAAGGTTTTGATGCTTCCATCTAGTCTGAATGGCAGTCTAGCAGGATATAGTATTCTTGGCTGAAAGCCTTTCTCATTGAGCACTCGATAGATATCTTGCCATTCTCTTCTGGCCTGTAGTGTTTGTGTGGAGAAGTCTGCTGCTAATCTTAAGGGTTTTCCTTTGTAGGTGACTCTTCGTTTTTCTCTTGCAGCCTTGAGGGTCCTTTCTTTATCCTTATTCCTTTCCATTCTAAGTATGACATGTCTTGGTGTCTTTAGGTCCCGGTTAATTCTGTTTGGGACCCTCTGGGATTCTTGAATCTTTATGTCTTTGATGTTGTCTAGACTAGAGAAGTTTTCAGCTATTATGGCCTGGAGAATGCTTTCTTCCTCTCCTTCTCTTTCTTCCTCTGGTAAGCCAATAATGCATATATTGTTTCTTTTGAAGTCATCCCATAGGACTCTGTTGTTGTTTTCAGCATCTCTTAATCTCTTTTTGAGATCTCTTACTTCTTTTTTAGTTGTCTCTAATTCATCCTCAATCTTGCTAATTCTGTCTTCAGCCTCATATATTCTATTCTCTCTGCCCTCTACTGCTTTCTGGAGTTCATCAGTTTTGTTGCCCTGCTCTGATACTGTTTTAGCTTGTTCAGCTAGTTGCCTTCTTAGCTCAGCGATTTCAGCTCTCAGCTCTCTAATAAGCATGAGATAATTAGAATTTTCTTCCACATTCTCATTTGTTGTTCCTGCATTTCTGATTACAATTTTTTCAAATTCTTTACTCACTCCTGTTATTATTTCCTTAGCTAATGTTTGGATGTTGAACTCGTTGTTTTGTGCTTCACCCTCTGGAGGACTTTTAGCTGGACTCTTGTCCTGTTTCGAGTCTCCAATATTTTTTCTTGTTGTTTTAACCATTTTATATATTATGTTATGAGTTCCCTTTATCAGTACTTTTCAAATTATTGATCACTATTGCCTGGATTGACTTGTGTCTAAGTAAGTTAATTAAAGGGTTTACAGTGGTGGAAGTTAACAGTTTTTTCAGTCCCTGAGTTGGAGCTCAGTGGTTTAAAAGCCTCTTTTTTTTTCTTCCCTGTAGGCTATGGGAGCCTGAGGGCTTTTAAACTATCAATAGGCTTCTTAGCTTAATCACTGACTCCTGACCAAGAGATAAAGCAGGGTGTGGCAGAGATAATCCAGTGGTTATGCAAAGAGACTTTCACAGCCCCTCAGCTATGCCACCGAGGTATAGGTCTTCTCCTGAGTTTCCCGGTTAGATCTCTGTCTCTGGTGTCCCTCCCTGCCACTGCTCCAGATTCTGAGGGTAGTAGCAATGGAGACTCAGAGTTGCACTTGGTGAGTCTCTGGGGAGTCCTCTCCTCCCTTAAGCTGTCCCCTTGTTGGTGGAGCAGACTGGAGGTGGTGTCTCAACTGATAAACTGCTGAACTGTTAGCAGTTACTTAATCTCTCCTTAGGCTCCTCTCTCCTCTCTGTCACCAGCCATATGTGTTTGTACTCACGGGTGATTTACTGGGTTCCTGTGGTCATTCTAGTCCTGTCTTGTTTCAGTCCCGGGTGGTCTCCTTTGGTATTCCTAGTTGATCCAGGAGAGGAGAGGAGAGGAGAGGAGAGGAGAGGAGAGGAGAGGAGAGGAGAGGAGAGAAAGCGATCTGGTGCTCGTAGCTCCACCTCTGGAAGTCGAATCTGTGCAGAAGCTTTTCAATTTGATGTAGTCCCATAGGTTTATGCTTGCCTTAGTCTTCTTTGTAATTGGATTCGTTTCATCGAATATGTCTTTAAAATTTATGTGAAAAAGAGTTTTGCCCATATTTTCCTCTAAGTATCTGATAGTTTGTGGTCTAACATTCAAGTCCTTGATCCACTTGGAATTTACTTTTGCATTTGGTGAAATATGGTGGTTCAGTTTCATTCTTCTGCATGTTTCAACCCATTTTTTCCAACACCATTTGTTGAAGAGACTCTGCTTTCCCCATTTTATAGTCTGGGCACCTTTGTCAAAGATTAGATGTCTGTAGGTGTGGGGGCTTACTTCTGGGCTTTCAATTCTATTCCACTGGTCAGTGTGTCTATTCATGTTTCTGAAAGACTTTTAAAAGTAGAGTTATTAGTTCTTCTTTAAAGGTTTTGTAGAATTCATTTTTAAAGCCATCTGGTCCAGGACTTTTATTCTTAGGAAGGTTTTTGATAACTGTTTCAATTTTAATTAGCTGTGATGGGCCTGTTCATGTTATCCACTTCCTCTTTACTTAATTTTGGAAGTTCATAGGTATCTAGGAAATTGTTCATTTCTTGCAGGTTTTGTAGCTTGGTGGCATATAGTTGTTTATAGAAGTCTTGCATGATATGCTGAGTTTCTGCTGTGTCTGTTATGATATCTCCTATTTCATTTACAATCCGATTTATTTGGGTCTTCTCCCTTCTTTGTTTTGTGAGTCTGGCTAAAGGTTTGTCAATTTTGTTCACTCTTTTGAAGAACCAACATTTACTTTAGTTGATCTTTTGTATGGTTTTCTTATTTTCAGTGTTATTTATTTCTGCCCTAACTTTAGTGATTTCTGTCCTTCTGGTTGCTTTAGGGTTCCTTTTTTGTTCTTCTTCTAGATCTTTAAGATGTGCAATCAGGCTGTTTATTTGTGCTTTTTCTTATTTCCTAATGTGTGTTTGTATGGCTTTGAACTTCCCTCTCTTTGACCAAGTAGTTGTTAAGTAGTGTACTGTTGAGCTTCCACATTTTGAGACGATTACTAATCTTTTGTTGATTGTTAAGTGTTAGTTTCATTCCACTGTGGTCTGAGAAGATGCTTAGGATGATTTCAATGCTCTTGAATTTGCTGATGCTGTCTTTGTAGCCCAACATATGATCTACCCTTGAGAGTGACCCATGTGGATTTGAGTAAAATGTGTATTCCAGTTTCTTGGGATGAGTGACTCTGAAAATGTCCAATAGTTCCAGTTTATCTATCTCCTCACTTACCTCCCTCGTGTCCTTATTGATTTTCTGCCTGGATGATCTGTCAAGTTTAGAGAGTGGGGTGTTGAAGTCCCCTACTATGACTGTGTTGCTATTATTATATTGCTGTAGCTCTTTCAGTAGATGCTTGATGTATTTAGATGGCTTCTCATTGGGTGTATAGATGTTAATAATTGTTAAGTCTTCTTGATTGACTGACCCACTGAGCACTAAGTAGTGTCCATCCCTATCTTTTTAAATTTTACTTAATTTAAAGTCTATCATGTCATGTATGAGAATGGCTGTTTCTGCCCTTTTTTTGTGGGACATTGGCTTGTATGATAGTTTTCCATCATTTCACTTTGAGTTTGTGTTTGTCTTGTTGAGTTAGGTGAGTTTCCTGTAGACAGCATATTGTTAGGTTGTGTTTTCTGATCCATCTTCCTACTCTGTGCCTTCTAATAAGTGAATTCAGGCCATTGACATTTATTGATATCAAAGATTGAAGATATTTTAACACCATTCTTGTAGAGTTTTAGGGTGTTCTGATTTATGGCCTATTTGTGGTGGTCTGACTTTTAGAGGAGAACTTCCAGAACTTCTTTCAGGGTAGGCTTGGTGATAGTTGATTCCTTCAACTGTTGCTTGTCTGAGAAGGCTTTGATGCCTCCATCTAGTCTGAATGACAGTCTAGCAGTATACAGTAGTCTTGGTTGAAAGCCTTTGTCACTGAGCACTGGTAGATATCTTACCATTCTCTTCTGGCCTGTAGTGTTTGTGTGGAGAAGTCTGCTGCTAATCTTAGGGGTTTTCCTCTGTAGGTGACTCTGTTTTTCTCTTGCAGCCTTCAGGATCCTTTCTTTACCCTTATTCCTTTCCATTCTAAATATGATGTGTCTTGGTGTCTTAAGGTCTGGGTTAATTCTGTTTGGGACCTTCTGGGCTTCTTGAATCTTTATGTCTTTGATGTTGTCTAGACTAGAGAAGTTCTCAGCTATGATGTCTTGAAGAATGCTTTCTTCCCCTCCCTCTCTTTCTTCCTCTGGTAAGCCAATGCTGCTTATATTATTTCTTTTGAAGTCATCCCTTAGGTCTCTGTTGTGGTTTTCAGTGTCTCTTAATCTCTTTTTGAGATCTCTTACTTCTTTTTTAGTTGTCTCTAATTCTCCTCGATCTTGCTAATTCTGTCTTCAGCCTCATTGATTCTATTCTCTCTGCCCTCTACTGTTTTCTGGAGTTCATCTATTTTGTTTCCCTGTTCTGATACTGTTTTAGCTTGTTCAGCTAGTTGTGTTCTTAGCTCAGCTATTTCAGCTTTCAGCTCTCTAATAACCTTGAGATAGTTAGTGTTTTTTTCCAGAGTCTCATTTGTTGTTTCTACATTTCTGATGACAATTCTTTCAAACTCTTTACTCACTCCTGTGATTATTTCCTTAACTAGTGTTTGGATGTTGTCCTCGTTATTTTGTGCTTCATCCTTTGGGGGGGCTTTTAGCTGGGCTGTTGTTCTGGTTCATTTCTCCAATATTTCTTCTTGTTGGTTTAACCATTTTATATAGTATGTTATGAGGTCATTCTCTCAGTATTTTTCAAATTAGTGATCACTCTTGCCTGGATTGACTTGTGTCTAAGTAAGGTAAATAAAAGGTTCACATTTGTGGAAATTAACAGTTGTTTCAATAGTATTTTAATCCCAGAGTTGGAGCTCAGTGGCTTAAAAGCTTCTTTTGTTCTTTTTCTTTCCTGTAGGCTATGGGAGCCTGAGTACTTTTAAACTATAAGTAGGCTTCTTAGCTTATTCACTGACTCCTGACCAAGAGATAAAGCAGGGTGGGACAGAGATAATTCAGTGGTGATGCAAAGAGACTTTCACAGCCCCACTGCTAGTCCATGGAGATACAGATCTTCTCCTGAGTTTCCTGGTTAGTTCTCTGTCCCCTGGTGTCAGCACAGGGCCTCCCCCACCCCTCATGCTCCAGATTCTGAAGGCAGTAGCAGTGGCGACTCACAGTTGCATTTGGTGAGTCTTAGAGGAGTCCTCTCCTCTCTTCAGCCGTCTTTTTTTGCTGAAACAGACTGGAGGTGGTGTCTCAACTGTTAAACTTCTGGACTGTTACCAGTCACTTAATCTCTCCCTAGGCTTCTCTCTTTCCATGAGCTACATGTGTTTGCACTCACCAGTGATTTGGTGGGTTCCTGAAGTTGTTCTAGTCCTGCCTTGTTGTGGTCCCAGGTGGTCTCTTTTGGTATTCCTGGTTGACCTGGGAGAGGAGAGGAGAGGAGAGGAAAGGTTTTTCTTGACTGGGCAGTGAGTCACCCCAGTCCAGCTTGTGACCTTCAAACACCTGTCATACTGTCCCAGCCCCTACCTTCCCTACCTCCTGCTACTTAAGGGGCTCTGGTGCAAGGATTAAGAGTGAGTCGATGTCACAGTGTTTGCTTTTTTTTTTCCTTCAGAAACTAAGACAAGACCCTCCCTCTCATTCCTAAGTAGTGGGGGTGGTGTTTGTGGTGTTAAGACAGACACTAGTGCTTGAGGGGCTATGTTAGAGTGTGTGAGCGATAGGCTTGAGGGGAGAGGGAGGGGCAAGTGCTGATGGGAAAAGAGAAAAGATGAGGGCTGGGCTGGCTGGTGCCAGGGAGTTCCTCAGAGGAGGGGCCGCTGGGGTGCTTCTGCAGAGTCAGCGATGGTCAGGAGACAGAGCTCTGTGTAGGCAGGGCCCACACAGAAGCATATAAGTTTGGGGTGGTCCACTTGACTTCTCATCACTGGTCATAGGACCCTTAGTGGGGGACACAGCGTGGGGGGATGAAGGACGCTGAGATGAGACGTGATGAGGTTCTCTTCAATACTGACAGCCAGAGTGTCTCCCTGCAACCCCGAGGTGAGAACCCGAGGCCTCAGCCTCTCTGCCTCCTGCCTCTCCCCTTCCTTTTTTAAATATTTATTTACTCATTTTCCCTTTTGCTGCCCTTTTTGTTTTTCATTGCTGTTGTAGTTATTATTGTTGCTGTTATTAATGTCATTATTTTTAGATAGGACAGAGAGAAATGGAGAGAGGAGGGGAAGACAGAGAGGGGGAGAGAAAGATAGACATCTGCAGACCTGCTTCACTGCCTGTGAAGTGGCTCCCCTGCAGGTGGGGAGCCGGGGGCTCAAACCAGGATCCTTACACGGGTCCTTGTGCTTTGTGCCATGTGTACTTAACCTGCTGTGCTACCACCCGACTCCCCTCCCCTTCCTTCTTTTCTTTTTTCTTTCTCTTAATTTTTCTTTTTTGCTTTATTTATTCATGAATGTTAGGTACATTGAGAAAGGGAGAGGGATGGGTCGTGGTAGACCTGGTTGAGCACACATATTACCATGCACAAGGATCTGGGTTCACGTTTCTGGCCCCTCCTTGCGGAAGGGAAGCCGCATAAATGATGTAACAGTGTTGCAGGTGTCTCTCCTTCCTATTTCCCCTCTCAATTTCTCCCTGTTCTACTCAAAAAAGAAATAAAAAAAATTAAAAAGGAAGGAATAATGGTGGCCAGGAGTAGTGTGTATTTGCTGTGCAAACACTGAACCCCAGCAATAACCCTGGTGTCAGCTAAATTGCAGGAGGGAGGGAGGGTTGAGAAAGAGCAAGAACATGAGCAGAACATCACTCTGGAAGAGCAGTGCTGGGTATTAAGCTCAGGACTGCTTGTTTGTGAGTCCAACATTTTATCTGTCCTACTACTTCCTGGGCTGCTCCTTTCTTTCATTTAAGCCACACTTTTGTTGACTTTCTCCTCTGTGCCAGACTCTGCCATGTGCACCTCTTCAATTCTTTTTTTTTTCTTTTTTATTATCTTTATTTATTTATTGGATAGAGACATCTAGAAATCAAGAGGGAAGGGGGTGATAGAGAGGAAGAGAGACAGACAGACACCTGCAGCCCTGCTTCACCTGCAGCCCTGCTTCACCACTCGCAAAGCTTTCCCCCTGCAGGTGGGGACTGGGGGCTTGAGCCTGGGTCCTAGTGCATTATAACATGTGCGCTCAGTCAGGTGCGCCACCACCTGGCCCCACCTCTTCAATTCTTTTAGCCCCGGTAAACTCTCTCAATCATTTCCAAGCATACCATTGCTCTTCTCCATGACCTGTGTGCGGGTGTTCATGCTTGCACTGGACAAGCCATGACGTCAAGCCTGAGGGGCTGACCCTGCCCAGCCCTCCCAGCACTCTTTCTCTCTGGACAATGGCTCCTCCGCTGCAGGTCCGGAGTCCGAGGTGGCAACTCCCACAAACTTCCAGAGACAGACGCTTGTTCAGGCTACCCTGGTATTTATGGTAATAACCATCATCTCTCTTGTGGCTCTCTTTGTTATGGGTAAGTTTCAAACCCCAATTATTCTCTCCCCTTCTTTCATAAAGTCCTCAAAAGGACCTAGATGTAGAGTGTTCCCCTAAGGTTAGCCCAGCTCTAGCTCCAGCCCCAGATCCAAACCATAGCTTTCCTGGGAACCATCACACTCACTGCCCCAGGACAAAATCCAAGAGCTGAGACCCATGGGGGAGACTCTGAGGGGCTCTTGGGGCCATCTCCATTCTTCTGGGACCCTGAATGTGGTGGAGTAGGCACAGTGCTGATCCAGGAATGTGGTGCCAGGTTTTCAGAAGCCAAGACATGCACCAGCAGCACAAACCTCCCAGGAGTTTCCAAGAGACAACAGCATTGAAGCTCTTAAACCGAACTGTAAGTAGATGCAGTGGGAAGTGGGGTGGGCGGGGTGGGGGTATCTGGACACCTGTATACTACGACACATTTTTCTCCTAACAACCCCAGAATGGGCTCCACTGTGGCTGGGTGGTAGTTCACTCAGTTGAGTGCACATATTACTATGTACAAGGATCTGTGTTCAAGCCCCTAGTCCTCACCTGCAGGAAGAAAACTTCATGAGTAGTTAAACAGTGTTGCAGGTATCTTTTTTTTCTCCATCTTCCCCTTCTCTTAGTTTTTCTCTGTCCTATCAAGTATAGGAAAAATAAACTAAAGCATTTATAATGATGAATATCTGAAATCTACATATGATTATATTTATCTTTATAAAGTGCAATGTTACATCAATACAATTTTTTAAAAGAATGGATTAACTCTTCTTACAGAAACACATGATCTTTTAAATAAAACTAACTTTTGGACTGGGGAGACAGCACAATGGTTATACAAAAACCTTTTGAGGTTCCTGAGCTTCCAAGGTTCCAGGTTCAACTCAGCACTACCATAAGCCAGAGCTGAGCAGTTCTCTGGTCTTCTGTGTCTCTGTTTCTCTCCCCCCACCGTGTGTCTTTCTCGCATTTAAATAAAACACACAAAACATTAAAAAAACTTTCTCAAAGTATAATTGACACACACTTAAACTGACGTACTGAAACTACACAGTGTAAGTTTTGACATACATATATACCTATTAAACTATTGCTACAATCAAGATAAACAACATATTTATTGTCCTCCCTATTAAGTTCACCTGTGTCCTTTGTAACGCCTCCTTTTTCTCTTAATCTCCAGGGTAACCATTCATCTACTGGGTGCCATATAGATTGGCTTTTTCTAAATATTTCTATAAAAGGGACCATTTAACATGTGTTCCCTTTTTCCTGTCCTTTATTGATCATGTGATTTGTAAATCTTTTCTTTCAGTCTGTGGCCTGTATTTTCATTTTTTAATGTATTTATTTAAACTGTGATAAAAATCTCATCACATTAAAAATTTTATGGGCTGGGAGATAGCATAATGGTTACGCAAAAAGATTTTCATGCCAGAAGCTCTGAGGTCCCAGGTTCTATCCCCAGCCCCACCATCAGCTAAGCAGTGTTCTGGTGTCTCTTTCTCCCTGTATCTCTCTTATTAAAATAAATAAATATTTAAAAAGTATGGATACCTATTTTTATTCCCACAATAGTGGTGAAATTTCAGTGGAATTAAACCTCAACATCTATAAAGTATGTAATCAGTTACTTCAAAGTTTAACTACAATTCAAGTATTATCAGCATGACCCTCAATGAAAGTTTATAATTGGCAAGTATTTCAATTTTTTCCATCTCCTGCTTCAGGTGGGCTAGCTCAGTAAGTCTTTATTTTATTTCTTGCCCCATCCTAGGATCGGACTGACTTCAGGCCTGTAGGCTTCTGGAGCGGTACTCAGGGCTGTACCATACATGTTTCCCTTGGAAATTTTAAGAGCACTTTAATTGGTCCATACAGGGAATGCTTTCCTGTGTAATGTGGCTTTGGGGCTTTCTCCATTTCCTCCCTTCAGATTCCTACTACTCACAATGGCAAGACACTATCCAGAAGCTTAAGGACCAGAGTTCTACCAACTGTGGCCTGGAGATCCAGATGTTGACATGCAGAGTAGATAACATAAATTCTCAGATCCAGCTGCTTAGTGGTCATTTGGAGAACACCAGTGCTGACATCCAGGTGGTAAAAGGCATTATAACAAATGCCAATAATACCTTGAGTTCCCAAACTCAGCTATTAAGGAGTTCCTTAGAGGGGGCCACTATTGAGATCCAGAAGCTCAAGAGAGGTCTGGATAAGGCACATGCATTAAATTTCCAGACTCAGAGTCTCCTAAAAAACAGTTCAGAAAACAACAGTGCTGAACTCCACAAGTTAAACAGAAGCTTGGAAAATGCCAACACTGAAATTCAGGCATTGAAGGTAGGGCTGGAAATGGCAAATGCTCAGTCCCAGGAGACAAACAGTAGTTTAAAGAGTGCTAATGCATTGATACATGTTTTGAAAGGCAATTTGAGTCATGTCAATGATCTCATGACCCAGAGTCAGGTTTTAAGAAGTAGTTTGGAAGGAGCCAATGCTGAGATTCAGAGGATAAAGGGCAATTTACAAAATGCAAATGCTTTGAACTCCCAGACTCAGTCCTTTATCAGAGGAGGTTTAGATAACACCAGTGCTGAGATCCAGTTACTAAAGGGTCATTTGGAAAGGGCTAGAGCTGAGAGTCACTTACTCAAAAACGATTTAGAAAAAGTCACTACCCAGACCCAACAAACAAACAGCCACCTAGAGCAGACAGATGCTCAGCTCCAAGTATTAAAAAGAGAAATGAAAAACATAGATGCCTTAAATTCCCAGAACCAAGTGTTAATTGGTCAGTTAAAAAATGCCCATGTGGAGATACAAACCCTGAAACAAGGAATGAAGGCTACTGAGGCCTTGGATTCTAAGACCCAGATATTAGAGAGAGACCTGAAGAAGGCCAATGTGGAGATCCAGAGATTAAAAGGGAATTTAGCAAACACCACAGCTCTAGCCATGAAAATACAGGAGACTCAGAGTGGCCTGGAGACCCTCCGTGCGACCTTTGCTTCACAGGAGCAGCTGCAGAGCACACAGGGTAAGTGGGAGGGAGCGAACTGGGCTGGGCTGGGTACAGTTTCTTGGGAAGGTGGAAGATTCTGCCCCTCCAGTCCTTTGCTTACTTCAGTATGCAACCCTCCCCAAAGGAGCATGGGAACAGTACTACTACATAGACTTCATATACCTCAGTGGCACAGTGCCTGCTCCCAAGTTTCTTATCACCTGGCCCAAGTGAAGAACATTGGAAAACAAACTATGTATGATGAAGGTGGAGTAGGAATAGTGTGTAGTAGTGGGGTCATATCAAGTACTTGCACAGATCAAGTTTTGTCATACAGTTTCATGCCTTCATGCTCTCAAACCTACATTTCCCTATTGCCTGGAATGCTCTCATTATCTCTAATCTGAAAGATTCTTCCTTAGTCTTTTAAGATTCAACCCAAGTAACATTTCACCTGGGATATCTTGCCTCAATCCTACTATCTACCCCAGATGAAAAAGAACAGATCCTCTTTCATGCCTCTATTATAAGAGGCATCTATCTGGCTTTCAATCAATGCATCTTTAACAATTTTTTAAAAAACATTTTACTTGTTTACTAAGAACTCTAAGTTCTTAGAGGACATGAACCAGGTATTATTGATCTTTGTATGATAGTCAATCCCTGGTTCTCTCTCCTCCCAAATGCTCCAGATCAACTTCTCCAGCTGCTCCTGCAAGGCTGGATGGCCTACAGTGGCAACTTGTATTACTTCTCTGATACCAAGAAGTCCTGGAATGAGGCCGAGAAGTTCTGCGTATCCAACAAAGCCCACCTGACCTCGATGACCTCAGTGGAAGAGCAGGTCAGAGTTGTGGGCATGGAATAACACTGATGGGGCTGGTGTGGATAAGAGACTTTAGTGTTGTGCCTGGCAGAGACTTTTATGCCTTCTTTCTTAGGAAGTAGCTATTTATTGAGTTCTGATAAGCACAAGTAGTGACAAACCCCATTCTCCTTAAAGAATGAGGGAAATACCTAGAGACCCATAGGTGTCAGTGAGGAAGGTGGCACTATAGGATTTCCTTTAAAGTGTTGGGAACTTATCTTCCTCCCCATCCCTTTATCTTCCTTTCAGGCTGTCAATCTAAGTGATTTAGACACCTACTAACTCAGTACTGTTGAATATTCTCAAACAGGAGACCCAGGTGCTTAGCTTTTTGGAAAGGTCAGACACATACACATGAGATTGAGGACCAACAGAGACTATCTAGTCCCAAAGTGTCTCATCTGTCAAAAGTGTTAACTGACAGTTTACTAGGTTTACTGACAAAAGTTTCAATCGGTTTGGAACAGTTCATTAAAAATTTTTTTAATATTTATTTGTTCCCTTTTGTTACCCTTATGGTAGTTATTGTTGTTGTTGTTATTGGATAGGACAGAGAGAAATGGAGAGAAGAGGGGAAGACAGAGAGAGGGACACCTGCATACCTGCTTCACTGCCTGTGAAGTGACTCCCCTACTAGTGGGGAGCCAGGGGCTTGAACTGGGATTCCTATGCCAGTCCTTGCACTTTGCGCCACGTGCGCTTAACCAGCTGCACTACTGCCTGACTCCCGGTACAGTTCATTTTACAGACCTGCTCCTTGCCCATGGCTCTACTGACATTATTCTCATACATCTGCCAAAGGGTATGGTAATTTATTTTGAGAAATCTTGAGAAAAAGCATATCTGTCTTTATTTTATTATTATTATTATTTCTACTAGAATACTACTCATCTCTGCCTTATGGTGGTGCTTGAGAGTGAACCTGGGACCTTTGGTGCCTCAGCCATGGAAATCCTTTAGCACAATCATTATGTTATCTCCCCAGTCCTGTCTTTATTTTTATATTTTATTTATTTGTCATTTTACTTATATTTAATTTTTACTGAATAAAGATAGAGAGAAATTAAGAGGGGAGGGAGATAGAGCTAGAGAGAGAAAGAGACAAAAGGACATCTGCAGCCCTGCTTCACCACTCGTGAGGATTACCCCCTTCAGGTAAGGACCAAGGACTTGAACCAGAGTCCTTGTGCACTGTAATATGTGCATTTAACCAGGTGAGCCACAACCTGGATCTCTATGTTTATTTTATTTTACTTCATTTTATTTTGGCCACCCGTCTATCACTGAGGCTTGGTACCTACCTGTACAATGACTCCACTGCTTTCAGTGGCCATTATTTTTCTTTTGATAGAAGATGAGATAGTGGGGGGAAGAGACAGGGAGGAGGTAACTGCAGCATTGCTCTATTACTTGTGCAACTTCTCCCCTGCAGGTGGGGACAGGGCCTTGAACCAGGGTCCTCATTCTTGGTAACTTGTGCACTTATCTAGTGTACCACAACTCTGCCCCTGACCACTATCTGTCTTCATCCTAGTAAAGTCACACTCCTCATCAAGTCAATCTGGGAGAAGATGGACTTCCCTTAAGGGACCTGGCTGCTGCCTGAGGTGCTGGACAAGCCATGCAAGGTGCAGGGAGGGGCCAGCTCTTTCCTGTAGAAGACTGAGCTTTAGGGTCCAGAGCAGGAAGAGAATTACCTGGACTTTTTCTACCATATGGCTGGGAGGCCTGTTCTTACACAAGGTCACACACTGCCTTTTCTTCACAGAATTTTCTGACAAAGTATACAAAAAACTCATTCTACTGGATTGGCCTCACTGACAGTGGCACTGAAGGCTCTTGGCGCTGGACAGATGGGACACCATTCAATGCTGCCCAGAACAAAAAGTGAGTTAACCTGCTGGGACTATCCCGACACTGTCTTAGACAAACCAGCTAGGGATTTTCTTGTGTCCCAGTTCTGTGTGTGCATCCCTGCCTAATAAGCATTAGTGGTGTAGTATGTAGTGTGGTGTGGTTTCTGTGTGTGGTGTGTACTGTGGTGTGGTATGTGTTCGTGTTACATGGGTGTGGTTGTGACTCTTGCCTGAGCCTTTTCTGGGGAAGAAACAGGGACAGGACAGGTCCTGAAACTGACAGGCAGCCTGTGAATGAGGTTTCTCAGATTTTTGTTCTTTTGCTTGCCTGTCCAATATCTTACTTAGTCCCCTCACCAGAAGGTCTCTATTGTGAATTCTGGGATAGAGCATGCAATTTTAGACACACATTCCTTGTCCCTGATGCACACAAACTCAGGACTACCATAGGGTCACCACAAGGACACTCCTTGCTCCAGCTCTGCCCATGTTGGGGCCAGTAGGGGATTAGCACCCATGCCACTTTAGTTTTTATGCTACAGTGGGGCAAAAGGATGCTCTCTGGTGGAACAAAGCAGCTCTCTTGTTCCCAGGTTTTGGTCCAAAAATCAGCCGGACAATTGGAGAAATAAGGATGGGAAGTTTGAAGATTGTGTCCACATGCAACAGGAATGGAATGACATAAATTGTGACAATCTTTATCAGTGGATCTGTAAGAAGCCTTCTGGCCAGCATGTCACAGTTGAGGGATGAGAGGCCAATACCACCACCACCAGCTGGGAAGACTGCTGTGTGGGCCTCTGAGCTCACTTGTTCTCTGGAGCTTTCCATCTGGTCTTTTATATTTCCTGTCCCATCTTTTTATTTAACTTTTCAAATGTGTCTACATCATGTGACCAAGCACCATCAACCTAAAGCTTTGCCTTGCCTCATACTCTGTGTTCTCTTCAGAGATCAGCAGAAGCCTGTCAGCTGTGGAGTCTTAATAAATTACTCACTGATGACCGTCATCTCTGTACCTATCTCTGTGACAGCCACCATACTTTAAAAAATTTTTTCTTTAAAAAACAACAAGGGAAACAAAAGGGAAAATAAATAAATATTAAAAAAATTTAAAAAAAGATTAAAAAAATTTTATTAGGGGATTAATGGTTTACAGTCAACAGTAAAATACAACAGTTTGTACATGCATAAAATTTCCCAGTTTTCCACATAACAACTGAACCCCCATTAGGTCTTCATCTTCCTATGTTCCAAGACCTGAACTCTCTCTCCCCACCCCAGAATCTTTTACTTTGGTTCAATACACCAACTCCAGTCTAAGTTCTGCTTAGTGTTTTCCCTTCTGATCTTGTTTTTCAACTTCTGCCTATAAGTGAGAACATCTTATATTCATCATTTTGTTTCTGACTTATCTCACTTAACATGATTCCTTGAAGCTCCATACAAGATGGGGTGAAGAAGATGAAATCACCCCTTTTAATAGCTGAGTAATATTCCATTGCAGAAATATACTACAACTTTAGACACTCATACTCTGTGTCACCTTCAGAGATAAGTAGAACCCTGTCAAATGTGGGGCCTCAAAAAATAACTCACTGATGACTGCCATCTCTGCACCTATCTCTGTGACAGTCACCATACTCTTTTTAAAAATTTTTTATTTATAAAAAGGAAACATTGTCAAGACCATAGGATAAGAGGGGTAAAACTTCGTACAATTCCCACCACCAGAACTCTGTATCCCATCCCCTCCCCTGATAGCTTTCCTATTCTTTAATCCTCTGGGAGTATGGACCCAGGGTCATTATGGGGTGCAGAAGGTGGAAGGTCTGGCTTCTGTAATTGCTTCCCTGCTGAACATAGGCGTTGACAGGTCTATCCATACTCCCAATCTGTCTCTCTCTTTCCCTAGTGGGGAAGGGTTCTGGGGAAGCTGAGCTCCAAGGCACATTGGTGGGGTTGTCTGTCCAGGGAAGTTTGGTCACATCCTGTTAGCATCTGCCACCTGGTGGATGAAAACAGAGTTAATATACAAAGCCAAACAAATTGTTGACCAGTCATGGACCTAAAGGCTGGAATAGTGCAGATGAAGAGTTGGGGGTTCCTCCATTTTGTAGATAGCTAGTAGCATATTTTAGTTATATTTCAAAGGGCCTGTAGCTATACTAGTATTTTTTTTTTTTGCCTGAGTCTGAAATCTGATATGCAGGTGGATCCAAGCTGAGAAAAGGACCAGAAAGCTGGATCAGGGAAGAGAGTAGCTCCCTAATATGGGAAAGTGGTATAAATATTGTTGACTGTAAACCCCATTGATTTGATGTGATCTGGGGCCCATAATTAGCTTTGGAGCCTATGTGAACTCTGCATCTCTCTAGATCTGAGCTCACATTCTGTGGTCATGAGTAGGAACATTCCATGCTGCTCTAGTATCGACCCATCTTCCTCAGGTGTAGCATAGAGTATGTTGTCCATCCTCCCTTCAGAGGATGGAACATTCTCTACCATTGTTGATCCAAGTTGAGGGCAAGGCCCTATTGGGGCCTAGTGCATGATGATGGGAAAGGACCTAGGTTGGGGGAAAGGAGTGTTTTGTAGTCACCTATGATGCGTAGATAATTGTGAAGGACTCTCTCCAGCTCGCACTCAGCATCAGTTTTTGTGACTGGCCCCAAGGCAGCGTTAGGGAGGTAGAGGAATACAGACTGAATGGAATTATTTGGAGAGACATAGTGAAGTCCTCAGCTGTCCTGGAGGAAGTCTCTGGATTGCCTGCACCCTGCTAACCCCTGCCCTCACCCCACCTCTGCAGTGGGAATCCTGGCCAGCTGCCACCATCAGTGACCATGGGTTGTGCAGAAAATCCTCAATCACATGTGTGCTGGTGGCACCTTGCTGTCCAGTCTTTTCTCCCAGGGCCATGGTTTCCAGTCCTTCTGGAAATAAGGACCCAATCTCAAGAGAGGCTGGGGATTTAGGAGCCCGATTCTAGTGTAGAGAGCAGGTGTAGACTATTTGCCTAGCACGAAGTAATCACCAAGGCCTGCTTTCCTAGGTGCAGGGAACAAATTCTTTCTCTTTTTTAATTTTTTATCATTGATTTAATATTTATTTACAAAATTACAAGATAACTGCTCCCTCCACCAGAGTTCTGGATCCCCAATCCCTCCATTGTAAGCTAGAACAGTTCTCCCAAAGTTACAGATATGGGTTAACTATTATTTCTGCAACTGTCTGTCTATATTTATATACATATTCCCATTTTTTTCCTATGGTACCATCTTCTCTTCCTTTTCAGGTCACACAGACTCCTATTGCTACATCCAAATACCCTCCCCTTTCCCTCCTCTCTCTGGTTCCTAATGGAACTGGAGTTCAGAGTCCCCTGGTCATCTTCCTCCTATCATTTCCCCCCTGACACACACTGGGAGTATGAATCAAAATTATTTTTGGGGTGCAGAAAGTGGGAGTTCTGGCTTCTGTAATTGCTTCTCTGCTGGACATGGGTGTTGGCAAGTCGATCCATAACCACAGCCTGTTTCTATCTTTCCCTAGAGGAGTAGGGCTCTGGAGCAGCGACGTTCTAAGACCTCACATTGGTGAGATTGTCTGCCCAGGAACAATTTCTCTATTAAGGGAGTAAACACATTCTAGAGGAAGATGTAACAGCATATTGAGGATGATGGAAGGTACTAGCTTAGAGGGAAATGTACACATGCTTAACAAATGTAAGTATAACCTGCCAACTAATGCCTTCGTTCTTCATGCTCCAGGACTCTCATACTTGCTGCCCTTATATCCAGATTAGTGTCTGGGTTTAAGACCCTGTTTGCCTACATCATGCCTGCTGCAGGATCCTCTTCCTTTTGTATTCCTCTTATGAGAAGAGTTCATCATAGGTAGTTTTGCCTCTACCGCCAAAGGTATTGACAGCTCAGATTGAACAAGCTCCAGGGCCCTCTGCACCACCAATGAAAGTTCCAGACCCCAGTGAGAATCACAGAAGAGTGATTCTCCCAAAAGCCTGCTATTGGGAGGGGTGAGGCCCCACCTGATTAAGGATGGCAGAGGAGACTGTCAGCTGGACCTCAAGATTGAGGCTACTCTTGATTTCCTTTGCTGCACAAGGTCCCATACAAGAGGTGTCCACAGCATAACTTCACCTCTCTGCTTTCTCATGCCTCTCCAAAGCAGCTTCTATTCTTTTCCTCTTGAATCTCTCCCAAACACCAGCTTTTGCTGCAATCTTGCCCTTCTTAGATCTGGTCAGTGTTTCCCAATCACAACTGTGTTGATCCCAGCACTGGAAATCTTAAGTTCTCGGTCATTCCACTGAAGGTCACCAGATGTCTTTACCTGAGCATCCTCTCCACCAGCTCTGATTGCAACCTCTGCCCTGTTGCCCAGGTAGTCCACTTCCCAGGGTTACTTTGGATTTGTCTGTAAAACAGCCATGTTCCTGGATATTCTGTCTGGTTCACATGTCACCATCACTCTCAGTGTCACTCCCTAAAATATGGAGGGAGTTATGTGAAGCCTGGGGGACTGCTGAATACAGATTTAGGCTCCGTGGCCAGACTGTTTGGGTGCAACCCCTCCTTTGCCTCTTTCTAGCTGAAAAAACTGGTTATTTGGCGGTCATGTCTTAATTTTATCTTCTGTAAATTAATTAGGATACATCCCCCCCTTGAGGTTGTTATATGGATTAGTTAATGCATGAGACAGGCTTAGAATAGTGTGAGGCACACAGATGTCACTGTAAAAATGTTAGTTGTTATTGTTATGTTAATAGTCTAATTGACTCCTTCCTCACTATAACTATGAAGAAGTTTATTATTATAGGTTCAGCTTTTCAGATGGCAAAAACCAATCTAGAGAGTTTATGGCTTGTCCAAGTGTTCTATAAATCCCATATTCTTTTTCTCTGACCTATGACTAATCCACTGGCCCTGCATAAGCCTCAGTTTGTCTTGTGAGTTCCCTTAGCCCCAGTGCTCTGAACTTCCATTTCCTCCTTCAGGAGCTGCCAGTCATCTTTCTGCATCTTTCAAAAAAAAAAATGTATTTCATTTATTTTAGTGAGAGAGACAGACAGAGGGAAAAGACCAGAGCACTGCTCAGCTCTGCCTTATGGTGGTGTTGGGGATTAAACCTGGGGCTTCAGAGCCTAAGGTACATAACTCTTTTATATAATCACTATTCTGTCTCCTCAGCTCTTTTTCCTGTATCCTGTAGGAGCTCCAGGCAGCAGCACTATAAACAAGATGAACTTGAACCAAGGGTCCCTGTGAGGGGATGATTTTTCACCCTGTCAATTCTTGGCAACAAAGCTCATGGATCTGTTCCTCTTTTCTATTCTTGACAGAGAAACTCTTCTGATCCTTGTTAACCCAGTTGCTGGTGTCCTCAAGATATTAACCCCAGTTCATTCCTGGTAGGGGTAGAAGAGGCGGAGCCTTCAAGGGAAGTGACTGTGAGGCAAGGTGGCAGGGTCTCAGGAAAGGGGTAGGGCTTGTGTGCTATGACCAGGCCAGCTGAAAGCAGAAGGGCAGACCTGGTCATAGCACACAGGCTCTACCCTTCTCCTGAAACCTAGCATGGAGAACACTCAGATCCAAAAGAGAAAGAATTGCAGCAGAGGGAGCAAACCTGAGTTCCAGGCTCTGACCAGCAGCATGACCTCAGCTGTCGCTCAGATTTTCTAGCATTGATTTTCTTCTCTGTGCAATGCAAATAAAGTCTAATTCCCAGGAATGTGGTACGATAGAATAATACATACTGAGGCGGGGCTACGAGCAGCAGCAGATCTGTTTCTCTCCTCTCCTCTTCTCTCCCGGATCAACTAGGAATACCAAAGGAGACCACCTGGTACTGAAACAAGACAGGACTAGAACAACTACAGGAACCCACAAAATCACCGGTGAGTGCAAACACACATGGCTGGTGACAGAGGATCCTAGGGAGAGACTAAGTGGCTGGTAACAGTCCAGCGGTTTACCAGTTGAGACACCACCTCCAGTCTGTTCCACCAACAAGGGGACAGCTGAAGGGAGGAGAGGACTCCCCAGAGACTCACCAAGTGCAACTCTGAGTCTCCATTGCTACTGCCCTCAGAATCTGGAGCAGTGGCAGGGAGGGACACCTGGGGACAGAGATCTAATCAGGAAAATCAGGAGAAGACCTATACCTTGGTGGCATAGCTGTGGGGCTGTGAATGTCTCTTTGCATAATCACTGGACTATCTCTGCCACACCCTGCCTTATCTCTTGGTTAGGAGTCAGTGATTAAGCTAAGAAGCCTATTTATAGTTTAGAAGCCCTCAGGCTCCCATAGCCTACAGGGAAGAAGAAAAAAAAGAGGCTTTTAAATCACTGAGCTCCAACTCAGGAATTAAAAGACTATTGAAACTACTGTTAACCTCCATCACTGTGAACCCTTTAATTACCTTACTTAGACACAAGTCAATCCAGGAAATAGTGATCAGTAATTTGAAAAGTACTAAAAGAGGTAACTCATAACATAATATATAAAATGGGTAAACCAAAAAGAAGAAATACTGGAGAAACTAACCAGGACAACAGTCCAGCTAAAAGCCCCCCCAAAGGGTGAAGCACAAAATAACGAGTTTAACATACAAACATTAGCTAAGGAAATAATCACAGGAGTGAGTAAAGAGTTTGAAAGAATTGTAGTCAGAAATACAGGAACAACAAATGAGACTCTGGAAGAAAACACTAACTATCTCAAGGTTATTAGAGAGCTGAAAGCTGAAATAGCTGAGCTAAGAACTAGTTGAATAAGCTAAAACAGTATCAGAACAGGGAAACAAAATAGATGAACTCCAGAAAACAGTAGAGGGCAGAGAGAATAGAATCAATGAGGCTGAAGACAGAATTAGCAAGATCGAGGAGAATTAGAGACAAATAAAAAAGAAGTAAGAGATCTCAAAAAGAGATTAAGAGATGTTAAAAACCACAACAGAGACCAATGGGATGACTTCAAAAGAAGCAATATACACATTATTGGCTTACCAGAGGAAGAAAGAGAGGGAGAGGAAGAAAGCATTCTTCAGGCCATAATAGCTGAAAACTTCTCTAGTCTAGACAACATCAAAGACATAAAGATTCAAGAAGCCCAGAAGGTCCCACGCAGAATTAACCCAGACTTAAAGACACCAAGAGACATCATTTTTAGAATGGAAAGGAATAAGGATAAAGGATCCTAAGGCTTCAAGAGAAAAACAAAGAGTCACCTACAGAGGAAAACCCCTAAGATTAGCAGCAGACTTCTCCACACAAACACTACAGGCCAGAAGAGAATGGCAAGATATCTATCAAGTTCTCAATGAGAAAGGCTTTCAACCAAGAAT
Source organism: Erinaceus europaeus (assembly GCF_950295315.1). Taxonomy (NCBI): domain Eukaryota; kingdom Metazoa; phylum Chordata; class Mammalia; order Eulipotyphla; family Erinaceidae; genus Erinaceus; species Erinaceus europaeus. The sequence goes on from NC_080164.1 coordinate 45,541,456, forward strand.
ACTATATCCTGCTAGACTGTCATTCAGATTAGAGGGAGGCATCAAAACCTTCTCAAACAAGCAACAGTTGAAGGAATCAACTATCACCAAGCCTGCTCTGAAAGAAGTTCTGAAAGGTCTTCTATACACAGTCAGACCATCATAAATAGGACATATATCAGAACACTCTAAAACTCTACAAGAATGGCAATAAAATATCTTCAATCTTTGATATCAATAAATGTCAATGGCCTAAATTCACCTATTAAAAGGCACAGAGTAGGAAGATGGATCAGAAAATACAACCCAACAATATGCTGTCTACAGGAAACCCACTTAACTCAACAAGACAAACACAGACTTAAAGCGAAAAGATGGAAAACTATCATACAAGCCAATGGCCCACAAAAAAGGGCAGGAACAGCTATTCTCATATCTGACATGATAGACTTTAAAATACATAAGATTAAAAAAGATAGGAATGGACACTACTTAATGTTCAGAGGATTAGTCAATCAAGAGGACTTAACAATCATTAACAACTATACACCCAGTGAGAAGCCATCAAAATACATCAAACGTCTACTGAAGGAGCTACAGCAATATATTAATAGCAACACAGTCATAGTAGGGGACATCAACACCCCACTCTCTCAACTTGACAGATCATCCAGGCAGACAATCAATAAAGACATAAGGGAGCTAAATGAAGAGATAGATAAACTAGAACTATTGGACATTTTCAGAGTCATTCATCCCAAGAAACTGGAATACACATTTTACTCAAATCCACATGGGTCATTCTCAAGGACAGACCATATGTTAGGCCACAAAGACAGCATCAACAAATTCAAGAGCATTGAAATCATCCCAAGCATCTTCTCAGACCACAGTAGAATGAAACTAACACTTAACAATCAACAAAAGAATAGTAACAGTGCCAAAATGTGGAAGCTCAACAGTACACTTCTTAACAACTTCTGGGTCAAAGAGGAAATCAAGGAAGAAATCAAAATGTTTCGAGACTTCAATGAAAATGAAGACACAAGCTATCAAAATATTTGGGACACAGCTAAGGCAGTACTGAGAGGGAAGTTCATAGCTATACAAGCACACATTAGGAAACAGTAAAAGCACAAATAAACAGCCTCATTGCACATCTTAAAGACCTAGAAGAAGAACAACAACAAAGGAATCCTAAAGCAACCAGAAGGACAGAAATCACTAAAGTTAGGGCAGAAATAAATAACATTAAGAATAGGAAAACCATACAAAAGATCAATGAAAGTAAATGTTGGTTCTTCAAAAGAGTAAACAAAATCGACAGACCTTTAGCCAGACTCACAAAAAAAAAAAGAGAGAAGACCCCAATAAATCGGATAGTAAATGAAAGAGGAGATATCACAACAGACACCGCAGAAATTCAACATATCATGTGAGGCTTCTATGAACAACTATATGCCACCAAGCTAGAGAACCTGGAAGAAATGAATGATTTCCTAGATACCTACCAACTTCCAAAACTAAGTAAAGAGGAAGTGGATAACATGAACAGGCCCATCACAGCTAATGAAATTGAAACAGTTATCAAAAATCTTCCCAAAAATAAAAGTCCTGGACCAGATGGTTTTACAAATGAATTCTACAAAACCTTCAAAGAAGAACTAATACCTCTACTTTTAAAAGTCTTCCAGAAGATTGAAGACACTGGAATACTCCCTGCCAGCTTCTATGAAGCTAACATCACTCTGATACTGAAAGCAGACAGGGACACAACCAAAAGAGAAAACTACAGACCAATATCTCTGATGAACATAGATGCGAAAATATTGAACAAAATTCTAGCCAACCAGATACAGCAGTATATTAAAAAGATTGTTCATCATGACCAAGTGGGGTTTATCCCAGGCATGCAAGGTTGGTTTAATATACATAAATCAATCAATGTGATCCACCACATCAACAAAAGCAAGACCAAAAACCACATGGTCATATCAATAGATGCAGAGAAAGCCTTTGACAAAATACAACATCCCTTTATGATCAAAACACTACAAAAAATGGAAATAGATGGAAAATTTCTGAAGATAGTGGAGTCTATATATAGCAAACCTATAGCCAACATCATACTCAAAGGTGAAAAACTAGAAGCATTTCCCCTCAGATCAGGTACTAGACAGGGCTGCCCACTATCACCATTACTATTCAACATAGTTGGAAGTTCTTGTCATAGCAATCAGGCAGGAGCAAGGAATTCAAGGGATACAGATTGGAAGAGAAGAAGTCAAACTGTCCTTATTTGCAGATGACATGATAGTATATACAGAAAAACCTAAGGAATCCAGCAAGAAGCTTTTGGAAATCATCAGGCAATACAGTAAGGTGTCAGGCTATAAAATTAAAACATTCAAAAGTCAGTGGCATTCCTCTATGCAAACACTAAGCTAGAAGAAATTGAAATCCAGAAATCAATTCCTTTTATTATAGCAACAAAAACAATAAAATATCTAGGAGTAAACCTAACCAAAGAAGTGAAAGACTTGTATACTGAAAATTATGAGTCACTACTCAAAGAAATTGAAAAAGACACAAAGAAGTGGAAAGATATTCCATGTTCATGGGTTGGAAGAATTAACATCATCAAAATGAATATACTACCCAGAGCCATCTACAAATTTAATGCTATCCCCATCAAGATCCCAGGCACATTTTTTAGGAGAATAGAACAAATGCTACAAATATTTATCTGGAACCAGAAAAGACCTAGAATTGCCAAAACAATCTTGCCATACATCAGACAAGAGTTTAATAACCAACATATATAAAGAGCTTGCTAAACTCAACAACAAACAACAAATAACCCCATCCAAAAATGGGGGGAGGACATGGACAGAATATTCACCACAGAAGAGATCCAAAAGGCCGAGAAACACATGAAAAAATGCTGCAAGTCTCTGATTGTCAGAGAAATGCAAATCAAGACAACAATGAGATACCACTTCACTCCTGTGAGAATGTCATACATCAGAAAATGTAACAGCAGCAAATGCTGGAGAGGTTGTGGGGTCAAAGGAACCCTCCTACTCTGCTGGTGGGAATGTAAATTGGTCCAACCTCTGTGGAGAACTATCTGGAGAACTCTCAAAAGGCTAGAAATGGACCTACCCTATGATCCTGCAATTCCTCTCCTGGGGATACATCCTAAGGAACCCAACATCATATCCATCCCAAAAGATCTGTGTACACATATGTTCTTGGCAGCACAATTTGTAATAGCCAAAATCTGTAAGCAACCCAGGTGTCCAACAACAGATGAGTGGCTGAGCAAGTTGTGGTATATATACACAATGGAATACTACTCAGCTGTAAAAAATGATGACTTCACTGTTTTCATCCGATCTTGGACTGACCTTGAAAAAAGAGAAGAGAAGAGAAGAGAAGAGAAGAGAAGAGAAGAGAAGAGAAGAGAAGAGAAGAGGGATTTGTGCACACCTTCAAAAATGCAGCCTTAGGTAAGCCCCTAGATTTTGTGCTGGGATCCCAGCAGAGGCAGAGAACAGAGGAAAGCATCAAGTCTCCATACCAGTGGGCACAACAAGTTGGGAGCTAGTAACTAGGGAAAAGTGTCCTACAGACAGGATTTGAATCTGCTGATGAATCACCACAAATTTAATGCAATACCCATCATCAAAGTTCCACCAAGCATCTTTAAGAGAATAGAACATAAACTGCAATCATTTATCTGGAACCAGAAAACACCCAGAATTGCCATATGATCCAGTAATGCCTCTCCTGGGGATATACCCCAGGGACTCCATAACACCCAATCAAAAAGAGGTGTGTACTCCTATGTTCATAGCAGCACAATTCATAATAGCCAAAACCTGGAAGCAACCCAGGTGCCCAACAAAAGATGAGTGGCTGAGAAAGCTGTGGTATATTACACAATGGAATACTATGCAACTATTAAGAACAATGAACCCACCTTCTCTGATCCATCTTGGACAGAGCTAGAAGGAATTATGTTAAGCGAGCTAAGTCAGAAAGATAAAGATGAGTATGGGATGATCCCACTCATCAACAGAAGTTGAGAAAGAAGATCAGAAAGGGAAACTAAAAGCAGGCTCTGACTAAATTGAAAGTAGGGCACCAAAGTAAAAACCCTGTGGTGAGGGGGAGGGTAGACATACGGCTTCCTGGGCCGGTGGGGGTGGGGGGGTAGATGATGGGGAGGTGGGATGGGACACAGTCTTTTGGTGGTGGGAATGGTGTTTATGTACACTCCTAGTAAAGTGTAGTCATATAAATCATTAGTTAATTAATATGAGAGGGGGAAAATTGATTGAATGTCTCGAAGTTTTTAAAACACAGACTGAGTCTTTTTAATATATAGGCTGTATCTTTGATATGCAGACTCTCTCAAAAGCTTAGACCAAGTAGATCAGAAGCAACCGGTGGCACAGCTATATACAAGATACTGGGTATTATACAACAAACCCTAACAAAAGGACTTTTCAAAGTTAACCCAATTACCAAATAATGTGATGATAACAATAACTATCCATTGTCTTTTTGAACCCTAAGACAGCAGGAACCTCACATTTCCACTACAGAGCCTATATCCCCCCCCCCCCCGTCCTGGAACCTTAGGGTAGGGCCCACTTTCCCGCATCCCTCTCCAAATTCATATCAAATAATGTTGCATCTGCCGATCGCAACCTAATCAATGCAATGATGCCACCTCAACATGTTTCAACTCAGACTGTGTCCAGAGACTTCAGGTGTGGAATGACAACCCTTCAGCTTCATTACTCAGCCACCAGGTTCCAGATGCCATCAGGATGCCGGCCAGGCTTCCCTGGACTGAAGAACCCACCAATATGTCCTGGAGCTCCACTTCCCCAGAGACCCACCCTACTAGGGAAAGAGACAGTCAGACTGGGAGTATGGACCAACCGGTCAACGTCCATGTTCAGCAGGGAAGCAATTACAGAAGCCAGACCTTCCACTTTCTGAAACCCACAACGACCCTGGGTCCATGCTCCCAGAGGGATAGAGAAAGGGAAAACTATTGGGGAGGGGATGGGATATGGAGATTGGGTGGCGGGAATTGTGTAGAGTTGTACCCCTCCTATCCTACAGTTTTGTTAATGTCTCCCTTCTTAAATAAAAATAAAATAAAATAAAAAAAGAAAGAAAAAAAAAGAACAATGACTCTACCTTCTCTGACCCATCTTGGATGGAGGTAGAAGGAATTATGTTAAGTGAGCTAAGTCAGAAAGATAAAGATGAGTATGGAAAGCAGGATTTAACTAAATCTGGAGTAGGGCACCAAAGTAAAAACCCTGGGGTGAGGATGGATATTTGGCTTCCTGCGGTGGTGGGGGGTGGGGTGGGATGGGACATAGTCTTTTGGTGGTGGTAATGGTGTTTATGTACACTCCTATTAATTTTTAGTCATATAAATCACTATTTAATTAATATGAGAGGGGAAAATTATATGTCTCAAACTTTTTAAAACACAGACTGAGTCTTTTTAATACATAGGTTGAGTCTTTGATATGTTGACTCTCTCAAAAGCCTAGACCAGGGAGAACAGAAGCACCCAGTGGCATAGCTATACACAAATAATGTCAAAGGACATAAAATATGGTGATACTGGGTAGGATACAGCAAATCCTAACAAAAAGATTTTTCAAAGTTAACCCAATTACCAAATAATGTGATTATAACAATAACTATCTATTGTCTTCTTGAACCCTAAGACAGCAGGAACCTCACATTTCCACTATAGAGCCTATATTTCCCCCAGTCCTGGGACCTCTAGGGTGGAGCACACTTTCCTGCATGTTTCTCTCAATTCATACCAAATAATATTGCATCTGCTGATCCCAACCTAATCAATGCAATGAGTACCACCTCAGCATGCTTCACTTCAGACTGTGTCCAGAGACTTCAGGTGTGGAATGACAACCCTTCAGCTTCATTACTCAGGTGAGACCTTTCCTTTCCTGGTATTCTCTAATTCCATTTCAGGTGGTTCACTTCCTAACAAAGCCCCAAAGCCTAGATATAGACCAGGTCCTGGGAGATAGAACATATGTTCTCACGTATCCACAAACTAGGGCAAAATACATACCTGAAAGCAAAAGTACACAATCAATAGTCTGCAGTGAGTCAGCAAAAAGTTCCTGATGAAATAATATCTAATTAGACTTAGATACCCTCCTCACCTACTTCCTATTACAGTTCTCTCACTCACTCCAAAGCTAATCTTACCGAAGCAAGGACTGCAAAAGATGAATAAAAGCAAGAGACTGGCAGACTTTAATGATGACTCTTTAGTCACTATCAGGCCACCCCATCAGCTGGGGCCCTAAACGGGGAGTCCTGAGATTCCCAAACAGACATGATGGGCCTAGAATTCGAATAATTCCCTCTCTCCATTGTTACTGGCCATCTCTATCAGGAACAACAAAATAGACCCCTTTGTGGGGCCCCATAGGACCTTACCCTCAACTTGGATCAACAATGGTAGAGAATGCTCCATCCTCTGAAGGGAGGATAGACAACATACTCTATGCTACACCTGAGGAAGATGGGTCAATACTGGGGCAGCATGGAATGTTCCTACTCATGACTATAGAATGTGAGCTCAGATCTACAGAGATGCAGAGGTCACATAGACTCCTAAGCTGAATACGGGCCCCAGATCACATCAAGTCGATGAAGTTTACAGTCAACAATATTTATACCCCTCTCCCATATTAGGGAGCTACTCTCTTCCCTGATCCAGTTTTTTTAAAAATTTCTTTACTGGGGAATTCATGTTTTACAGTAAATACTATAGTTTGTACATGCATAACATTTCTCAGTTTTCCATATAATAATACAACCCCCACTTGGTCCTCTGTCATCCTTCTTGGACCTGTATTCTCCCCCACCCTCACCCCAGAGTCTTTTATTTTGGTGCAATACACCAATTCCAGTTCAGGTTCTACTTGTGTTTTCTCTTCTGTGATCCAGCTTTCTGTCCCTTTTCCAGCCATAACATCACCTCCCCAGACAATAACTTGGATCCATCTGCATATCAGATATCAGGCTCAGGTTAAAAACAACAACAACAACACTAGTATAGCTACAGGCCCTTTGGAATATAACTAAAATATGCCTACTAGCTATCTATAAAATGGAGGACTCCCCCACACTTCATCTAATAGGACAGCATGACTGGCTCTTATATCATTGTATTAGTGTGAATAATCATGTAGGATGCTTCCCCAAGTACTTGAAGATTCCGCCCCTTCCCTAAGGAGGGCTCATTCTTCCTGCTAGGCCAGGAGCTGATCCCTCCTGCTTCCTGCTGATGTCCATCCAGCTCCCTTCTGGCTGGACACTGAGCCTCTGCTTCCCCTGGGGTCCTGGAAGTCAGCTGAGTTCAGCCTGTGGTCTGTCCACCTGCTCCCACGCACTGTACCCTGCTATTCTAGGATGTTTTGAAATAGTGTATTATAATTGTGAATATAATGTTATGCTTTTATTTCACTTAGTTGAAGACTTTCCATGAGAAAAAAAAAAGTGAGAGAGAGACAACACAGTATTGCTCCACCATCTCTGGGACTCTCTTAGGTGCTGTGGTGCTCTCCTGTGGGATGGGCTTGACCCTGTGTTTCCCACACACATGCCAAGGCACATGCTCTACTAGGTGAACTATCTCCTAACCTTCTCTATAGTTAAAAAAAAAAAAGTCATTTTCCTTTCATTACTGAAGTTTGGTCTTTAATTTTTATTTTTTTTAACAGTTCTTTCATGTCTTGACTGAGATTTAGGGGTCTGTGTCTCATGCACAATCAGGTAGTGTGATGGGGGAATGCCCAGGCTGATAGATACAGGGGGGGGGGGTGTTCCTTTCAGCTTAACCCGGGGGAAAAATGGGGAAAAGACTGGTGAGATGAACTTGCTGTGATACAACATAGAGCAAGAGGCAATTTCTCTGTGTCTTGCAGTGGAATGTGCTGTGAGCTGATTCCCTGAGTCTCCTTTTTGTCTCTATTGTTACCACCAGCCCCCTTCTCCAGGGTGCCTTTTTGCATTAGAGTGGCAGGAAAGCCAGGGTTCCATTTCCCAGAACCTCTCACCTGGGGCTCTGAGTGCCAATTAAGATTTAACTACAAACAGTTGTGTGACATTGCAAGCCTGGACATGAAGCAGAGAGCACAGCTCCCCACCTTTTTGCTGTTTCCTGGGAAAGAGCCTTGGGGTGTGGATTCCAGGTCTCTTCAGGACTGAGTGGCAGTTGCAGGAATAATGGCTTCCTGCTCCCTGGATTCAACCATGGTGGCATGCTCATGAACTTCGAGCTCCAGCCTTCTCAGTGATTGTGTCAGTGCCCCAAACCCCGAAGTGGCTTCATTGGCATCTACGTGGAACACCTAGAAGAGATTGTAGCCCAGCTCTAAACCTTAATAGGAATGAATGGCCCAAGGTCACTGCTATGAGTTAAGTCTCTGCTGGGGATCCTAGCAGGCCACTTCTATTTTCAGAAATGACACCCAGGACCAATAGAGGAGGAACAATGGTTTTGAGACATCTGAGTCTGAGTGTCCATGAGGAACAGAGATGCATCGCTAACTTCTATTTTCCAGACCTTTAAAGATAAGGAAAAGTAAGAAAAATAAACGTTCTTAATTTTTAGGCCATTGCAGTATGTGTGGTGGTGTGGGCACTAAGTTAACCACCCTGTAGTTCAACTTAGTTCATAGGACACCTCTCCCTCAAAATAGGCGGCTTATTGTAGGACTATAGTAGACAAGTGAGAAAGTTACAATTAGGATAGGCTGTGGTGCACTTAGTTGAGCACATGTTACAATGTGCAAGAACTTGGGTTCAAATCCCCTAGATTCCGTCTTTGATGGGGAAGTTTCAGAAGTGGTGAAGCAGTGCTGTAGTTGTCTGTCTCCTCTCTCTCTCTCTCTCTCTCTCTTTGCCTCCAGGGTTGTCTCTGGGGTTCAGTGCCAGCACTATGAATCCACAGCTCCTGGTGGTCATCCCCCCCCCCCCATTTTATTGGATAAGACAGAGAGAAACTGGGAGAGGAGAGGAGAGGAGAGGAGAGGAGAGGAGAGGAGAGGAGAGGAGAGGAGAGGAGAGGAGGGAGAGAGTGAAGAGGAGAGAAAGATAGACACCAGCAGACCTGCTTTGCTGCTTGTGAAACATTCCCCTTGTAGATGGGGAGCCGGGGGCTGAAACCCAAATCCTTGCGTGGGTCCTTGCATTAGTGTTATTTACACTTAACTAGGTGGGTCACCATCAGGCTCTTTTCTCTCTCCTCTATCTCTCACTTCTCCCTTAATTTCTCGATCTCTATTCAATGAATGAATGAATGGTGTTTTTTTTTCTTTGTTTGTTTGTTTTGTTTTGTTTTTTTTACTAGAGCACTGATCAGCTCTGGCTTGTGGTGGTGCAGGGGATTGAACTTGGAACTTTGGAACCTCAGGCATGGAAGTCTCTTTGCATAACCATTATGCTATCCCCACCCATAATAAATAAGTAAATAAATAAATAAGAAAGTTACATTTGAGAGGCTGGCAAGGTAGCTTGCTAGGAGGGTGACTGCTTTGCCTTGTGCATGACCTAAATTTGAATCCATATAAATAGGTACTTAGAATCAAGAAAGCTGGGCTTCTCACTGTTGGAGAATGGAGTTATAGTAAGGAAAAGGGGAAAAATGAGATGCCAGGTAGGAATTGGAGGCTTTACTCATGCTTTTAAAATAGATCAATCCACACAGATATTGCTATATGTGTATGTGTATGCTAGTGTCTATACATAGATTTTCTGCCTGCAAAACATGCATGTAAGGTGAGGCCTCTATGGATGATGTCCTGCTCCAGGTGACTCCATATGTGACTATAGGAGTGTCTGGCCTCCCATCAATGTCCCTGTGTTTATGAGTTAAGGGAGGGCTTGTTTTGTTTCCAGAGCTCATGCATGCAAGGATCCTGCTTTTATGACTGTGTATGCCCCCCAACCCCCTGCTCTCTCTTCAAATAAAGCTGGGAGAATCACATATTGAAATAAATACTGATGGAAGTCAGGCTGTAGCGCAGCAGGTTAAGTGCACATGGCGCAAAGCGCAAGAACCGGCTTAAGGATCCTGGTTTGAGCCCTGGCTCCCCACCTGCATGGGCATCGCTTCACAAGTGGTGAAGCAGGTCTGCAGGTATCTATCTGTATCTCCCCCTCTCTGTCTTCCCCTCCTCTCTCCATTTCTCTCTGTCCTATCCAACAGCAATGACAACAATAATAACTACAACAATAAAACAACAAGGGCAACAAAAGGGAATAAATAAATAAATATTTTAAAAATAAATACTGATATAAATAAATGAACATCTTATAGTAATTCATGAGTCCATGCTAACATTAATGCAAAATGACTAAATAAATGTGGAGAAGGAAAGAACTTTCTCACAGTAGAAGGCCAGCCATCAGACTGTAGTCAGAATGGTGCTTCACTTAGGCAAGAGTCAGTGTTGAATGCTCAGGAACATTTCCTCACAAGATGTTTATCAATGAAAAATAAAAATCGGTCAATTCACAGTGACACCCCCTTGACCAAGCAATCAAGATTAGCATAATCCATGGCTTACTGAATACTTGTGGTAGCTTTACTGTCTACATCATATATCTTCTGAGGTGGTGCACAAAGAAAAATCCAGACAACATAAGGAGATTTTGGACAGATCCAGGTTAAAGGACATCTCACTTCTACTGGTAGCCAAGATAGGGCCAGATAAAAGAAATGCTTCACGGGAAAAAAGCAGAAAACACTCCCTTCTTCTCCTCTTCCTACTACTACTATTACTACTACTACTACTACTAATAATAATAGGGGTATTAATAAAAAGAAGACCTTAGGGAGTCAGGCTGTAGCACAGCAGGTTAAGTGCATGTGGTACAAAGCGCAAGGACCAGCTTAAGGATCTGTTTTGAGTCCTGGCTTCCCATCTGCAGGGGAGTCACTTCACAGGCAGTGAAGCAGGTCTGCAGGTGTCTATCTTTCTCTCCCCCTCTCTGTCTTCCCCTCCTCTCTTCATTTCTCTCTGTCCTATCCAACAACGATGACAACAATAATAACTACAACAATAAAAAACAAGGGCAACAAAAGGGAATAAATAAATAAAATAAATTAAAAATAAATATTAAAAAAAAAAGAAAGAAGACCTTGGAGTAAGTGTGAGGAAAATGGTTAGTAGAAACTCTAAGTGAAGGAATGATGGGATAACTTTGTTACAGCTCTTGCATTTTTTCCCTCCAATTTTTATTTACTTCCAAATGAGCTGTTGAGAAATTGTGTGCAGCAGCCAGGGAGTAAGCTCAGTTCATGGAGCACAGGACTTGCATGCTTGGATCCCCTGTGGATACATGCTAGAGTGCTGTTTTGACCTTTTTCCTCTCTCATATATTTGTAAAAAACATAAGATAAACCTTAAGAACATTTTATGCATATTCATCAAAAACTCTTTCTGTGTAAAAGTACATGTATACATATGTATATTTGTGTACACACATGTATACATGTATTCAGCTGTTCAGGTTCCAACTCAGGTAGATTAAATCAGAATTTGGGGGACTAATGCTCAAGCATGTACAATAGCTTGAGAGACATATACAATAGCGGTGGGAGAGACAGAATAATAGTTATGCAAAAAAGCTTATGCAAAAAGACTTTCATGGCTGAGTTTATAGGACACCTCTCCCTCAGAACAGGTGATTTATTATAGGAATATAACAGACAAGTTAGAAAGTTCCAGTTGGTACAGGCCGGGTGCACCTAGTTGAGCACATGCTACAATGTACAAGGACTTGGGTTCAAACCCTCTAGACTCCACCTTTGATGGGAAATTTCAGGAGTGTTGAAGCAGTGCTGTAGGTTCAGTCCCTGGCACCACCATAAAACAGAGCTGAGCACTGAGTGCTCTGGTCTCTCTTTCTGTATCTCTCTCTCTCTGTGTTTCTCTCAGTGAAATAAATAGAGAGAAACAAAGAGGAAGGAAGGACAGAAAGGAAGGAAGAAAGAAAGAAGGAAGGAAGAAAGGAAGAAGGAAGGAAGGAAGGAAGGAAGGAAGGAAGGAAGGAAGGAAGGAAGAAAGGAAGGAAGAGAGAGAAAGGACCTCTCCAGGTGATTCTAAGTGTGCCGTCCAATTTAAACACAGCGCTGATGGGTTTCACCTGTGGAGCTCGTTAACCTGTGTCCCGGCTTCTGTGTGTGTGTGGGGGGGGTGGGTTGCTGAGGGGAGCGCGCAGGTGGTCCAGCCACCTCGGGCCTCGTGCGCCCCCCACCCTGGGCCTCGTGCGCCCTTCAGGTGAGCGCCTAGAAAGGCCGCCGCGCCCGCACCCCCGCCCGCGCCGTGGACGCCATGGACGCCGTGGACGTCGTGGACGTCGTGCCCACCTTCCAGTGCGCCCCGCAGGCCGAGGTGCTGGAGGACGTGCTGCAGGAGCAGTTCGGGCGGCTGCCCCAGCTGGCTGCCATCTGCCGGCTCAAGCGGCTATCCTCCGGCGGCTACTCGCCCACCGAGGACCTGCAGCTGGTGCTGGAGCGGCGGCGAGTGGCCAACGCCAAGGAGCGCGAGCGGGTGAGCGCCCTGCCCCGCGCGGCCCCGGGCCAGCCCGCCAGCCCCAGGACGGCCTCCGGCCTTTCCTCCCCCCTGCACCCTCATAACTGCCACCCACCCCCAAACACCTGGTCAGGACCCGGTGCACCTCCTCACTGCCACCCTCTGAGACCTGGCCCGTGTTCCCAGCTTGGGAGAGCGACAGCGGCCCTGCTACCCTCCAGCCTCCTCCTTGGCAGGAGCACAGGCTGAGGTGGCGGTGGGGACAGAGGCACAGGCAGAAGAGGGCTTGCCAACTAGAAAAGTCCCTGGCAGCCACTTTGTAAAAGCTTAGCATCCCAAGAAACAAACAAACAAACAAAAACTTAGCATTCGCAAGTGGTCCTTAGATCTCTTCCAACCCGTCACCCCATCTTATTCAGCTGTTCTGCATCTCTGCCTGGAAGCACAAACGAAGTGCCAGAGCAGGGTGCCTAATGCAAGCTCCTCCACCTCTTTCTTTCTTTCTCTTTCTTTCTTTCTTCCTTTCTTCCTTTCTTTCTTTCTTTCTCTTTCTTTCTCTTTCTTTCCCTCCCTCCCTCCCTTCCTTCCTTCCTTCCTTCCTTCCTTCCTTCCTTCCTTCCTTCCTTCCTTCCTTCCTTCCTTCCTTCCTTCCTTCCTTCCTTTTTTTCTCTATTTCTTTCTTTTTTAAAATTTTATTTTATTAAAGTAAAGGGACTGTCGCTCAAACTCCGTTAGAAGGCTACGGTTTTGCCTGCTCCCTCAGGCCCTCCGAAAAGCCCAAACCCGACGGCTCTATGGGCTGGAGCAGAGCGGCACCTACTGGCCACTTGGAGTATATTTCTTATTCTCATTTTACCAGAACGCTGCTTAGCTGGGGCTTATGCTGATGGCACAAACTGAACCTGAGACTTTGGAGCCTCAGGCATGAGAATCACTTTGCATAACTATTATTCTATGTCCTCCCTCCCTTTTTAAGTGTTTCTAACGAAACTTCAGCCCCTGCCAGGTTAGATCTGATCTCTCCTTCCTGGCAGTTTTGGAGTTAGATTGCTACAGAGTTGGATCCCAGAGAATGAAGGCAGAGTGAGTGGTGGAAGAGAAAGGGAGCTCACACCCAATTCGGCAAGTATTTCTGGGGCCTGTTTTCCACATTCTGGACCCTTTAGAAGTGTATTGCCAGTAAATCAAGTAGGAGATCTGGGAAAGCTCTGGGAACGGCTGTGAGGAAGCAGTCCAAGTTAAGAGTAGAAAATCTAAGGGGAAGTTACATTGATAGAGAGGGAGAGAGACAGATACCTGCAGCCCTGCTTCACTTGCAAAGCTTTCCCCTTGCAGGTGGGGACCCGGGACTCGAACCCAGGTCCTTGCGGTCCTTGTCTCCCCAGCCCTTAATCCTTTTTTTAGAGGATATATTTTTAAAATATTTATTTGTTTATTCCATTTTGTTGCCCTTGTTGTTGTTATTATTGTATTTATTATTGTTGTTGTTGGATAGGACAGAGAGAAATGGAGAGAGGAGTGGGAGAGAAAGATAGACACCTGCAGACCTGCTTCACCACCTGTGAAGCGACTCCCCTGCAGGTAGGGAGCCAGAGGCTCGAACCGGGATCCTTGTGCCGGTCCTTGTGCTTTGCGCCACCTGCGCTTAACCCGCTGCGCCACCGCCTGACTACCGGGGATAATTTTTTTAACACTTTGTCATATAAATGGACCATAAATGATCCAATGTCCTGTGGCTGGCAGCAGTGTCCAGTTGTTGGTATATAAAATCTATGTGCATGCCTGATAACTGCATTAGAATAAAGTGTTAGAAGTGTCATACTGGCACATAAGACCTATAAAATTCCATTGTTTTAGATACAAGTTGTCCAACTCTTTCTAGAAAAGTTGACTAACTTTTAATCCCTTCTTACAGGGCATGCCCCTTTTCTCCCTCTTTTTTTCCCTTTCTCATGCCTTCCTCCTCCTACTCCTTCTCCTTTTCTTCTTCTTTTTTCTTTTTAAAGATTTATTTATTTTACATTTATTGATTTAATTATTGGAATAGAGACAGAGAGAAAGTGAGTGGGGAGGGGGAGATAGGGAGGAAAAGAGACAGAGAGAAACCTGCATCTCTACTTCACCACTCATGAAGCTTTTCCTACAGGTGGGAACCAGGGGCTTGAACCTGGGCCCTTGTGCACAGAATGTGAGCGCTTAACCAGATGCGCCACCACCTGGTCCCACTTCTTTTCTTTTCTTCTTTTTTTTTTTTGTCTCTAGGATTATTGCTGGGGCTCGGTGCTTGCACTATGAATCCACTGCTCCTAGAGGCTATTTTTTTCTCCTTTTGTTGCCCTTGTTATCGTTGTTGTTGTTATTATTCTTATTGCTGTCACTGTTGTTGGATAGGACAGAGAGAAATGGAGAGGAGGGGAAGACAGAGGGGGAGAGAAAGATAGACACCTGCAGACCTGCTTCACCACTTGTGAAGCGACCCCCTGCAGATGGGGTGCCAGGGACTTGAACTGGGATCCTTAATCCAGTCTTGCAGCTTTGCACCATGTGTACTTAACCCACTGCGCTACCGCCCTGCTCCCACTTCTTCTTTTGTTCTATTCCCCTTCTCAACACTATTCCTAGTGCTGGGTATAATTAGTGACAGAAAAATTTTCTGTGTGCTACATAGAAAATGGTAACCTATTTAAATCTGTAGCTCCTTGATTATAGACTTCACTGTTCTCATACACTTATTAGTTATGCTGTGATAGGACCATGCTTCTCTACTTTCTTTTGGAGAGGGAGGGATCGCATTGTAAGTGAGGACACTTCTTCCAGGGCCTGTACCCCTCAGGGGGTGATCAATAAGAGTCCCAGGCCTTTAGAGCTGGGGTATTTGATCCTGTTGGGGAGGGGGGGGAATGCCTTTGTCTACTTCAAGTCTTACCAGCATGCAGACTTTCTGAACTCTTAACACTTGAGTGTACGTCATCATCTCAGTTGGGAAAGAGGTTGAAGAGTTATGGTGCAATACTTACGTGGACATGTTTTTATCAATTGTATTGATTACTGTCATTACCACTTACTGAGGACTGTTTATGCACCAGGTCAGGAAGAAGTTTTTTTTATGTATAATATGCCACTTTATCACCACAGAAAGCATCCCCCATTTTATAAATAAACCAGGACTTGGGAAGTTGAAGAAGCCTACACACTTATAAATGCTGGAATTGGGTTTTAAGTCCTGACATAATGACCCAGCTTTTACATACTCCCTCTACTGCATCTGCCTCACAGTGCACTTGGGGATGCCCCTACAGAGACACAGACCTCTTCCAGCCCAGCCACCCACTATGGCTGCCATATTTCCCCTTGTCCTGAGCAGCACTGCCAGTGCAACAGTGACTTTTGGGGCATGTGACAGTGTAGGTTCACCAAGCACACAAGAGAGCTGTGAGTTTTCACAACTATCATGTATATATCTGGGTGTGGAGGGCTGTACAGATTAGCTTCTTTGTGTGTTACCATGCCTTTTTCTTTTCCAGATAAAAAATCTCAACCGTGGTTTTGCCAAACTGAAGGCACTTGTGCCATTTCTTCCCCAAAGCAGGAAGCCTAGCAAAGTGGATATCCTCAAGGGTGCTACCGAATACATACAAGTTCTCAGTGATGTTTTGGGAGAAAGCAAAGAATCTGAGGTAAAGTTTAAGGATTTAGAACAACAACACCTATCTTGAGTCCCTTCTATGTGCCAGATAATTTATATATTCCAATTTATAATCCATCGAGTTATTCATGGTCATCATTTTTTTTAAATTTTAAAAAATATTTATTTATTTATACCCTTTTGTTGCCCTTGTTGTTTTATTGTTGTAGTTTTATTATTGTTGTTGTTATTGATGTTGTCATTGTTGGATAGGACAGAGAGAAATGGAGAGAGGAGGGGAGGACAGAGGGGAGAGAGAAAGACAGACACCTGCAGACCTGCTTCACCGCCTGTGAAGCAGACACTCCTGCAACCGGAATCCTTATGCTGGTCCTTGTGCTTTGCGCCACGTGTGCTTAACCCACTGCGCCACCGCATGGTCATCATTGTACAGAGGAGGAAACAAGTAGAGGTGATGGCCATGCAGTTAAGGAAGGTCAGGACTGGGACATGAAATCAGGTAAGCTTTAGTCAAGTTTCTGACCAGTTATATACAACAGGTCCTTGGATATCATCATTAAATTCAATGCCATTTCATATCCCAAATATGTGCCCAGTAGGTTAGTTGGTGTGTCTGAACTGTCCCGATATGAGTGAGTGAGTGCGTCCTGTGAAGGAAGGACATTCTGTCCAGTGCTGGGTCCTGCATTATGTTCTGTGATGCTAGAATAGGTTCCAGGCAGCTTTGTCCCTGAACTGGATCAAGAAGGTTGGAAAGGGGATGGATAAAATCTATTATTATTAGAAGTGTTTTCATTCTTTGCTTAAAATTTTGGAGATATTCTTGTGACCAGAAATATGCTATAGAAACTTCATATCAATTATTCTATGGTAAATTGATTTTTTTTCTCATTAAAACACTTATTTCTCAGAAAATAAGTTTCAGACTATCATACTATAGTAAGTAAAATTAACTTCTATTTTCTTTAGAAGCATAGATTTTCTGTTTGTTATTTCTCTAAAACAATCTAATATAAACAACTCTATAAAGCAAATAAAAGTAAATAGATTTTATTAAGCATTGTTTCATTTTAAGGTCACATGCACTTGCCTCATTGCAACCCAGCTAAGGACCTGTGGTGACACTCATGAGAACTTGCTGTACTTACTTCCTGTCACTGCCCGGGGCACCTGACTCTTTCCTGCTGAACCTTTTTTTCATCTGACTCTTTCCTGCTGAACCTTTTTTTTTTTTTTAAATTTGTGATTTAATAATGATTTACACAATTATAAGACAACAGGGCTATAGTTCCACACCATTCCTGCCACCAGAGTTCTATATCCCCATTCCCTCCATTGGAAACTGAAATAGTTCTCCCAAGGTCACAGATGTGAGTTGACTCATATTTCTTTTTTGTTAATTTTTTAAAATTATCTTTGTTTATTTATTGGATGGAGATAGCCAGAAACCAAGAGGGGAGGGGTGAGAGAAAGAGAGAGAGAGAGACAAAGAGAGAGACAAAGAGACACCTGCAACTTTGCTTCACCACTCGCAAAGCTTTCCCCCTGCAGTTGGGTCTAGAAGCTTGAACCTGGGTCCATATGCACTGTAATATGTGCGCTCAACCAGGTGCGCTACCACCCAGTCCTAGGGTTGACTATTATTTCTATAACTGTGTGTCTGCTCATCCGTCTATCTATCTATCTATCTATCTATCTATCTATCTATCTATCTATCTATCTTTGCCCATTTTTTCTATGGTCCTGCCTTCTCTTTCTAAGTCACACCTACACCTCTTCCTACTTCCAAGTGTTCTTTCTCTTTTTTCCTCTTCTCTCTCAGGGTCTTGAAGGAATTGGGGTACATAGCCCTATAGTCATCTTTCCCTTACATCTCTCTCCCTCTGGGAGTATGGACCAAAATTCTTTATGGCATGCAGAAAGTAGGAGTTCTGGCTTCTGTAATTGCTTCTCCACTGGGCATGGACACTGGCAGGTCAGTTTATACCCCCAGCTTGTTTCTGTCTTTCCCTAGTGGGCTAGGGCTCTGGGAAGGTGAGGTTCCAGGAAGTTTTGGTGAGGTCATCTACCCAGGGGAGTCAGGATGGAATCACAGTAGCATCACAGTAGCATCTACAACTTGGTGGCTGAAAGGCAGCAAGATGTAAAGAAGGACAAATGTTTAATAAAATGGAACCATAAAGTAGAAATAGAGCAGATGAAAACAGGGATATTAGGGTGGGAAGAAGCTAGGAAGTCTATTTTAGGTATGTTCCTAGGGACCCATGACTTTAATAATTTTTGTTTGAGCTTGATAGTTAACGTGGAGGCAGACTAAAAATATTATCTGGGGAGATGGTGCCAGTGTTGAGAATAGGACTGGAAAGCTGGATTAGGGTAGAGAGTAATTCCCAAACTTGAAGAAAATATATAAATATAATTAATTGTTTGCCACTTTGATCTGACCCAACTGCTGAATCTTTTAAAATGATCTTGACAGTTGGGCCATGCAATTTCCATGGTGATTTTCTGTGGTTTCCCAGGACACACATCAGATAGGCATTTCTTTTCCTGAGGGACAATCCCACTGGTGAGCTCACTGATGTTCTGGTAACATAAATCTCATGAGGGTTTTCATTAACAGTCAATAGGACAATGTAGATGAATGTGCTTTGCACATTCAAGCATCATAGTGTCATTAACAATTATCAGAATGAAAAGCACAAAAGTGTCTATTAGGCTGTGGAAGGTTTGGGGTGGTTATATGGGTTCATTTCTGGAGCAAGGCTAAAAATGGTTTAGTTACCAGAAGTGGAAGGATTAAAGCAAAGGCCTTAGTAATTAGCCCTAGGCAGCACCACTAATAAGAGGAAGCAGGGATCATTAGAGAGAAGAAGGTGGCAGGGGCTTGGAGAAGCCAGATGGAGTTCTATAATCAGGGAGGGAGAACCTGAGGGTAGAAAGTATTGGGAGAAATGCCAGGAAGTTGCTTGGTTTCCAGGGAAGGCAACTAGGCTGGGAGTCAGTTTGAAGGTGGTTGAAAGTGCATTTTGGTCAAGATATGAAGCCCAAGGAGAGATAGGTGGCAAACTTCAAGTCTGTTCAAACTGGAATTTATATAGAAATAGAGGGCCAAAGGGAAGAAATTAGAAAAACTATAAGAACAATGCTGTTTTTCTAAGGAACAATGTGATCTTTGGGGGGATAAAAGAATAACAGATATAAGAGAGAAAGATAATTGTTCCAGAAGCATAGAGAACAAATAACTAGGTGCTTAAAGGTATTTAAGAGGTTTTTTTCTTCTTGTCTGCTAGACCTATTTGAATGATTACTGAGAATATTTTCTGCTATGGTGGCAATGAACTGTCCTATAGGCTAAATTGTGTGGGTGTGATCACATGTTTGCAAAAGAGCAGAGAGTTGCTGTAAACTTTCCTTCCATGTTAATTGTGTAGCATATATGCTTTACTTTGTACTACATTCATTATAAAGTATAGGATTTATTCCATTCTATAATCTTTTTCATGAAGTTACCAGTTGCACACAATTTTGAGTTCATGCAAGAACAAAATACAATACATTGAGCAATGATTTTTCTCTCCATAGTAACTTAATGATGGCTATTCTCACTTACATGAAACCTCACCAGTTAAAAGTTTGAAATCATTAATTCAGATCTTCAAAAATATTATTGTCATGTGTTACACTGTTTGAAAACTGAATGTGGTTTCTAGAAACAAGATCTATGTCACCAGAACTACAGCAGCAGTACTTCTGAACCAGATGTATTTTTGGCTGGAGAGTTATCAAGAAATATTACCCAACATGCCAATGTTGTGGGCTTGAAGAATGAGAAGGAAAGACCCTGGGCAGATGGTGGCAGTGGTGAGTCAGCATATGCTTATCAACAGACTGGAGCTATCTCCCCTGCCAGGAGTCTGGTAAAGTGCTTCTTTTTAATTATTCATATAGATGTCAGAAATTCAATGTGCTGCTTGATGCATGTGACATTTCCTATGCTCAGATATGACTGAAATAGGATTATTTGTGAAAGCACCCAGGAGGGGAAAGTGTAGTTTGCTAATTGGGGATGATATTCCCAAATTAATTGATCAGTAATTGAGGGGATGGCAACTCCTCTGCAGTCACCCAATATAGACATACACTTATTTTATGACCCTAATTAGTATATCGATTTTTTTCTGGATTATAAGATATCCTAAAGAGAAAAGAAGTTGCTTGCCATAGATGAAGTTGCATGCTGATGCCATTTGCAAACACAGGGACACACACAGACACACAGACACACACACACACACACACACACACACACACTTTTTTTGACTGGTCTTGTTGAATGGCAGCATTTTCCAAGTAATAACAAAGTGGTTCTCTGTGACAGTTATTATTTTTGTCAGACTAAGCTTCTGAAGTAGCAGCCTGCCTCTCCAAATCTAGAAAATGCATTTTTTTTTTGCCTTTGTCTAGTCAGTGTTATATGGTTGACACCCCTTGCTTGCTCCATACTGTAACACAATTACTAGTAAGAAAGGGAATCTGGCACCAAGTGGACAGTAACAAACAGTTACTTAGTGTGATGTGATCAGTCCTGTTCTGTGGAGTCACAGTGATGGCTGTTGGTGGGAGACAGGTTAGAGTAGCAGTTGAGAGCAGGCTCTGGAGCTAGAACGAAGAGCTTTAAACCCTGATTTTACTACCTGGTAACTCTATGACCCTAGGTGACTTAGTGAATCTTTTTAGTCTTTAGTTTCCCTATCTGTTGACTGGAGATGATTGTATATCCTTTGTATGAGATAATGGCAATTCAAATGTCATCTTGTCAGTGAAGTCTCTTGCACAGTACCTGGCATTAAATACGCTTGACTTACTCTGAGTATTGACTGGTGGGTAATCCATAGTGAACCACAGACGTCCTGGCTCTGTTTTCAGCAGGTGCTCTGAGTTCTTCTCATTTAGTTCTTACCAAGACCCCACTGGTTTACAGTTTTTCAGGAATCCTGCTGACACTGGCTGGCCTTTAACCCTATTTCTGATGTAATTACTGTTTTACTGAGAGCACCATTTGTATACATGCTCAAGCTAGAGTTTCACATTCTGTCCACTTGAGAGAGAAACCTTCCCTTGCCAGTCAGTACTCAGGAAACAATGTCTATTCCTCCTGAGGCAAGAGAAAATGATTTGAAACAAAAGTGTAAAGATAATGACCTTAACTGAACATTAAACTTGACTGTTTATCACAGCAATGCTTCTAACACATAGACTGTCTAAAAATACTAAGAATCTTAGTTGCCTTTACTCCTCAAGAATTATCAGGTAAGTATGACCAAGTCATCGTCATGACTTGCTGCTTGACGGCATTAATGTCATTCCTACTGGGCCTGGACTGGGAGTGGAGTCCAGTGGTAACAGAACAGGCTTGTATGCTTGGCAACACCAGCAATAAGTATGTACACGAGGTTCCAGTTATCTAAGGATAAGTGATTTTGGAAATCAACTTTGTATAGGAAGTAGATTTAAAGTGGGGACTAACCTTTTCTAGAATGAAACAGAAAAGTTCTGACAAGATTTTATTTTAAGGGGATAAGATTTAATTTTAATTTCTCAGGTAGGCTGAAATTGTCAGTTGGAAGACTGCTAATCCTTACAATGAATGACGTGTTTGAGATTACAATGCATGCATGTAACCTCTGTCAAGTATAATTTCTTGAGTATGTAGAGTACCATTTTTGCCAAGTGTTCTCAGGATTTCATAATTTTGCCAAGCATTTCTCAGTTTTTGATATTCAGATCTTTATTTTGAGAAATTAAAAATGTTTATTCTGAAATGATGATTGGCTTATAGAGAGACTGTCCAGTGCAGTGTTTCCCCTAACCCACTTGAGAATAAGTTACCGATTTAATACCCCTTCACCTCTAGTAACATTAGTATGTACTTCCTACTAGTGGGGGACTTTCTGTTACATGACCAAGACATAACCACTCTAATCAGGGTATTTGGTATCACTGTTATGCAATCTACTGGTCCATTAAAATTTTGTCGAGTCTTTTAAAAATATTATATTTTTATGAGAGAGCGATACAGAAAGACTCACAGAGAAAATCAGAGCATTGCTTAGCTCTGGCTTATGGTGGTGTTGGGGATTGAACCTGGGATTTCAGAGCCTCAGGCATGTAAGGTTTTTGCATAACCATTATGCTGTCTCCCCAGCCCCCAAAAGTCTTGATAATATCCTTTCTAGCAAAAGAAGCCATCCCAGTAGTGTCATGAGTTATATTTAGTTGTCATATCTCTTTTAGCATCCTTCATTCAGGAACAATTACTTAATCTTTCTGTGATTTCTTTTTTTTTTCAGTCTCTTTATTCAAAACTAAAAACACATAAACATTATTTATTTATTTATTTATTTTAATTTATTTATCAAAACCATAGGATAAGAGGGGTACGTCTCCACACAAGTCCCATCAGCAGAACTCCTTATCCCATCCCCACCCTTGATAGCTTTCCTATTCTTTATCCCTCTGGGAGTATGAACCCAAGGTCACTTGTGGGATACAGAAGGTGGAAGGTTTGGTTTCTGTAATTGCTTCCCCGCTGAACATGGGCACTGACAGGTCAATCCGTACTCGCAGCCTGCCTTTCTCTTTCCCTAATGGGGTGGGGTTCTGGGGAAGCAGAGCTCCAGGACACAGTGGTGGGGTTGTCTATCCAGGGAAGTCTGATTGGCATCATGCTGGCATCTGGAACTTGGGGCTGAAAAGAGAGTTAACATATAAAGCCAAACAAGCTGTTGAATCTTTCTGTAATTTCAATGACACATTTAAAGGTCATAGGCCAGTTATTCTTTAGAATAGTTGTTGCTTTGTATTTATTTTCCCTTTTTTGTTGCCCCTTTTTTATTGTTGTTGTAGTTATTATTGTTGTTGTTATTGATGTCATCATTGTTAGACAGGACAGAGAGAAATGGAGAGAGGAGGGGAAGACAGGGGGGGGAGACAGCTAGACACCTACAGACCTGCTTCACCACTTGTGAAGTGATACCCCTGCAGGGGGGCTCAAACCGGGATCCTTACACCAGTCCTTGGTGCACTACTGCCCAACTACCAGAATAATTCTTGCTTTGAATTTATCTATTTTCTCCTGATTAGATCCAGAGACACACTTAGAGTAGCATGCAAGTGATACCATTTTCTACTTATTGCAATCTATTAGAGAGGGCACAATCTTACTGGTTCTTTATTAAGAAAACTTACTTTGATCTCTTGTTTAGTATGCTGACCACCATACCTCTCGAATTTTAATATGCATTGTGTGTGGAGGAACTTTGAAACTATCTAACTAGCTCATTACTCATCAAACACTTTGTATTTTGAAATAATTATAGGTTCTCAGGTTCCAGAGAAAGTACAGAGACAGTCTTATGCTTGCTTAACTTGGTTTATCCCAAAGGCTGTATCTTATGTAATTATGCAATAGCAAAATGAGAAGATTGATACTAAATATAAAATTCCATTTTGTTTTGTCATGTGTGTGCATATTGTGAATCACCACTGAAATCAAGATACAGCACTGTCCCATGACTATAAATCTTTCACTTTTATAGTTGCACCCACTTAGTGTTTCTTCTCTTCGATTCCCCTTATCATCTGACCGACATTATTCTTGTTCCTCCACCTCTCCAATTTATCATTTTGAGATTAGAATAATATAGTATGTCTAGAGACTATAGAAACCTTTTTTCTCAGCACAACACCCTTAAAATTATCTAAGTTTTATCTAAGTTCACCCCTCCAGTGGCATAGATGCAGCAACATTTAGCCATTTACTTAGCATAGAACACTTTGCTTGTTTATATATTCACCTATTTTCCATTAGTGGTTTAATAGCGACTTAGACAAGATTATAAGAGAGTAAGGGTATAGTTCCACACCATTCCCACCACCAAAGTTCTGTGCCTCTGCTCCTCAGCCCAAGGATAACCACCATAGTTCTCTCAAGGCTCAGAGATAGGTTGGCTACTTTTTCTTTTATGTATATTCACCTGTCTTTATGTCAAAATTTTTCTATTTAATGTGATATATTAGTAAATCATACTGTCACACATTTTATGATTTGTTACTTGAACTGTCTTCATTTTGGCTAAGGAAAGCCATGTTAATGGAATTACAGTTCCACCATTAGCACTTCTTTTCTAGCAGATGTTTGAGCTCAAGCATCTTGTACTTTTCCAGTCCAGTCCAACTTTTTTTTTTTTTTTTTATCACAGCACTGCTCAGCACTGGCTTATGGTGGTACAGGGGAATGAACCTGGAACTTTGGAGCCTCAGGCATGAGAGTCTCTTTGTATAACCATCTCCCCCCCACCCACCCCAGTCTACTTCTTATATCCATGGACTCATTCTGTATAAATCATTCCCTACCTCATATCTTTGTGCCATCTTTTCCTTGTATGATTCTTCTCACCCCTTTTTGGTTTTTAACAACTGTATAAGTTTGTTAGACTGATTGGTTTAATCAACATAAATTTATTTATAACAGCTTTGGTAACTAAAGTCCAAGACCAAGATTGACTAGTTGGTAGGTTCACTTTCTTGTGTGGCCTCTCCCTCTGGCTAATAGATGAACTTTCTTCTGTGTGCATGGATCTTGTGTTTGTCATCCCAAATGCCCTCTTTCTAGAGGGGCACTAATACTGGTGGTTCCTATTGCTTATGACCTCATTAAATTTTACTTTATTGAAGTAATGTTGGTTTGTTAGAATATTGTCACAGAGGTACAACTTTGTCTCCCCAAAATAGGTGTCAGTATATCTCTCCTTCAACCAAATCATCATCTTCCAACCTTCTTTCAGTCAGATATGCTAAAACAGACTATAGTTTATTAGAATTTCACTCTGTATTTTCCATCACATTATTTGACTCCTATGAGAGAAAGAGAGAGAGGTTGACTACAGAGCCAACTTTCTTCAATGCAGTAGAGGCCGGGCTTGAACCTGGCTTGTGGACATGGTAAAGCAGTGCACCACCCAAGTGAGCAATTTCTCTGGCCCCTGGCTTATTTCACTTTACCATGATTCCCTCTAGTTTCATTCATGTTGTAGCAAAAGAGATTTATTTTTATTTTTTTAAATTTTTATTTATAAAAAAGGAAACACTGACAAAAATCATAGGTTAAGAGGGGTACAACTTCATACAATTCCTATCACCAGAACTGTGTTCCCTATCCCCTCCCCTGATAGCTTTCCTATTCTTTAACCCTCTTGGAGTATGGACCCAGGGTCATTATGGGGTGCAGAAGGTGGAAGATCTGGCTTCTGTAATTGCTTCCCCGCTGAACATGGGCATTGGCAGCTTGATCCATACTCCCAGCCTGTCTCTCTCCCAAGTAGGACAAAAGAGATTTCATCTTTCCTTTTAGTTGAGTAGTATTCCATTGTAAACATATACCACAATTTCCTTTAAAATGAGCCTACAATACACACTGACATCTCCTAGAGATTTACCTAAAGAACACAAAACTGCTTATTTGAAGAAATCTATGTACACCTATGTTCATCTCAGCACTTGGTAATAGCCAACAGTCAGAAACAACTCAAGTGGCCTTTTAATATGTCTTTAAATATTTAATATAGGTGGTATTATTATTATTATTATTATTATTACCAGAAAATACTTAGTATTTACAAGTCCTTTCATACAACACTTTTCACATTATTTTGTCATTCACTTGACTGGAATCAGCTTCTCATTTATTTCTTTTTTAAAAATAATTTTTATTTGTTATTAATAGTTACAAGATTGTAAGATTACAATGTATAGTTCCACACCACACCCACCACCAAAGTTCTGTGTCCTCAACTCTCCCACCTCTCAAAGATAACCATCATAGTCCTTTAAGAGGTGATTATGATTTACTGTTGATTTAATCATGATTAACAAGGTTGTAGGATAAAAGGAGTACAATTTCATACAACCCCCACCACCAGAGTTCAACATCCCATCCCCTCCATTAGAAGTTTCCGTATTCTTTATCCCCGTGGGAATATGGACCAAAGTTCTTTATGGGGTACAAAAGGTGGAAGGTCTGGCTTCTTTAATTGCTTCTCTGCTGGACATGGACACAGGTCGATCCATACCCCCAGCCTGTAAGAGGTGATTATTTCTAAACACAGTAAAGTTCCGAAGTACTGAGGATTAGAACTTCAACATATGGATCATGGCCAAATGCACATTCACAGGAAACCAACCCTTCCCTGGCTCTAACTGATATTTTACCTATCCTCCCTCCCCTACCTCCCTGTGAGTGACTCATCCTGCCTGGGTTTGGCTTACCTTGGGTTTCCCTTCCTTGACTTGAGCTCCTTCTGGTGCTAAATGTCCCCTCTGCCCAGACACCCTACCCTTCTTACCCAGATTGGGTCTTGAGTCCCCACACCAGACCACCCTTCCATGACCCTTCTAACACAGATCAAGCTCTACCATTTTGCAATGGGCCACCCACTCCTGGATGCTTCCCTCATCGCTTTGGTCTCTGATACCCTATACTGGTCTCCCTCATGTGCAGTGGCTCCCACACTTCTCTCAGGCCACCTTGGCTCCCCCTACCTCTGCAATCCCAGCTGATAACATTAGGAAGGAATCACACAGGAAGGGGAGAGGGGAGTGGTTTTGTTTTATTTAAAGTGCCTGTTATGTAACTGTCTTCCTGACTGATTTTATCTTTAATAGAGTCAACTCTGAGATTCTTATTTACATGTGATATGAGTGGTTATTTAATAACATTTTATTGACCTTGTAGAAATGTACATTTTAGACTTAGGAGCTGTAAGGAATTAAGATAAAGGGACCAAGGAAACAAAGCTCAGTCTGGATCATCATAAGGACTCAGCTTAGCTTCCCTGAAGTACTAACTACACAGGGTTTCAGGATGCTGGCTCAGTCCCCTTAGCTGGAATCTTGGGATAGTGGGTGTGACTCTCTAAACTGAAATGCTTATGTGCAAAGGAGCTTGGGATCTAGGAGAGAGGTCTATCCCAGCCTTCAGTTTGCAAGACGGACATCCTTCTCCCTAACTTCAAAAAGGATTTGAGAAATCCTGGTATTGACAGAGGTGAACATTTTTGGGGATTTGGAGACGGGGTCAGTAGAGGACTTGCAAGGTCAACAACATTCCTGAGAGGCAAATTCCTAAATGAAGTACACAAGAATCTGCTGACAGCAGGGTTGGAGAATAACTTCCTGGGACAGAGCAGGTTTGCTTAGGAACCAGATGAAGAAATACATGTGTAGAGATGGAGAAGGCCAGGAGCCATGTGAATCCATAGAATCTGACATATGGAGGAGCAGGGATGACAACACAGTTCAAGTGAGACTCATTTAGAACTGGAGTTTCAGGGCTGGGGAGACAATATAATGGTTATGCAAAGGGCTATCATGCCTGAGGTTCTGGTGTCCTAGGTTCAATTCTCAGCACCACCATAAGCCTGAGCTGAGCAGGGACATATGGGTGAACTTAAGTATCTCTTACAGAGGCCTGAGTACACTGCTGTCATACACTTCTAGATTTTGGCATGTCATAGGACCATTGCTTGGGATGGATTTATGACAGAAGGAAGTCTGGGTGGGTAATAGATTTCCACTACCCACTCTCCAGGGTGTGATCATCTCTATGTGAAGCAAGTCACTGGGGGCATTTTTTTCTGAGAGCATTTTAAGTTCTATGATGAGATTATCTGGCTAGTTGGGGTGAATTTATTGACACCCTGGGAAAAGCCCAGTAGCATCTGTTTTCTGTCTGCCGCTTCATATGGTCCCCAGATAGTGGCTACATGTGACTGGAAAAAAAGAAAGCCTACCCCATGGTATGGTACACTGGGCTTTTTCTTGGGAAGCACAGTTTTCTGCCCTAGTGTTTGCTCATGGTGGCCTGTGGGACATAATCTGTTGAGCTTTTCCCATCAAGCACTTTAAAGAATTGAGTTTCCCTTTTTTAAAAAATTAATATTATCTCTACATGTGGCACTGAGGGACGAAATCAGGATCACTTGTTTGTGCAGTACTGTTGAACAATCTTCCCAGCACAATTTTCTACTTTTTTTTTTTTGAGGGGTTTAGAATGAGACAGGTTGAAGTCACCACAACATTCCAAATCCATGGAATTTCCCTGCTGCCATTCATGGTGTTCTCTTGTAGTGCTGGGGCCAGAACCTAAGACCTCCTGCACAGAACAGCTTGTATTATACTACCTGAGCTTGCTCTTGGCCCCGACTTCCTCCTTTGGGGCCTTGAATATTGTCAGACAATACACATTCCTTATCGCATCACCAGTTTAGGCACTTAACTGTGGACTAAGGGCACTGAGACTCAGAGAAGATTGTTTCAGTGATTGTATATTTGAATCTGGGGTCTTTCTCTGTTTTATAAGCTTTGTGGGTTTGGGAGTTGGTGCTGTGATGACAAGCTCTGGTTCCTGGTGCTGATACTATGAATCCATCACTCTGAGTGGCCAGTTTTTTCCTTTTATTTCTTTTTTTACTAAATAGAATGGAAAGAAATTGAGAAAGGAAGGTCAGATAGAGAGGGAGAGAATGAAAGATACCTGCAGCCCTACTTTAGTGCTCATCAGGCATCTCCTTTGCAGGTGAGGAGCAGGGGTTCGAACCTGAGTCCTTGTACATAGTAAC
Source organism: Erinaceus europaeus (assembly GCF_950295315.1). Taxonomy (NCBI): domain Eukaryota; kingdom Metazoa; phylum Chordata; class Mammalia; order Eulipotyphla; family Erinaceidae; genus Erinaceus; species Erinaceus europaeus. Next base: position 45,570,384 of record NC_080164.1, read on the forward strand.
ATGTATGCTCACTGGGTTCATGACCACCCAGTCTCCTGAAGCTAATGCCATAGTTCACTTTGAAAATGCTTGTTCACATGAATTTTCGAAAGAAAAAGTAGTAACCCAACTCTTAAATGCTGAAAATTATGGTAGTTGACAGAAGAGGGGTACACAGGAAGTTTGGTGGTAAATGCAGTGACTTGCACGCATGAATGTGAAACTATACTCTTATTAAAGTTTTATTTGTAAGTCAATAAAAAAATAAAAAAAACAAAAAAATGTTAGCTTCATCTAAATCAAGGAGTTAAAGAACCAAGATTACCTAAGGAAAAGAAACTCACCCCCCCACCCCCGAACTTTATTAAATCAGTGTGCACCTGCTGTTGGTTGTAAGGCTGAATCACTTGACATATTGCCTAATGTACTATTCCTCTCCCACTCACTGAGCCAAGGCTTAGTATACATGTAGAAGATAAATAGGTACCAGAAGTTCTCTGTGTCAGTATTCAGTCCCCAGCACAGCAACAATCTGAAAAAAAAAAAAAGATTTTATTTGAATGAAGCCTTTTTTGTTGTTGTTGAAAGGGGAATAAAGGAAGTATTCCTTCTGGTGGGTCAGAATGTGAGTGGGTACTCATCAGGCAAGGTATGCTGTAGGGAGGGAAGTCTTCCTACAATTAAGTATAGATGAAAATTGAAACAGTAGAAGTTAATATTCATAGGGGATAGAGATAATGTATCAAAGCTGTTTGACCACTGGGAAGGACCCCTGGATCATGCCATCCCAGGCCTTGACCCAGAGATGGAAAACATTATATAATAGGAACACACACACACACACACACACACACACACACATACATATACACAAAAAACCTGAAGTAAAATCTGAAGAAAGCAAAGATTTGTACCCACTTCTCAGGATGCAGCCTCTCAGAGATAGTTTAGCAATCACAAAGCTAAAGGACATCATCAGGTATGTGGGCCTGAGGACAGCCACACAGTCCACTGGAAGTGAGAAAACCAAGGAGACCAAAAGAGGCCTGGGTTCTTACAAGGAAAGAGGGGAAAGAGAGAAATAAGGAAAGGGGGAGGGGTAGTAAGGAGGCAAGCAAAACCCTATCAGAGCACTACTGTCAGTTCAGTACTCAAGACTAGAAGTCTAAAACCAGAATGGGTTAGGGGGGAGGGAGGATATACATGAGCACTTTCATCCTTGCCTCCATAGTACATTTACTCCTGTCTTCCCTTAATATTTTTCTTGATCAGATTTGGCTTTGAGTCTCCCTTGATGATGATTGGACCTCTTCCCACAAGAGCTGCAGCCTACCAGCAGACACTGACATCACTCTAGGGTTCAACCCTTTTTTTAAAATTTAAATATTTATTTATTTATTCCCTTTTGTTGCCTTTGTTGTTTTATTGTTGTAGTTATTATTATTGTTGTTGTTGTTGATGTTGTCATTGTTGGATAGGACAGGGAGAAGTGGAGAGAGGAGGGGAAGACAGAGAGGGAGAGAGAGAAAGACAGACACCTGCTGACCTGCTTCACCGCCTGTGAAGTGACTCCCCTGCTGGTGGGGAGCCAGGGGCTTGAACCAGAATCCTTACTGTTGGTCCTTGTGCTTTGCACCACGTGAGCTTAACCCACTGCGCTACCACCCAACTCCCTTTTCTTTTTTTTTTTAAATTTATTGGGGAATTAATGTTTTACATTTGACAGTAAATACAATAGTTTGTACATTCATAATATTTCCCAGGGGATGAACACTTCTCTATGAACCCCCAAGCTCACCTTCCCAGAAAAGAACCAGCATTTTTTCCTACATTTATAGGTTATTACATAGTTAATTATTTTGAAAACATTTTAAAAAATATTTATTTTCCCTTTTGTTGTCGTTTTTATTGTTGTAGTTATTATTGTTGTTATGGATGTCGTCATTGTTAGATAGGACAGAGAGAAATGGAGAGAGGAGGGGAAGACAGGGGGAGAAAAAGTTAGACACCTGCAGACCTGCTTCATCGCCTGTGAAGCGACTCCCCTGCAGGTGGGAAGCCGGGGGCTGGAACCGAGATCATTATGCAGCTCCTGCGCTTGTGCCATGTGTGCTTAACCCGCTGCGCTACCGCCCGACTCCCATAATTAATTATTTTTTAAACAGAGTCTGCTTAGCTCTGGCTCATGGTCATGCTAGAGATTGAACCTGGGAGCTGGGACTCTTAGGCATGTAAGATTTTTGCATATTCACTGTGCTATCTCCTCCAGCTTTACTATATATTGGGCTGTCAGAAAAGTCACGACACATTTTTTTTTTATAGAAAAAAATACCACATGACTTTTCTGACAACCCAGTAGTTATTATAGCAAATTTTGATTTATTAAATGAGACAAATTTCTAATTGTTGAACACTTCTGTTACTTGCGTTTTTTTAATCTCATAAACATAGTAAATAATTTGTTTAACCCTTTCTGTATTTTTTTTTTTTTTAGGATAGATTTCCAGAAGTTGGACTCTTGAGTCACAGGTATGTTTAATCTAAAACTTGCTAGATGGCGTGTGTGTGTGTGTGTGTGATTTAAAACTCTTTTATTTACTCTTTTATTTTAGTTAGCTGGGAGTTTCGTAGGCATCACATTTAGAATGTAGCAATGCATGGGAAAATGGTGAGATACATGTGAGCACTCTTTTAGTGGCAGATAATTGGGACCAGGGAGAAAGAATGCAATCAATAGTGACAAATGATAACCAAGAAACAAGAAGACATAAGACAAAGCTACTAATAGTGACACCTTTTTGTACTATTTAAACAAGTATTAAAAACACAGAGGTACAGACATTTTTATATATATGCCAAGAGTTAGAGTTAGAGTTGTATGACATCAATTTTTTTTTTTGACATCAATTTTTTAATAGGACCAGAAAGAAGTATGAGTGCTAGTTTCATCCTTGCCACAAATAGGACCTTTTAAATGATAAAACCTCAGTGGGTAAGAGATGATACCTTTAAGTCTAGTGATCTTTGATTGCTAATGAAAAAATTGAAACAAGAATATTTTAATTCTATTTCTTTTATGAGCTGTTTTATCCATGTCCTCTAACCATTTACAATGGTCTCTTTTCTCTGTTTCAGCCACCATTAAGCATGAAATGTGAAAAGACCAGCCCAGGGTCACTCTCTAGAGATAAATAAATGCAATCTTAAAGATGTTGGAGTCTCTTTTTTTAAAAAAAAGCTTTTCTGTGATAATTTAAAATTCAATCATTACCCATTAAATGGCTTTGCCTGTCACAAATTTATGAACCTTCTCTTTAATTTTGTGCTTTGAAAAAACCATAGACTGTAGAAATTTCAGCCTTTACTCTTTTTCCTCAACCCCACAGGAGATTTCCACTCTCACCCTCTTAGGTCCCACACCTAGTTTATTTAATTCCATCTAACTTTTTTAGCACTTAAAAAAATAAATTTATCTTGATAGGGCAGAGAAATTGAGAGAGGAGGCAGAGATAGGGAGAGAGACGGAGAGACACTTGAAAGACTGCTTTACTGCTAGTAAAGCTTCCCTCCCAAATTGGGCCATTATAAATATTTTTATCACTCGAGGAACAGTGACTATTATCTGTCCTGGGACAATTAACTTTAGTAGGAATGCAAACTGAATCTTAAATAGTTGTTGACCATGGGAGTGAGACTTTTCAAGTCTACCTGATTAATTACCTGAGTAAGGTCTTATCGCACTTTGTACAAGTGAGATATCTTTGCACCTTGAACATAGAGAGACAGTTTTCATCTCCTTGATGATAATTCACAAAGACACGGCTTAATAGGTGTGGGGTTTACATATGTTAATTTGCTATCACAACAGTCCTAGGAGTCAAGCATGACTATCCCTGTTTTATAGGAAGTGTCTTAGTTTAAGCTTCATAACAAGTAACACAGATTGGGTGGCTTAAACAACAGGACTTTATTTCCTGAAGTTACAGAGACTACAGAGTCCAGGATTAAGGTCTACAGGGTTTGGTTTCTAGTGAGGATGCTTTTCCTCCTTCCTGACAGCTACCTTCTTTCTGTGACTTCTCATGATAGGGAGAGTGAATAGGTGTGAGTTAAGAAGCTCTATTTTCTCTTTTCTCTTCTTCTCTACACCTTTATCCCATCTACCCACAATCATATAGTTATATTGGGGATTACAGCTTTAACATACTAGTTTCTTTTTTAAAATTCCTTTATTAGGGGATTAATGGATTATAGTCTACAGTAAAATACAGTAGTTTGTACATTCTTAACATCTCCACATAACAATACAACCCCTACTAGGTCCTCTTCTGCCATCCTGTTCCAGGACCTGAACCCTCCCCCACACCCCAGAGTCTTTTACTTTGGTGCAATAAACCAACTCCAATCCAAGATCTGCTTAGTGTTTTCCCTTCTGATCATGTTTTTCAACTTCTGTTTATGAGTGAGATCATCCCATATTCATCCTTTTGTTTCTGACTTATCACACTTAACATGATTTCTTCAAGCTCCATCCAAGATGAAGTGAAGATGAAATCACCATTTTTAATAGCTGAGTAGTATTCTATTGTGTTTATAGACCACAACTTGCTCAACCACTCATCTGTCATTGGACACCTGGGTTGCTTCCAGGTTTTGGCTATTACAAATTTGCTCCTGTGAACATAGGTAGACACATACCTTTTTGGATAGGTATGTTTGGTTTCTTAGGATATATCCCCAGGAGAAAAATTGTAGAGTCATAGGGTAGGTCCACTTATCTAGCCTTCTGAGAGTTCTCTAGACTGCTCTCCACAGAGGTTGGACCAATTGATATTTCCACCAGCAGTGCAGGAGGGTTTGTTTCCTTTGTCTCCACAACCTGTTCAGCATTTGTTGCTGCTACCTTTTCTGATGTGTGACATTCTCACAGGAATGGAATGGTATCTCATTGTTGTCTTTATTTACATTCTTCTGAAAATCAGTGACTTGGAGCATTTCTTTTTTTGTGTTTGTCGACCTTTTGTATCTCTTGTGAGTATTCTGTTCATATCCTTTTCCCATTTTTGGATGGGGTTATTTGTTTTCTTGTTGAGTCTGGCAAGCTCTTTATATATGTTGGTTATTAGCCTCTTGTCTGATGTTTGACATGTAAAGATCTTCTCCCATTCTGTTGGAGCCTTCTTTGTTAGGGTGGTGGTTTCTTTTACTGTGCAAAATCTTTTTAATTTCATGTAGCCCCATTGGTTTATTCTTGCCTATATGTCTTCTTTGTAATTGTCATAGAGATAGACATATAGATCACAGCACCCTCTCCCAGGAGTTTGAACCTGAGCTGCAAACATGGGAAGGTGCACAGCCTACCTAATGAGCTTACACACAGGCTCTCTCTCTGGTCCCATAATCACGTTTTTATAGTAATTAAAGTGAATGTTGGTTAAGCGGAGTTCTGGGGAGTTGGTCTTGATTTGTGGGGTCTTAAAGTCCCAAATTTACCACCTGACTTTGTTACCCTCTGAAAGTCACTGTGTTGGGAAGTCAAAAGGCATTAGACAAGGAAAGTGCCTTAAGTACTGTCATTTTACAGAGAGACAACAAGACGCATTGAGGGTAAGTGACTTCGCCAAGGTCATCCAGTGGCAGGTCTGAGGCTATCACCAAGTGTTCTGGTTTTCCACTGTCTCCATTCACTATATACTTTACCTCTGCAATCCAGACTGGGGACAGCATGGAGAACTGGAAGGAATTATACCAATAGCCCCAGAGGTAGGGCAACAACAAACAAATTTGCCTTGTTAAAAATGGAGCCATAATTAGGATAGGGATAATTTTGGCTTGGAATTCAAATTCTTTTTCTTGTCTTTTCTGTTTTGGCAGGGCATCATTTTCAGACTCTAAATAAACAAAGACTTCAAGTGTAAGACTTTGCTTTATTATTTTTTATAACAATCTCGGGAGTCTACATCCTCTCAGGGAACACATGTCTGAGATTTTCTTCCTTGTCATGCAATTTTCACGTTGGCGCCAGGCAGTTCCGGGCAGTTGGTGGTGCGGAGCGGGAGGCCGTGGGCGCGGGGCCCAGCTGGACTGCAGCGGCGCAGGCGGCGGGCAGTGCGGGCGGGGGCACTGCAGCACCGCGGCGGGCGCGGGCCGGCTGGACAGAGGCCCGCTAGAGGGGGCGCTGTGGGCCCCGCCGAGCGTCCTTTTGTCAGCGTGCACAGCCAAGAGCGCTCTCATTTCCTCCCAGCCTGGTGCGGGAAATGGATTTACTGTTGACCGCGGGGTTGTAGGGGACGAGCGAGCGGGAACCCGGCCTTTTGTCACCGAGCAGCGGCCTCAGTGGTCTGTAATCGCTAGTGACGCGGAGGAGCCGCAGTGCTGGTGGAATTCCAGGCAGCCCGACCAGAGTGGGGCTGCAGGATGGGTAGGAAGCATTGCTCCGCACATTAGCCTGGGTGCATTCATTTACCAGGCTGAGCCACAGAAACCAGGACCAGACGCTCTTCATTCCGCAGACGAAGACCAGGGATGGATGGGATGCCCTGCTGGAGGTAAGCCTGTTTGGCGGGGGTTGCCTAGGTTTGATTATTGTCATTGGATTTAAGGAGCCTGCCGCAGCCTCCCACCTTGCGGAAGCCGGTGGGCTCAGCTTGCTGAGCTTCTGGCTTCTGTCGGAAGGCGTGTCTGTTAGCCCCCCTCTCCCCCGTTTTATGTCCAAGGGTTGCTGCTGCTGCAACTAGGGAGGGTCTTTGGGAAGCGGGACTGCGGGGCACTGGGCTCCGCTTGGGGACCCAGAGCGCAGCGCCTGACAGGTGGGGCTTGCTTGTGTGCATAAGGGCAGATTGCAAGCTCGAAGGGCTGCCCCTCCCTCCCCTTCTCGCTCAGCCACCGCCCTCCTGGGAGCGGTTCGGGTGCCAGGCGGGGCTGGGCGCGCTCCCCTGGGCCTCGCCATCACCCGGTGGCGGCGCTGCAGCTGGGGAGGGGGGTGAGGGGGCAATGAGGAGGGGGGAGCAGGTGCAGTGTTGGCTACCACCGGCGTTTGGAGCAGGCCCCGGTGGATTTAGATGAATTTTTTTTTCCTACGCCCTCACCACTTTGAGGAGGAAAAAGGACAGTTCCCCGGGAAGTCTCCACAGTCTGTTTATCGCCTAGCTGGCGACTTCTCTCGGTTCTGTCTCCCTGCCTTTTCGCTTCCGCACCCCCAGGGAGGAGGCCGCCCTCTGTCCTCTGGGGGGGTGGGGTGGGGGCACAGCAGGCAGGCTTGTTTTGAAATGGCAGCTGCAGACTACCTGGTGTTGGGGAGGGGCTGGCGGGAGGGGCAGCCTGCTTTAGGATGCTAAGCAGGCTTTGGGGTCTAGTCTATTGTCTTGCCTTTTCTCTCCCTTCCTTTTCTTCTCTAATCTCCACCCCCTGCCAAGAGGGAGAGGGAGAGAGAGGGAGAGAGAGAGAGAGAGAGAGAGAAACCCAGCCCACGCCCTATCAAATCTTTTTAAAAATTGAGATTTATCTGTGACACATGATTATTACCCGTCTGTTTCTTTACAACCACTCTCCTCTCCTCTTACAGTTTGTCACCTAGAAATCAACTGACTCAAGTGCGCCTTTTAAATCAGAGAAGTTGGATCTCAGTGGACCCAGTGGACGTTTTGTGCTTTCTGACTGCCCCCCAGAGAGAGGCTGTCTGGTTTCCTGGTGGGAGCAAACGTTGGAGACCTTGAACTCCATCCTTTCATCCAGTGTGCAGTCCAGCTGGGATAAACTGGGTGTTTAACTCCCACAGTGAGGGTGTCCTTGTTAACTGGGGTTTGAAAAATTATGTTTCATTTGTGGAGAGAATGGTTGGTCAGCATTTGAAATGAAAGTTCTTTAAGTGAATAAGATCAGAGAACCAGAGAAGGTAGCCAAAGCCTCATATTTGCAAGTCACTCTTCCCACTAGCATATGAATAGCATGTTAGAGATTTTTTTTAAAAGGGGGGCTTAAATCACCATATATATATTACTGCCCCGGCCTGCGGGGTCTATCAATGGAGACCTAGGGTAGGGGGCAAGAGAATGAAGGAGACAAGAGACACAAAGAACGAGAGCAAGACAGGAGGTCTGATCAAGCTCTAAAAATTTTATTTTGCAGCTGCAATATAAGCACAAACAATGAGGAAGTTCTGCTAAGGTAGTGGGGGAGGGAGGTGGGTGAGCGACTTTCCAAACAGCTAGATGGTCATCTCAGTTCCAATGGTCGGAATGTCCGCTCTACCTATAAATGTTTTTACCGGGCTGCTTTCAGGATGTTTTGTAACTTTCTATATGAGAGACTTAGCTAAGGCCTTGGCCCCGGCATATTACTTTCCAATGTACTTTCATTCTGTTAAGCTACCAGACTTTTCTCAGTGCCCCTGGACCAGGATCTTGCCCAGAATCCACTCAACTCATCCCCATACCCCCAAAGCAAAATTTTTTTTATTAGTACGATTTGTCAATATACTTTGGAGAGCTATTAAAGATAAATCATTCTTTCATTCCAAATCTGTAACATTTGTGCAGCAAGTTTCATATATATATATATATATATATATATATATATATATATATATATATTCCACTAATTTTCTTAGTCCTGTTAGAATTGTGCTTGCCTTATATACAATGCATACATAACACAACCTGAAATAACATGAGGTGCAGTTTCCAGGCTTGGGTTGAATTTGTTTTCAGTGTTAATATAGTGCTGGAATTAGCAAAAGTCAGATATTAAGAGTTTACAGGTGATCAAATGTGCTTGTTAGTGGAGACTGGAGTTAAGGTTTCATATTTATACTAAAGACTTTGATACATGCTTTCATTTATCATTTACTTTGTGCCACAAGAAATGTAAGGCAGTTTATAAGAATTGGCAGAATATAATAAGGCAGAGTAACTTAGAAGTAAATGGAAAAGAAAATCAGAAACTAAGTGTAGAAACATAAAATATAGAAGAGATTATTGCAAGAAAGGACAAAAAGCACAAGACCATCTGCACTTGCTCTGAGGTGCAGGGGTGTAAATACAGCTCTAAATTTTTTAGCAGTGTGAAAAGGAAAATTGACCAGTCCATATATATATATATATATATATATATATATAGAGAGAGAGAGAGAGAGAGAGAGAGAGGGAGAGAGAAACCCGAAACTTCCTTCAGTGCAGTAGGGGCTGGGACTGAACCTGGGTCAGGCACATGACAAACCAGTATGCCCTCCAAGTGAGCTACTTCACCTCTCTAGCACATCTATCTTATATATCCATTGATCATTCATTTACTCACAAACCTCCACCTCACCCCCTCCCTCTTCTCTGCTCCTGTAGTGGTGAGGGCCTGTAGTGGTGGTGCTGCATCCCTGATACTGTGAGAGGGTCTGAAATCTCTAATGTTGACCCAGAACAACACAGATTCTGTGAGAGTCTGAAAACCATTCTTCTGGATGAATGCAGAAAACAGACACTATCAAGAAAACCCTTAAATGAATATATAATTGCAAATAGTGCTAAGAAAGAAAAGCATAAAACAAGTTCACATGTTAGAACATAAAAAGTTAAAATAACTTTTCAAAAGGAACACATTAATAATTCTTGATTCTAAGGTCAGAGAGGAAATTTTCTAAGATATGGCATCAGGTGTTTAGCATGATTCCAATCTCTTTTCTTTTTAAAATCTAATTCAATTTATTTATTTAATTTTTACCAGATCACTGCTCAGCTCTAGTTTATAGTGGTGTGGGGGATTTGAACCTAGGATGTTTGAGCCTCTGGCATGTGAGTCTCTTTGCATAACTATTATGTTATCTACCCCCTATTCCAACCTCCTTCTGAATCACAAACATGAGACTGTTTATTGACTGTTTTACAGTGTCCCTCAGTGTCCTTCAGGCCCTTGGGATCCTAAGGGTGGGTGTATTTTTGAAGGACCTATGTGTTTTTCAAAACCAGTAGTTTTACTTCAATTGTAATTTTAAATAATTTATAATAGAATCATGTTTGATGTTACTTTGTTGCAACCTCAGAACCATCCTGGTGGCTGGGTTTGTCTGTATGTCTTCTCACTTGAATCTAGCAGGCCTGGTGATCAGATCCTAGCACATAAATGCTGGGGGAAGAGCTTCAGCAGTGGCAGGTGGAGAGAGAGGTGCGTCTGCACCGGACACAAGCTTCCCAAATTCAGAACAGTTCCTGGCAGCTGGTGATGTGCTAGCAAGGAATACAGCTCTCCTGCCAGTTCTGTCTTCTTATGGACTGAGCTGTAGCAGTGTGCCAGCAGATTGTACTAGCAATAAAAATGTAATGGAAAAAGTTGTTTTTGGCTTCTGCAGTAATTGGGTTAGATTCTCATTTAATGCAGGTTTAGTAGTCTCCCTCTCCCCCAGCCTCCTAATAAGTACTTATATCCAAAGCCATGAGACAGGTAATTTGGCATAATGGGTAATTGGAGCCAGACTGCCTGACTTCAAATATATATTGTTAGTTATTTGCTATGAGATGTTGGGCACATTATTCAACTTGCTTCTCAGTTTACTCTTAGAATGATATGGGCACAGACATGTGGGATGGATCTTATAGTGACATTGCCAGAATTGACATTATTATATGGAAACAACTTGGAGCATATAGTAAAGTTTGATAAAGGCTGATGATCATTACTGGTTTTATATATATATATATATTTTTTTCCCTTTTGTTGCTCTTGTTTTGTTGTTGTTGTTGTTGTAGTTATTATTGTTGTTGTTACTGATGTCATTGTTAGCTAGGACAGAGAGAAATGGAGAAAGGAGGGGAAAACAGAGAGGGGGAGAGAAAGATAGACACCTGCAAACCTGCTTCACCTCCTGTAAAGCGACTCTCCTGCAGGTGGGGAGCCAGGGACTTGAACCGGGATCCTTACGCCAGTCCTTGCGCTTTGCGCCACATGTGTTTCACCCGCAGCACTACTGCCCGACTCCCTACTGTTTTTATTAATATGAATGACTCCTCATGTATGTAGGCACCCCAGGATGGCCTGATAGCAGAGTTTCAAATTACGACATATGATTATCTTCAAATAGCAAACATGATTTTGAGGTTAATAAAATTGTCTAGCTCTACATGTTGTCCACATTAGTATTGTTGAGATAAAAATTCAGAAAATGGTAAGAAATAGTAACTAGACCCAAGGCTATGTCTTTCTATTGTTAAACTTAAAATGACTCGGTTTTTAGTAAAGCAATGCTATGTAGCAGTAAATTAATTTTTAAAGATTTGATTATTATCATTTTACCAATGAGAGAAAGAGAATGAGACAGAGAGAATGAACCACAGCATCATTCTGGCATACTTAGTGCCAGAATCTGAATGCAGGATCTTATCATTATTTTTTTCCACACACTGGTTCTTTCTGCTCTGTAAAGTTTATTTATATTTGTTATTTATTTTTGTTTGTTGGGATAATTAATTTATTTGTACTTCACTATTCAAAAATATCTTGAAATGAAGTCATCTTATTTCTCTTTTCTAGTTCTCCTACTCATAATTAGCAAACATACTGTTTCAAAGAATTATAGAAGTCTGACATGTATCTTTCCTGGTGGGACAAGTGTAAGAGACATTTTTATTCGTTTGATGTGTTATTGTGTTATAAGAAAAGTCATTTTTCTGAGTAAAAAAAAAAAAGTGTCATGACTTTTCCCATTAACCCAGAAATCATTTGTTCCCCATTCCCAGAGCAACAAACTCTGAGGCAATTATCTGTACCCTCCCTCAGAGGGTCAGTGAAGCACAGTTCAAAAGCCATTGTCCTGATATAATGTGTAGTATGATTCAATTTGCCAAAACCATTTCTATATAGAGTTGCAGGAACACTTCAAATAGTGAAGTTAGAAAAATTTATGTTGTTAGATATAAGTTGCAGTAACTCAGTGAGCCAACAATGGTTCCAGACTGTGTCATTTTTAAAGTTTGTCAGCTTTTGCTCTGGGGACACTGGAAGTTAACGAAAATTGCTGATACTGTGGGAGAAATAATCAATAATGAATGTTTATTACAATGACACACTATAAAGAGAATATTGAGGCAAGCTATATCTCACGGTTTCATTCTTTCAAACTGCCTGGCTTTAGTGTGCATTCATTTTTGTTTCTACAGAAACTGATCTGTACTTGCAAAATAATAAATATTCAGGTCATATAAATTTTTTGAAAAACATTTTTTCCTTTATTGGGGGATTAATGTTTTACAGCCACCAGTAAATACCATAGTTTGTACATGCATAACACTAGGTCCTGTGTCACTCTTTTCCAGGACCTTTCCCAGGATCTCATATATTCAAGTCCTACACTCCACTACTAAACCAATTTGCCAGTTACTAAACTATTTTTTTTCTTTTTTAATTAATAATTTAATATTGATTTACAAAATTACAAGATAACAGGGGTACTACTCCTCATTATTCCCTCCATGAGTTCCGAATCCCTAGTCCCTTCATTGTAAGCTACAGCAATGCTCTTAAGGTTGCAGGTATGGGTTAATTATTATTTCTATAACTATATGTCTATATTTATAGATACTTGCCTTTTTTCCCTCCCTATGGTACTATCTTCTCTTCCTTTCCAAGTCATACATACACCTATTACTACATATAAATATCTCTCCCTTTTTCCTCTTCTCTCTCCAAGTCCTAATGGAGTTCAGAGCCCTCTGGTCATCTTACTCTTACCCCTGTCAATAACTTAATTGTCTTTACATTTTAAATTTGACTGTTACATTTTGTTGTTGTTGATCTAGAGCCTATATATATATATGATTTTTATCACTCCAGTCTGCTTTTTCATTTAACTACAGGAGGAGAAGTAGAGGGAGAGGAAGAAGGAGAGGCCGAGGAGAGAGAGAGAGAGAGAGAGAGAGAGAGAGGTCATAGCAGAGGAGTTTCCTTCATTGCTATAGATGTCCCATATGGCATCTATGTTAGAACCTGGGCCACATGCATGGCAAAGCACTCTTTACTGATGAGACAGCTCATTGGCCCAATAAGTTACATTTTAATAAAAATGACTTAGGTTAACACTTGTTAACCTAATAATAGTTAGGTTAACAAATTCATGAGACTATGTTATGTTTAAAAGAGACTTCTATATGTTGAAGCATTTTGAACTATGTGTACAGCTGAACTCAAGATTCTTGTACAGAATTTCAAATTTCCAAAAGAAAGACTGTAATCATCCTATTTCACTGGATATACTTTGGCCACCATAGTTTGAACCTGAAAAGTGTTAAAGCAGTTAATGCCAAAAACTGGCTCTGTTTTCAATAATAGCAAAATCCCCCCTCCTCAAAGCATACCTATGATCTGACACATTTCCAGCAAGTGTTCATCTTGGTTATTCTTCCAAGAAAAGCTACACATATAAGGTTTGCCAGTATTACAGAATGAGATAAAAAGTGCTTTCTGTAGAATACAACATTTGGAATGTATTAATTAAAACAAGTTTACTGACTATATTGTTTAAATCTATTTAAAATTCTTTGTAGCTAGGTGCTTTGTCAAATATTGTAAAATATGTTAATTTCCTCTATAATTATATTTTTATAACTCTTTTTGATGTGTACACATCATATATATAGACATTTGTGTATACATATTACACATATAGTTAGAGCTGATGTGTAACTTAGCTTGGTTGCCCAGGGCTGATAGATTTCTTGGGGTGGGTGGGAGTTTCAGTGCTAAAGCCAGGACAAAGGAAGACATATTTATCTTAATTTTAGAAAATGAGTGGAACAAATGATAGGCCCAGATCCTCTTTTTCTTATTAGTGATTTAATATTGATTTACAAAATTACATGTCAACAGGGTATAATTCCACACCATTACCACCAGCAGAGTTGTGAATCCCTGATCCCTCCATTGCAAACCACCACACTTCTCCCACAGTTGCAGACATGGATTTACTATCATCTCTACAACTATCTAGATTTGCACATAATTGCCCCTTTTTTCTTCTAGGTCCAGTCCTCTCTTCACCTTCAAGCCACTCATGAGTCTATTACTATATCCAAATGTTCCTCCCTTTTTCCTCCTCTCTCTGTGAGTACTGATCCTGAAGGAGCTGGAGTTCAGAGCCCTCTTATCCTTTTCCTCCTATCTCTTTCCCCCACTGAGAATATGGATCAAAATAGTTTTTGGGGTGCAGAAGGTAGGAGTTCTGGCTTCTGTAATTGCTTCTTCTCTGCTGGACATGGGTGTTGGCAGGTCAATTCACACCCCATACTGTTTCTATCTTTCTCTAGTGGGGTAGAGCTCTGGAGAGGTACAGTTCCAGGACTCATTGGTGAGGTCATCAGCTCAGAGAAGTCAGGATGGAATCATGGCAGCATCTACAACTTGGTATTTGGAAAGCAGCAGGACACAAAGTAAGACAAAATGGCTAATGAACAGGAACCAAAAGTACGAATAGAGCAGATGAGATTGGGGATCCTAGGGTGGAAGAATGCTAGCAGATGAGATTGGGGATCCTAGGGTGGAAGAATGCTAGCAGATGAGATTGGGGATCCTAGGGTGGAAGAATGCTAGCAGATGAGATTGGGGATCCTAGGGTGGAAGAATGCTAGCAAGTCCATTTTAGGCATTTTTCTAGGGGCCCACGACTATGACAGTTTTTGCTTGGCTTTGATAGCTAGTGTGAGTTGGATAAAAACACTGTCAGAGAAAATGGTGTCAGAGAAAAGGGCTAGAAAGCTGGATTAGGGTAGAGAGGAGTTCCCATTATTGAAATTATTCTGTGAATAGAATTAACTATTTACCTCCATCCACCCAATCCAGGGCATATATATATATATATATATATATATATATATATATATATATATATATATATATATATATATATATATATTAGCACCAGAGCCTGTGTAACCTCTGAGTCCCTATTTGTCTGAGCTCACAGCTCATGGTCACAGCTGGAAACATTGCAGGCTGCACTCATTTCAGAACCAGTCTTCCTTGAGTGGCAGGGCACAATACTGCCAATACTGCAGCCTCCCTTCAGGGACTGAGTCAGTTCCTACCATCACTGCTTTATGATGAAGGCAAGGTTCTGGGAAGGCCCCCACAAGAGGGCTTATGATGACGTTCCTGGTGGAAGTGACCTGTGGTGGTGCAGAGAGGTGTCCATTAGAGGTCTAGTCCCATTGTATTTGTGTACTAATCCAAGGATTCCCTGACTAGGTAGGCCCAGATTCTTTAAGGGTTCTCTAGAAAATGAGGTACAGATGGTGCCAATCTCTGCCAACAGCCCATAATTCAACTAACAGCCCTCCAGGGAAAAAGCAGGCATATTTTCTGAGTTGAGACTTAAACTAATCCTCAGGCTCACTGCAAGTCAGGATAGTCTGTGGTATGGTCGGTTTGGAGGGTAGTGGTGGTCAGGGTGCAGTCTAAATCAAAGGGCTCTAGGTACCTTTTCACTTGTTTGATAGGTAGTGAGGGAGCTCCCAGGAAAGGGGTTCATTAGCATACCCAGTTATAAACCTGGTCAGTTCTGATCAATCAACAGTTGCAGCTAAAAAAATAAAGATTCCTAAGCACAAATGCCACTCAACCCAGTAAATACCCCTAATGGATTTGATTTGACACAGGACCCCAACCTATAAGACCCCTGTGCTGGATCTGGAGGTCAGAGAAGTTGAGAAGTTGCCAGAAAATGCGTTTCAGTGTTCCAGATGGTACTTACAGTTGTTCTTTCTGGCTCCTATCTTTGAAGTGACTGGGAAAAACATACCAAATAGCAAGTCCTTCTGGCTTCTGTTATTGGTAGTTGTAAGAACCATTCAATATCTTCTATCTGCCCCCCTACACACAGAAAACTGATTGGACTAGACATTATTATATGAGGATTTGAACCCTCAGAACTGATGGTTATACTAGCTCATGAGAAACTAGAGGTAGGGTCCAGGGGGATGAGACAAAAAACAAAACAAAACAACAAATCCCATTGCCATTCATCTTTCTAAGCTCCTTGTGGGTCACTTCATTTGAGAGAAGTTATTTGACTCCTTTGAGGTGGCTACAGTTCTAGTAGCTTCCATAAGGCCCAGCCAGATTTTGGTCCCTAGGGAGCCTAGGGAAGTTGTCTTCCATTCTATCTAATTTTTTTTTTTTTTGGATGCAGCCAAAGCACTCCTGGCTAGGACGCTGGGTTATTCTAGTGCCTCCTACTCCTCTCCCTCCCAGTCCCCCTTTTAGTCATTCAAAGTGGCTTTATCTTCTGGGTAAACCCCCGCCCCCAGACTCCTCACCTTCCTTGACTCTTTCCATCTTCTTCCTTCACACTGTGCCCACTAGGTACCCTAAACCCCATCTTTCCCAGCAGCCCCCCCTCCACCTTGGCACCACCTTTCACAGCACTGTTTCCTCCACCTTATATGCTCTCTGCCTATTTTTTTTTTTTGTTCTGGCAGTTTGGTTCTTTTTTTGTTTTGTTTTATTTAGTTTAAAATTTTTTTTTATTTATAAAAAGGAAACATTGACTAAACCATAGAATAAGATGGGTATAACTCCACACAATTCCCACCACCAGAACTCTGTATCCCATCCCCTCCCCTCATAGCTTTCTTATTCTTTAACCCTCTGGGAGTATGGACTCAAGGTCATTGTGGGATGCAGAAGGTAGAAGGTCTGGCTTCTGTAATTGCTTCCCTGACGAACATGGGCGTTGACTGTTCGATCCATACTCCCAGCCTGTCTCTCTCTTTCCCCAGTGGGGAAGGGATCTGGGGAATCAGAGCTCCAGGACACATTGGTGGGATTGTCTGTCCAGGGAAGTCTGGTTGGCATCATGCTAGCATCTGGAACCTGGTGGCTGAAAAGAGTGTTAACATACAAAACCAAACAAATTGTTGATCAATCATGAACCTAAAGGCTGGAATAGTGCAGATGAAGAGTTGGGAGGTCCTCCATTTTGTAGATAGCTAGTAGGCACATTTTAGTTTAGTTATATTCCAAAGGGCCTGTGGCTATACTAGTTTTTCTTTTTTTCCCTGAGCCTAAAATCTGATATGCAGGTGGATCCAAGTTATTGTCTGGGGAGATGATGTCATGGCTGGGAAAAGGACCAGAAAGCTAGATCAGGGAAGAGAGTAGCTCCCTAAAGTGGGAAAGGGGTATAAATATTGTTAACTGTAAACTACATTGATTTGATGTGATCTGGGGCCCATATTCAGCTTAGGACCCTATGTGACCTCTGCATCCCTGAAGATCTGAGCTCACATTCTGTGGTCATGAGTAGGAACATTTTCCAGGCTGCCCCTATATCAGGACCCATCTTCCTCAGGAGGATGGAACATTCTCTACCATTGTTGATCCAAGTTGAGGGCAAAGTCCTATGGGGGCCCACAAAGGGGTCTATTGTGTTGTTCCTGATAGGAATGACTGGTAACAATGGAGAGAGGGATTTATTTGAGGTCTAGGTCCGTCAAGTCTATTTGGGTATCTCAATGCTCCCCAACTAGGGTCCCAGCTGATGGGGTGGCCTGATAGTGACTAAAGTCATCATTAAAGTATGCCAGTCTCTTGCCCTTACTCAGCTTTTGCAATCCTTGCTTTGATAGGGTTAGCTTTTGGAGTGACTGAGGGGAGTGTATTAGGAAGTAGGTGAGGAAGGTATCTAAGTTTAAGTAGACACTATTTCATTAGGAACTTGATACTGACTCACTACAGACTATTGTGTATATTTATTGTATATATTTTGCCCTAATTTATGGATACATGTGAACATATGCTCTATCTCACAGGACCTGGTCTATATCTAGGTTTTGGGACTTTGTTAGAAAGTGAATGTCCTAACAAAGAATGGAATGGAATTAGAGAATACTATGAAAGGAAAGGTCTCACCTGAGTAATGAGGGTGAATGGCTGACCTTCCATGCCTGACATCTCTGGACACAGTCTGAAGTGAAGCATGCTGAGGTGGTACTCATTGTGTTGATTAGGTTGGGATCAGTAGATGCAATATCATTTGGTATGAATTGAGAGAAGCATGAAGGAAAGTGCACCCCACCCTAGAGGTCCCAGGACTGGGGGAAATATAGGCTCTATAGAGAAAGTGGGAGGTTCCTGCTGTCTTAGGGTTTAAGAAGACGGATAGTTATTGCTATAATCACATTATTTGGTAATTGGGTTTACTTTGAAATATCCCTTTGTTAGAATTTTCTGTATCATACCCAACATCACCATCATGTATGTCCTTTGACATTATTTGTATATAGCTGTGCCACCGGTTGCTTTTGTTCTCCCTGGTCTAAGCTTTTAAGAGAGTCAACATATCAAAGACTCAGCCTATGTATTAAAAAGACTCAGTCTGTGCTTTAAAAAGTTTGAGACATTCAATCAATTTCCCCCCTCATATTAATTAAATAGTGATTTATATGACTACAAATTAATAGGAGTGTACATAAACACCATTCCCACCACGAAAACACTGTGTCCCATCCCTCCCCTCTATCTACCCCACCCTGCTGCCCCGTGAAGCCGAACATACTCCCTCACCCTCAACCCAGAGTTTTCACTTTGGTGCCCTACTCCAACAGTTTGGTTCTTTAGACACACAATGAAATAGACATATTCCTAGCAAAGCTAATTTAAAAAGAAGGAAAAAGAATTCTGGAAATACTACATGGAACAAAAGAAAAGAGGAAGAGATTTGAGATTTCAAGAACATTATTGTGTCCTACCATATGTGAAAGTCTTGATGAAACAGACAATTTTCACAGAGAAAATGAAGTTACTAAACTTTGAAATGTTGTGTGCCTTTATGAAGACACGATTTCCTTTAATGATGAACAAAATATTCTGCCCGTGTTGAGTATAAATTTCTTCATGTTTGTGTTTCTTTACTCAGTGTAAAGACCCATCTAAGAGTCTCTTGGCTTTTACTTTTAAAGATCTATGGTGAAAAGACACTGGAAAAGTGAGGGTGGGTTTAGCTCTTTCCTTCTTGTGTCAGATGGCAGGGTACCCATACTGATTATCTCTGCATTCCTTTATTTAGAATTTATTCCCCTTCCCCCTTAGCGCTGCATTTCTCTTAGATCTTCCAACACCCTCATTTGTGTCCTAAATTAGCTACATCTGTTACCATAGTTATGCAGCATCCAGTCTAACCCATTCCGTGCTGCTTCCTACCATACTGTGTGAGACTTCTCTTATTTGATAAACAGTATTACTACTTTTATTTCTTCTTTTGTTCTCCAATTTGTGTGTGTGTTTGTTGTTTTTTTTAAGGTGTGACATATGGATAGTTAATAAATCATATAGGACTGAGAATGCCTAATAGGAAGCAATGACCCATGCTCAACCCCTTATCCATCAGCAAACCCCTGTTAGCTGTATTTCCTGCTTTCTGTAGTTGCCTCTGGGTCTTAATGATGTGCATACACTGCTGATTCTCTGAATTTATTTTGTTGAAACATTGTCTATGACTTTCTACCACAAAAGTCAAGGGCATAGATTACACCACCTCTTCATCTCCCCACCACCTTCTGATCATCCCTGACATGCCAGAAAATGCCTTTATTAAAGCCAGATTTCTCATTCTGTGGACTGTTAACTGGGTTGCTTGACTCTGCGCTGTGAGCTAAGATGATTACCATCATGTCTTCATGCCTGCCTCCCCCTTGCCTTGAGCTGTATCTCTACTTGTGTATTATCAGAGTTGATAACATAGTCACTCTGTTCCATAGTAACTTTCTAAGATTTCTGTATATGCTCATTCTAAAAGTCAAAAACTCTGAATATGTTCATTATATGACCAGGTTGATATTATTCACTTATTGTGTGTGCAGTCTTCTTCTTCTAGCGTTTGCCCTTCTTCCGTAGCCAGTCAACAGCGTCAGGTTGAGCCTGATGTAAAGTTTCGAGACCTCCTTTGAATCTGGAGAGGTGGCAGTCATTGACTATGTGGGTCATAGTCTGTCTGTAGCCGCAGGGACAGTTCGGGTCGTCTCTGGCTCCCCAGCGGTGGAACATAGTGGTGCACCGGCCATGGCCTGTTCGATACCGATTGAGGAGGGCCCAATCATAGTGTGCTAGGTCAAAGCCGGGTTGACGCTTGCAGGGGTCTGTGATGAGGTGTTTGTTCTTTACCTCAGCTGACTGCCAACTCTGTTTCCAAGAGTCTGGAACAGAGAAGTTCAGTGTAGGCGTAGGGGACCAGATTGGGTGATGAGACGTCAAGTGTTGGACAGGGTGGGCGAAGATATCCGCGTATATTGGCAGGTCCGGTTGAGTGTAGATGTGGGAAATAAACTTATTGTGCAGTAAGCAACATGTACACCTGTCATATCCTCCTCAGAAACTCTAATATTGCAACTCTTGGAGCCACTAACTGGAAAATGCCCCCAGGGTGAAGTCAAAATAGATTTTGTTACTTTAGGGGCACCAGAGCCAGAATAGCTTCTCTTTTTTTGTCCCCTAACATGCATGAAATTTCCTTACGAAGACCATCCAGTGACATACCTGGCTGACTGCACAGGTTCTTCTGTGCAAGAACCTGGGTTCAAGCCTCCCACCCCACCCCAGGTCCCCCACCTGCAGAGGGGAAGCTGCATAAGTGGTGTAGCAGTGCTGCAGATATCTCTCTCCTACT
This sequence comes from Erinaceus europaeus, assembly GCF_950295315.1. Lineage (NCBI taxonomy): Eukaryota > Metazoa > Chordata > Mammalia > Eulipotyphla > Erinaceidae > Erinaceus > Erinaceus europaeus. The sequence goes on from NC_080164.1 coordinate 45,590,998, forward strand.
CTATCTTCCCTTCCCCTCTCAACTTTTCTTTGTCCTATCAAATAAAAATAAGAATAAATACACATGAATAGAAGACCACCAGCTTCAGAAACAGCAGTATGGGTACTGCTAACATGAGATATGAAGATAGCTCAAACTGAGTGTCTGACGTGGACATGGTCTGTGCTGGAAGAGGAGGAGGTGGCAGGGTCTGTTACTTCATATAGAGATTTACAGGCTGTGCCCCTGTGCTCAGTCTTCATGCCCTTCATAATGCCTGCCACCTCAGAGCTGGGACATTTTAAAGGCTCTGGTAAACAGACCACTTGCCTGCTTGATTCTAGAACTCTCTGCCTGAAACCCAAGTGGAGGCTACTTTCACTTTCAAATCTTAGCCTCCAGCCCACCCACCTGCCTTTTCATCCTCTAAAACCTGTTGTAATTTTTCATTTGGTGACAACCTGCTTTTACTTTACCATTGAGGGATTGCAGATCACTCCCACTTTTTTGAGAGTGCGTGTTAAACCACTTCATTTTCATAAAAGGCCAAATGTAAGTCCTGTTTTCACCAATTGAAATAAATCCAAAGAGAATGTTCAATTGTACAACAAAACGCAAAAAACTAAAGTAGCGCGCAGCATTAGTTTCTCATCTGCAAAAGCCACGTGTACCAAGAGCATGGAGAGTGGCTTCATCAGCTCCGTCCACAGAACTGTTTCATGCAGGCTGTATGCTTGTTATATAATTCCTGCGTTTATGCAATATTCGTGTTATTTTAGGTTTTATGTATTACTTGATGTGATTTGGTAGACTATGTTTTTTGGGTCTTGGATGCTTACATTTTTTCTGTATAAGTTTATGGTAATTATTTTATACCACTTCAGCTTATAAAAAAACTTCATAGCTACACTTTAAGATAGTGGGGGAAACCCATATATCTATATATCAGTCCATCTCTGTATCTATATATTATCCCCTCTGATCAATTTAATGAACTCTAAGGAGAGAAAAACATAGGGGTAGGAGAGATTAGGTCTTGAGTTAAAAACCACAGACATTAATTTTCAGTCAAGTCATGTATAGTCATGATAAATTATTGACATGACTGTAATTTAAATTCAAACCCTAGTGATAGTCTTGCTTTTCTTTGTTATGCAAACGAGCCCCAAATGGCTGCAGTACCTGCCAGCACAATTCCAATATTTTTTTTCCCCACCTAAGATAGTTCAGACAGTGAAATAGTCTTCTGTCTCACTCAGACATTTTTGGTATTTAGTTTTCATACAATTCTAACAAACTCAGTTGTTTCTCTTCAAAGACTTTGGAAAAGTAGAAGTGGCACATTAGAAAGAAGTGTTTGATTAATAGCCTAAAAGAGATTAGGATGAAAAGAAAACATTAAGAAAATATGAGAACTTCTACCTGGAACATGGGTTATAATTATTGTTCAAGTGCTACAGAAGACCATTTACCAGAGTTGCCAATACTAAACTTAGATGCCCCAAACTAAGAAACTAGCTGTGAAAATGAACTGACAGGGTGTCCTCCCAAGAGAAAGGGTTGCTGGATTTTTTTTTTTTTAACCTGGATGAGAAGGAGGGATTTGTGTGTGCCAAAGGCTCTTTGGAAGAGAAATCTAGAGTTATAAAGCACAAGAGATTTCAGTTGCCTCTACCTTTTAATCTAATTTGGAGATAATTACTTCACTTATTTTTTTCCATGTTGGGAATGATCATTAAGACTGAAAACAGTTTTGGGGATCTTCTTATATATAAACTGTTAAAGTTACAGCCTGTAAAACTATTTCCAGATTTCGAGTCTGTTCTTGTTATATTTAGTTCTGAATTGAAGATATTTCAGGATTAAGCAGGCAAAGGGCTGACAAAACATCTCACTTGGATAGTATGCTGTTTTGTTTGTTGTGTGTGTGATTAAGGTTCGCACCCAGACCCCACCACATTGGAGGAATCTTTGGTGCTATAGTCTCTCTCTCTCTCGGCCTCTCTCTCTGTTTTTAAATATTTATTTTATTTATTTATTTTCCCTTTTGTTGCCCTTGTTTTATTGTTGTAGTTATTATTGTTGTTGTTGTTATTGATGTTGTTGTTGTTGGATAGGACAGAGAGAAATGGAGAGAGGAGGGGAAGACAGGGGAGAGAAAGACACCTGCAGACCTGCTTCACCACCTGTGAAGCGGCTTCCCTGCAGGTGGAAAGCTGGGGGCTCAAACCGGGATCCTTACACCGGTCCTTGTGCTTTGTGCTATGTGCGCTTAACCCACTGCACTACCGCCTGACCCCCTCTCTTGGCCTTTCTGTCTCTCTCTAGAAAAAAAAAAAGGTGAAGCATGTCAAAAATTAAAACATATTTTTAAAACCTGTTATATTTATGAATTATATACTACATTATGAATAATTTGTCTCAAAACCAAAATAATCTTTTTAAAAAGGAGATAACTGAAACAGTGAATTAAGATAACTTATGAACTGATCACTATTGTCATCTAGACTGGTACTTTTTTAGAGTGAAATCAGGTGCTATTAATAATTACATTAGAATAAATGGCATGCACTGGACTCTCAGACACACTGAAGACTACTTTGAAATTAAGTGACAAGTACTTTGATTTATTATGGTTTACTGTCTAATTTTGTGTATTTTCTATTTTTTTCCATAATTAAAAAATTTAATGGTTTGCACTGACTGCTGGTTTACTAAAATTATAGTTTTTCTCTCAACCATGCTAAACATTAGTCAACTTTACATGTAAAATGAAAACAGCTAGAGAATGTTGTTAAAGAACAAATATATTATGTTGACTTACAATAATGGGATAAAAATCCATCGTTTCTGCAACTGGGACACCCAGAAAGTAATACTTAATTAAGTCAATGTGGCTGTGAAGCAGATCTATGATTTTGGTTATACAAAGAAGCTTTATTCTGATTGCTGTGAATTGGCTTCATGAAGATTTTAGGGATGAGTGACTATAGTCCCAGTAAGTTGGAACTCACCAGAAATTGAGAAACAGGATCAAGAGGGTGGGATTTCTATTTGCAGAACAGGCCTATATGCTGATGTGTTGGTGCTTCTCCTATTAGGGGTATGGAGCAACAGGTCCCCATTGTAATTCCCATGGTCGGGCATTGCACCGTGGTTTTGATAAACACTTGCAAGGTGGTGTGAGTGAGGCACTTAGCCAATCCAACAAGATTGGGCTCTGCTTTTGAGGATGTCAGTCACTTTGATCCTGCCAACCAGAGGGCCCCCCGTGGCTGTGGATGTGGAGTGAGGTCCTTTTAGGGAGGGGCTGATATGGATGACTACACAACTCCCAGACAGCACCTTGAAATAAGCCTGGGAGTACCAGGCAAAGGACTATATCATTATGTCATTTCTCTTAAGGTTAGAGGGTTACTTCTGTAGAATAAGAAGTGAGTTATTTTCTTTCATTCTTTCTATTTTTATTTGATAGGACAGAGAGAAATTGAGAGGGAAGGGGAGATAAAGAGGGAGAGGGAAATGTAGACACCTGCAGACCTGCTTCCCTGCTTGTGAAGCTTCCCCATTGCTGGTGGGGACCAGGGGCTTAAACTCAGGTCCTTGTACATGGTAACGTGTGCTCTCAACTGGGTGTTGAGAAAGAAAGAAAGAAAGAAAGAAAGAAAGAAAGAAAGAAAGAAAGAAAGGAAAGAAAGAAAGAAAGAGGCATCACTCTGGCCTGAGCCCCAGAAAAAAGTTCTTTAAAAATGATTTGTTCTAATGTTGTTTGTATTGCTGGTTATTATTTACCATTGTATCCTTTGGTATTATATGGAAGATTGCTTTCTATATTTACTTACTTTTTTTGGTTAAGTCATGCTTACTGAAGTTTGATGTTCCTATAGTAAATTTTGTCATATATATATATATTTGTCATATATATAATTTTGTCTTATGTCTCTCTGTTTCTTTACCTCTCTCTGTCTCCCCCTCTCCTCTTAATTTCTTTCTTTCTGTATTCAATAATAAGTAAATAAAAATAAAAAGGAGTTATTTGTACATCCATGTTCATTATAGCATTATTCACAATAGCTAAAACATGGAATCAATTCAAGTGTTCAGCAAACTATGATATCTGCATGCAATGAGTTAACAGTCAAATTTTTTTTAGATTTTATTTATTTATTAATGTGAAACATAGGAGGGGAGAGAAAGAACCAGGCATCACTCTGGTTCATGTGCTGCCAGGGATTGAACTCAGGACCTCATGCTTGAGAGTTCGATGCTTTATCCACTGCGCCACCTCCCAGACCACAACAGTCAATCTTAAAAGAAAGAAAATTCTACTGTGTATAGTGATACATGTTAACTTAGTAGGGTGATTATTTTCATTTGATAATCATTATGGTATACAGCTGAAACTTTGTTCATTATACCTCAACTAAAATATAAGAAAGAGAAAAATCTGACATATGTTACATGGCTGATCCTTGAGCACTTATACTTAGTGAAATAAGCCAGCTACAAAAAAAAATGCTGGGTGATTCCATTTACATATGATACTTATAGTAGACAAATTCATAGAGGCAGAAAGTGGAATGGTGTTTTCCAGGGGCTTGGGGCAGGGAGCTGGAGGGTTACTGTTTAGTGGGTATAGAGTTTAAAAGTTTTGCAAGATACAATGAGTTGTGGAGGGTGCTGCACCTGGTTGAGCACACGTGTTGCCATGCTCAAGGAACAGGGTATAAGCTTCCACCTGCAATAGGAACGTTTCATGCATGGTTAATCAATGCTACAGGTGTCTCTCGTTTCACCTCTCTCTTTTCCCCTCTTCTCTCAACTTATGTCTTATCAAAAATAAATAAAAATTAAATAAAGAGATATGGAGCTGAATGGTGATGATGGCTGCACAGCATAGTTAATGTGTTAATACTACTGACCTGTACACTTAAAAATAGTAAATGTTTTGTGTTTGTTTGATAGGGCAGAGAGAAATTGTGAACCATCACTCAGCCCATATGTGATTGAAATAATGAGTGATTTATCAAGAGGTAGGTAAATTTGGAGGGTTTGACTATGAATATCATTTGTCCATGAACAAGTGTTTCCTGAACAGCCTCTATATGTAGTTGCTGTTCCATGTACAAGGGATACAGTGATGAAACAGGAGGCCACACTAATGGGAGAAAGATGATAAACATGCAAACAAGCTACTAATCTATACCAGGCACTGAGATTTGTTACGCAGAAACAAGATTCAGGACAAGAGGAAGTGTGGCAAGGGAAGCTGCTCTGGCCCAAGTGGTTAGGGAAGGCATATCTGGGGAGGTGACGTAGAGCTGACTCAGGTCGTGAGGGGACTGGGTTGAAGGAGTCAGTGCTGCCTGTGGGCACTGTCATTGTGGCCTTTGAGGTGACATCACTTAGTGATCACTTAGTTATGTGCATGTGGGGAGATGTAGGAGAAAATAGGAAACGGCACTCTTGAAGAGGCTATGTAGAGGGAGGGCAGGCTGCCTGGGGTCATGAAGAAATTATCTGAAGGACATAGAGGGCATTTTGAAATGAGTCCGGTCAGCACATAGTTGTGTATAAGGGTCAACTGATCAGATCCATTCCAGATGCCAGATCATTAGAGGTGAACTGAGAACCAGAAGTGTTGGAAGAATTTTGCAAGGGAATAGCTGCCAGCTGGCCTAGCAAATTAAGCTAGAAAAGGAGGGATGTGAATAGAGGATGTATGGGGTAGTTAGTAAAAAAAGTGCACAGACTGGGGGTCGGGTAGTGGCACACCTGGGTAAGTGCACATAGCACTAAGTGCAAGGATCCAGGTTCAAGCCCCTGGCTTCCCATCTGCAATGGAGACGCTTCACAAGAAGTGAAACAGGTCTGCAGGTGTCAATCTCTCTTCCACACGCTATCATTTCCTTTTCTCTCAATTTCTCTGTCCTATCCAAAAAAAAAAGGGGGGGGGGGAATGGCCACCAGGAGCAGTGGATTCATAGTGCTGGCAAGGAGGCTCAGCAATAACAATGGAGGCAAAAAAGAAAAAAAGTGAGCTGAAGGGTCTACAGTCATTGGTTTGCTTGGGGAGGAGGCAGAGAGTAGTAGGTAGGAAGAGTTGAAGGGCATGGTTGGATGTAAAATCTGGATGTTAAAGGTGGAGAAGGATTTGTGATCACAACAGTGGGTGGTGCAGGCGGGGGGGGGTAAATCTGGCATAAAAAGGCGAGACAATGTGGAACTGGATATTGGGTAGTACTACCTGGATGCAGGTATTCAAGTTATCAGGAATGAATAAGGATGGGAATGCAGGGGGAAATGGTCAGCCTGGAGTTGGAAGTCATCAGTGAATGAGGGAGGAGTAAGAAGGAGGTGGTGGGAGGTGTGGTTCCATGGCGCTGGCACTCAAGGTTTTGGGGCTTTAGAAGCAGTGGAAATGTTGCTAAGAGTTATATGACTGTTCAATGAGACTGGTTTCCAAGCAGAAAGGAAGTAACCAAGGAGACAGTATTGACTTTGAGCTTGTTCAAAACTCAATTAAAGACAATTAGCAGTATCTTGTGTTGTTTACTGAAGGACTAGTGGAGTCTCAAGTCTTCTCAGCCTCATGAGGGATCACCTAGCAGTTCTTGTAAAGTGTGAAAAGAGAAGGAAGAACTTCCCCTCTGGAGGACTCTTGCATCTTCAGGGTATTAATTCCTGTCAGTCCTCAGTCATAAATCTCATGGAGGTGGCAGAAAGCTCCTGTTTTGTTTTTTTTCTTTTCTTTTCCTTTTTGTGTCACCATTCCATAGTGGTTCTGCCTTGCCCAGCCTTGTTTTTGCCGACGGTGACCATTAATATTATCAACTACTTACAGGAATGTGGGGAATCGATGGAGAAGATGCACTTTCTCACAATTCATGGCTCACACAGGCCACTTTTAGAGCAGCACAGCACATTGTAGGAAAGCATGCGGGTTCTTAAACACACAGCTAAGAAATACCTCACAGGGAGTCGGGCAGTAGCACAGTGGGTTAAGCGCAGGTGGCACAAAGCGCAAGAACCCACGTAAGGATCCCGGTTTGAGCCCTGGCTCCCCACCTGCAGGGGGGTTGCTTCACAAGCAGTGAAGCAGGTCTGCAGGTGTCTTTCTCTCCTCCACTCTGTCTTCCCCTCCTCTCTCCATTTCTCTCTGTCCTATCCAACAATGATAACAATAATTACAACAATAAAACAAGGGCAACAAAAGGGAATAAATAAATAAAATTTAAAAATATATATCTCACAATAGCACCCTCACTACCTAGCTCTGAGGTGGTGATTTTCTCACTCTCCAAGGTGATTAATACACACTTTTTTTTCCTGTAGTAGATTAAAACAATTTTGTTTTAATTGAGGTAATGCTGGCTTATAAGGCTGTATGTAGGGTTACAGTTCCACACCTCTTCCTGATCTGTTCTCACAGCACACCCACCAATGACATAGCCAGTCCTTCTACAGAGTCTGTGGGGTCCACTGCCTACCTCCTTCCCTTTGGTGACTTCAACTTTGCAGTCTGAGACATACATACTTCTATTTATTTTTATTATTTTGAACTTATTCTTTTTAATTTTACTTATTTATTTATTCCCTTTTTTTTGCCCTTGTTGTTTTATTGTTGTAGTTATTATTATTGTCTATTTTCATTGTTGGATAGCACAAAGAGAAATGGAGAGAGGAGGGGAAGACAGAGAGGGGAGAGAAAGATAGGCACCTGCAGACCTGCTTCACCGCTTGTGAAGCGACCTCCTATAGATGGGGAGCTGGGGGCTCGACCTGGGATCCTTATGCTGTGAACTTATTCTTTATTAGTGATTTAATAATAGTTTTTTCTTTTTTGCCTCTATGGTTATTGCTGGGGCTCAGTGCCAGCACTATGAATCTACTGCTCCTGGAGGCTATTTTTTCCCTTTTTGTTGCCCTTGTTGTTTATCATTGTTGTTGTTATTATTATTTTATTGCTGTCATTATTGTTGGATAGGACAGAGAGAAATCCAGAGAGGAGAGTAAGACAAAGAGAGGGAGAGAAAGACAGACACCTTCAAACCTGCTTCACCACTTGTGAAGTAACCCCCCTGCAGGTATGGAGTGGGGGGCTTGAACTGGGATCCTTACACCAGTCCTTGCACTTTGTGCCATGTGTGCTTGACCTGCTGCGCTACTACCCGATCCTCTAATAATAGTTTTAATAATAGTTTACAAAATTTCAGGGATATGCAACTACCTAATATATGACAAATGGGACAAAACCACTCAGTGGGGTAAAGAAGCTCTCTTCAATAAATGGTGCTGGGAAATTTGGACAGCCACATGTAGAAAAATGAAACCAAACCACCACCTAACACCATATACCAAAGTCAAATAAAAATGGATTAAAGATCTGGATATTAAGCCAGAAATTCTAAAATTTATAGGACCTTTACATCAAAGATATATTTGGAGGCTCAACCTGCTGGGCATGGGAGATAAAAACAAGAGTAGATAAATGGGATTACATGAAACAAGAAAGCTTCTACACATCAAGAGTTAATGACACGTGGTCCGGGAGGTGGTGCAGTGGATGGGGCTTTGGACTCTCACACATGAGGTCTTGAGTTCGGTTCCCGGCAGCACATATACCAGAGTGATGTCTGATTCTTTCTCTCTTTCTTCTGTCATTTCTCATAAATAAATAAATAAATAAATAAAATCTTTAAAAAAAGATTAATGACACAAGGATAACCAGGCCACATCCTGCACATCACCTGCCACATGCAACAAGTGACTGATATCAAACATCTATACAGAATTGGTACAGATCTACAAAAGAAATAATCCAATAAAAAGATAGGCCAACTGCCCTATAATCTGGGGCCCAAGTCAGGGAATTCTTGTATTGTTCTATAGATATGATGGGCCAAGATCTCTAATAGTTCCCTCTCTCTGCCATCACTGGTCACTTCCATCAGAAACATCATCATAAATCCTTTTGCTGGTCTCTCCAGGACCTTATCCTCCCTATAAACTAGCAGTGGTAAGGACTGCCCTTTTCTCTGAAGGGAGGTTAAATCATTCTACCCTGCTGCTTGAGGAAGACTGGTCCTGAAATGAGTTCAGCCTAGAATGTTCCCAGTTGTGACCATGGAATGCATGCTCAGACTGACAAAGACTCAGAGGCTATACATATCCCTGTGCTAAATATAAATATATATGGGCCCTGGGTCTAATTGATGTGGCAAACAGTTAATTATACTTATATATTTTAAGTTTGGGAGGTACTCTCTGTCATAAATCAGGTTTTTAGTCTTGGTCTCAACTCTAACACCATCTTCACAGATAATATTTGTGTCTACCTCCAAGTTAGCTATCAAACTCAAGCAAAAACTACTAAAGTCATGGCCTCCTAGGAACATACCTAAAATAGAGTTCCTAGCTTTTTTCTACCGTAAGATCCCTATTCTCATCTCCTCTATTCCTACTTTTTGGTTCCTTTTTATTTAAACATTTTTTCCTTCTATATATTACTGCCTTCAGCCACCAAGTTGCAGATGCTACTATGATTCCATCCCTAACTCCTTGGGCAGAACGACTTCACCAGTGCTTCCTGGAACCTCACTTCTCCTGAGCCCTATCCTACTAGGGAAAAATAGAAACAGGCTAGAGGTATGGATCAACCTGCCAATGTCCACTAACTCCCATCTTCTGCACCCCATAAAGAATTTTGTTCCAAACTCCCAGAGAGGAGATATATTAGGGAAAGATGACTAGAAGACTCTGAACCCCAATTCCATCAGGACCCAGAAAGAAGAGGAAAAGAAAGGAAGGGCACTTGGAAGTAGTAATAGGTGTAGGTGTGACACAGAAAAGAAGAGAAAGCAGGACCATAGGAAAAAAAATGGCCAAATATATATATATTTATCAAATAGTAAGCCCATATCTGTGATCTTGGGAGAACTACTGCAGTTTCCAATGGAGGGAGCGGGGGTGTGTAACTGTGGTAGTGGGAAAGGTGGGGAATTATAGCTCTGTTGTCTTATAATTTTGTAAATCAGTATTAAATCACAAATAAAAAATGATTCATCCATGCCTCCCTCATAAAAAAGTGGGCCAAAGAACAGTTTTTCCATCCTCCTCCTCCTTCTTGCCTTCAAGATTATCACTGGGACTAAGTGCCTGCACTGTGAATCCAACCCTCCCAGTGGGTGGCCATTTTCTTTTCTTTTCTTTTTTTCTTTTCTTTTTTTTAAACTCACCTTAGAAAGTTCTTTTTTTAAAAAATTTTTTTATATTTATTTATTCCCTTTTGTTGCCCTTGTTGTTTTGTTGTTGTAGTTATTATTGTTGTTGTCGTTGTTGGATAGGACAGAGAGAAATGGAGACAGGAGGAAGACAGAGAGGAGGAGAGAAAGATAGACACCTGCAGATCTGCTTCACCGCCTGTGAAGCGACTCCCCTGCAGGTGGGGAGCCGGGGTTCGAACCAGGATCCTTATGCCGGTCCTTGTGCTTTGCGCCACCTGCGCTTAACCTGCTGCGCTACAGCCCGACTCCCTGAAATTTCTTTTTTTATTTGTTATTGGATGGAGACAGAGAGACATTGAGAGAGAAGGGGGAGGTAGAGAGGAAGAGAGACAGAGAGATGCCTACAGATCTGCTTCACTGCCTGTGAAGCGACTCCCCTGCAGGTGGGGAGCCCAGCTTGAACCGGGATCCTTACGCTAGTCCTTGCACTTTGGCCATGTGCGCTTAACCTGCTGCACTACTGCCGACTCCCCCCATGGCCATTTTCTTTTCTCTTCTTTTTTCTCCATTTTATTCGATCAGTCAGAGAGAAATTGAGAAGGGAGGGGGAGGAAGAGAGGGACAGACAAAGATAGACAGCTGCAGACCTGCTCCACCATTTGTGAAGTATTTCCCCTGCAGGTAGTGAGTTGGAGCTCAAACCTGGATTCATGCGTGGGTCCTTATGTTTTGTCCTATGTGCACTTAACCAGGTGCACCAACGCCTGGTCCCAAACAGTTTTCTAAAGAAGAGATACACATGGCCCACAGACACATGAGAAATACTCCAATTCACTTATCACCAGAAAAAATGCAAATTAAACTATGATGAGCTATCTTCTCACACCTGAGAGAATGGCTTTCATTAACAAAACAGAAAATGTCAGTTGTAGGGGAGGCTGTGGGGAAGTAGGAACTCTGCTACACTGCTGTTGGGAATGCAAACTGGTGCAGCCCCTTTAGAAGACTGTATGGAGTGTTCTTAAATAAATAAAAATGGAATTACCTTGTTACCCAGCAATACCACTCATAGGCCTTTATCCTAATCTGAAGGAACATAAGTACCTTTCTGTTCATAGCTGCATTATTCACAATAGCCAAAGAGTGGAAGCAGCCTAAATGCCCACCAACAGATGACTGGCTAAAGAAGTTATGGGGAGGGGGTTAGGCGGTAGCGCAGCGGGTTAAGCACACATGGTGCAAAGCACAAGGACCAGAGTAAGTATCCCAGTTGGAGCCCCTGGCTCCCCACCTTCAGGGGAGTCGCTTCACAGGCGGTGAAGCAGTGTCTGCAGGTGTTTGTCTTTCTTTCTCTCTGTCTTCCCCTCTTCTCTCGATTTCTCTCTGTCCTATCCAACAACAACAATAATGATAATAATAGCAACAACAATAAACCACAAGGGCAACAAAATGGAAAAAATGGCCTCCAGGAGCAGTGGATTCATGGTGCAGGCACTGAGCCCCAGCAATAACCGTGGAGGCAAAAAAAAAAAAAAAAGAAGTTATGGGGAAAAAAGTTATGGGATATACATTCCATGGAAATACTACTCTGCAATCAAAAAAGATGTTATTGTGTCCTTTTGGACAAAATGGATGGAACTGGAGGTGATTATGCTTAGAGAAATAAGTAAAGAGATAAAAGAGAACTCCTGGATGTGAAATCTAGAGATCTGATACATATAAACTTGAAAAAAAAAGCTAGAAGCAAACAAATTGTTTCAAAGAATTGTGAGAACTATCATGGTTATCTCTGGGAGTGAATGGGTGGGGACACAGAAATTTGGTGGTGGGTGTGGCGTGACACTATACATTGTACTCTTACAATCTTGTAACGTACTACTAATAACAAATAACAGATTAAAAGAAAGAGGTTGCAGGGACAGAGTTCCACACAGCACCCACCACCAAAGTTCTCTGACCCCTATCCCTTCCCCAGTGATAGCTACCATGGTTCTCACAAAATTATAGACAGAGTTTGGTCAATTTTATGTGTTTAAATTCCCATACTTCATATATGAGTGAAACCATTTGCTGATTGTCTGTCGCTATTTAACTTCACTTAGTGTAATCATCTCTAGTTACATCCATTTTGTCCTGAGGATGCAATATCATCTTTTTAAATTTCAAAGTAGCACTCCATTGAGTAAATGTGCTATAACTTCCTTTTCTCATTTTTTATTTGTGGTTAATAGTGGGTTACAAGACTGTAAGATTACAGGGTGTAGTTCCATACCACACCCACCACCAAAGTTCTGTGTTCCCTTCCTCCCACCTCCCCAAAATAGCAGATAACCACCACAATTCTCACAAAATCTTAGAGAAAAAAAAATTTTTAGGTTCATGTGTTTCAGTTCTCTATATGCCACATATGAGTGAAACCATCAAATAGGTGTCTTTCATCTCTTATTTCATTAAGTATTATTACCTCCAGTTCAACCCATTTTGTCCCAAACGACACAACATTGTTTTTTTTTTTATTGTAGAGTCATATTCTATGGAGTATATACCCCATAACTTCTTAATTTTTTAAATTATCTTTATTTATTTGATAGAGACAGCCAGAAATTGAGAGGAAGGGGGAGATAGAGAAGGAGAGAGACAGAGAGACACCTGCAGTCCTGTTTCACCACTTGTGAAGCTTCCTCCTGCAGGTGAGGACCCGGGGCTTAGACCCACGTTCTTGCACATTATAACATGTGCTCTCAACCAGGTACGCCACCATCCACCCTCCTGCCCCCATAACTTCTTTATCCAGTCATCCATTGATAGGCATTTAGTTTGCTTCCAGTCCCTGGCAATTGTGGATAAGGCAGCTATGGCTATAGGGGTGCATATATCCTTTTACGTTAGTGTTTTCATGTCCTTTGGATATGTGCCCAGGAATGGTATTGCAGGATCACAAGGTATTTCTATTTTTGTTTAAGGATCCTTCTTACTGTTTTCCATAGAAACTTCACCAGTTTGTACTTCCATCAGCAGTGTAGCAGACTTCCTTTTTTCTCTACATCCTTGCCAACACTTGTCATTTCCTGTTTTGTTGATGCAGGCTCTTCTCATGAGTGTGAGGTGGTATCTCAAAAGTGGGCTATTTTTCATATGTCTGTGATCCATCTGCATATTTTTTCTAGAAAACTGTCTATTCAAATCTTTTGCAAATTTTCTTTTTCTTGAATTAGTGATTTACAACGAGGTAATAGGAGCAGAGTTTCACAGCACTTCCATCACCAAAGTTATGTTTTGTATACTTTTCAATGGGATTGCTTTTTTGTTGTTGTTGAGCTGTATTCTTTCTTTTTCTTTTTTTTTTTTTTTGCCTCCAGGGTTATCGCTGGGGGTTAGTCCAGGCACCAATCCACTGCTCCTGGCAGCCATTTCTTCTTCTTTTTTAAAATAATTTTTAACTATTATCTTTATTTATTTATTTATTTGATAGAGATAGCCAGAAATCTAGAGGGAAGGGATAGAGAGGAAGAAAGATAGGCACCTACAGCCCTACTTCACCACTTACAACGCTTTCCCCCTGTAGGTAGGGACTGGGGGCTCGAGCCTGGGTCCTTGTGCATTGTAACATGTGTACTCAACCAAGTGAGCTACCACTAGGCCCACATTATTTCCATTTTTTTTATTGGATAGAACAGAGAGAAACTGAAAGGGGACGGGGAAATATTGACAAGGAAAGATAAGACACCTGCAGACCTGCTTCACCGCTTGTGAAGCAACCTTCCCTCTGCAAGAGCGGAGCCAGGGATTCAAACTAGGATCCTGTCTGTCTGTCCTTCAATGCCCTGCAGAGGCCCGGGAAAACTGGGATCCTTGTGCTTCATACTATGTGCCTTTAACCCAGCATACCACAGTCTAGTCCCTGAGCTATATGCTTTCTTTAAAAATGCTTTCTATCAACCCCTTGTCAGATGAGCGATATGCAAATACTTTATCCCAATTACTGGGTTGCCTTTTTACCCATCTGGAATTTTCTTTCAATGTATAGAAGGAAGCTTTTCAATTTGATGTAGTACCATTTATTTGTGTTTTAGTTTCACTTGCCCATGACGTAGAGTCTCCAAATACATCTTTGATGTAAAGATCCTGAAGAGAGATACTCCTTAACAAAAAAAAAATCCCTTCTTACTCATCTTACTAAATGCCTCTGACTTCTCTGAGAGATAGAGGTAATGAGCGGAGTGGCCCTGTTTCTACTAGAGGTTGTTTGTTCCCTCTGGGCTCTGGGCTCTGGGCTCCAGGCCCCCTTCCCTTTCACCTTTCAAAATCACCACTCCAGCAATTGGCCTTTCTCTTTCTTCCCTCCATTTCTCTTTCCTCTATTTGGCATCCAGGTATTTTGCAGTATCTCCTACTAAAGCAATTTGGCCACTACCCTTCTTTTCTATGTTCTTAGCAAAACTTCTGTGCCCCAGTATGGTTCTGTAGCCCCCATGTCCACTTGGTCGATTCCAAATTATATTCCTCCATGAGGATAATTTCTGGAACCATCCGTTCCACCCTGGTTCCATGGCTGCCAGTTCTTAGCAACATCGCCCCGCCAGATATTCGTCGGGATGCGGCATCATCTAAGTTCATTTCCCACGTCTACGCTCGACCGGACCTGCCAATATACGCGGATATCTTCGCCCACCCTGTTCAACGCTTGACGTCTCGTCACCCAATCTGGTCCCCTACGCCTACACTGAACTTCTCTGTTCCAGACTCTTGGAAACAGAGCTGGCAGTCAGCTGAGGTAAAGAACAAACACCTCATCACAGACCCCTGCAAGCGTCAACCCGGCTTTGACCTAGCACGTTATGATTGGGCCCTCCTCAATCGCTATCGAACAGGCCATGGCCAGTGCGCCGCTATGTTCCATCACTGGGGAGCCAGAGACGACCTGAACTGCCCCTGCGGCTACAGACAGACTATGACCCACATAGTCAACGACTGCCACCTCTCCAGATTCAAAGGAGGTCTCGAAACTTTACATCAGGCTCAACCTGATGCTGTTGACTGGCTACGGAAGAAGGGCAAACGCTAGAAGAAGAAGCAAAACTCCTTGCAAGAGTTGTCTTTATTTATTGTCTTGTTTCCTCTACACACTGGTTTCTGTCCTCTCTGTGCCACTTGCTGCTCTTACTGAGGTCATTGATAAACTTCACCTTGCTAAATCTAATGATCTCTTCTCTGTCTTTGCTTTACTCAACCTGTTAGCAGCATTCAACACAGTTGGCTACCTCTTCAACCATTCTGTTGTCTGGCCTTCTGGAAGAGGAAGGAGTGGTTAGGAGGGGAGATATCTATAATTAAGGTGTCAACAGGGCTCCATATAAATTCCAGGGAAGAAGCCTTCCTTATTCTTCCTGCCTTTTGGTGGTTGCCAACAACATGAAATAAAAGTTTCCATGGTCAAGAGAGTTTGGTAGATACTTTATTTTACCTTCCTTTTGAAGCATCACCAGGTAACTAGAATATAAAATGTTGAGAAAAGTTCTATAATAGAGATCACTGTTTGCCCTACCAATACCAAAGATACTGTACAGGAAAGCCTATTGTCTGTATTAATACTCTATATTGATTTAGAATTACCTCCAGCTTTATGAATCAGAAAGTCAATTGTTACTACTGTCGGAGGTTATTTCTCTTTCTTTGAAAGTTCAGAGGTTAACAGTGTGGGTCTAGCACAGTGACGCATGGTGGCACCAACATTCTAGCCTCCTTCTGTCTCTCTACTTTGTCTACTTTGCAGGTGTTGACCTTTCTCTTCAGTATTTCAAACCAACTACTCAAGTTCTAGTCTCCCAGCAACTTTCTGGAAGGAGGAGGTAGTGGTAAAGATGAAGGGACAGCATCTCTATCAAAAAGCAGTCTTTCCCAGAAATTCTGAGCAGATTTTTACTTACATATTACTGAATGGTACTGGATCAAGTGGATATGTCTAACTTAGGGAAGGTTGAAAATTGCAGTTTGCCATTTTGTTGTTGTTGTTGTTGTTATTGGGAATAGTGCTACACTGTGGACAAAAATTGGAGTTTTATTAGGAAGGAAGAAAAAGAAGTGACCATCATATAAGCAGTTGGTAGTGACTAAATACACAGCATTTCCAATGGAATCAGAAAAATCTCCCTTGTAAAAATTTATTGCAATTGTTCTTCTTGAGGGAATACTTCCAATACTATTCCACACTTTCAGCATCAGCCTTCAATTTTCAACCTGCCAAACATTTTAGGTCAGTACAATTCAAGCAGTTTAAGAGTGCCCATACTTGTATGGCTCCATGCTACTCTAAGTGCCTTTTAAATTATTTAATGGCCTGTGTGTTTGCACTCCTAAGCTAATTTCATTTTCTTTAATGTGCTCTAATGGAATTTGGAGCTTCTCTCTCCAGCCCCAAGTCCTTTAAATATATAATTTCTATGTCTAAAACCATGTCCTTGGACTGTTTTTCCAAAGCATCATAATTTCTTCTGGGCAACACTGAAAGCAGTAGAAGGTAGAGGCTTCTGCCTCAGAGCCTAAAAACTCTTCCCTGTTACTCAGAAGACTGTAGAAGGGGCCTCACTGATCACTGCTGTGCTGAGATATTCTGATCATCAAGGAAGCCAAAACACAACCTACATTCCCAGGTAGGATCTGCGTTGAGGAGCATTTACAGGGAAAGGAGCCAAAGAAAGGTGTCCTCCTTTTGATTTTTCTTCTTTCACTTTGTGTGGGCACACATAGACCAGGAGAAAGGGAGTTAGTGCAGCATAAACCAGCTTAATCTGATGATCACAGCAGATAATAATGTCATCAGGAGTGATACAGAGACATAAAGCAGGTTCTTTAAAAAGGCCTCCTGGGGGCTGGGTGGTAGCACACTGGGTTAAGTATACATACTATGAAGCTCAAGGACTGGTGCAAGGACTGGCTTGATCCCAGTTCGAGCCCTGGGCTTCCCACCTGCAGGGGGTCACTTCATAGGTGGTAAAACAGGTCTGCAAGTGTCTTTCTCTCCCCCTCTCTATCTTCCCTTCCTCTCTCAATTTCTCTCTGTTCTATCCAACAACAATAGAAAAAAGATGGCCGACGGGAGCAGTGGATTCATAGTGCAGGCATTGAGCCCTAGCAATGACTCTGGAGGCAAGAAAAAAAGTCTCTCTCTTTCTCTCTCTCTTGGCTTGAATATGTGACATTTACAAATACCTCTGGAGATGGATAATGATGAGATGAGGAAGGGAACTGCATGATCAAACAATCTAATAATCTAGTTATCAAATTTTAGTATACGAATGTTCTTTACAAGTAAAAGCCTAGAAACCCTGGAGAAAAATACCTCTTGAGAGTGTGCCATGCTCCATTCTCTGCTACAAATACAAGCTCTTCCCTTTGTTCTGGGTGAAGGGAACTGATTTGGAATGTATGAAAACATGTCATGATTCTTCAAAGACTATCAGAGTTTTATGCCATTATGAATTTGTAAAAATGGACAGGTCACACTGGCCTCATGTCCAACGGCAGCAGCTGAGAGGAACAAATGCCCTTGTGTCATTTTTGATAGTTGTCTTTTGACTGTACAAAAGATAAATTGAATTTCAAATTGTAATCTCCCTGGGTGCAATGGAAATGATTTGCTTGTTACTGAGTAATATTCCCAAAGGGCTGGCATGAAATTGTAGGTGATTCTCACTCAGTGACCCTTGAAGACATACTGTCCATGGAACATACAATGCAAGCATAAGGTATAAAGCAAAGGGAAATTTAGCAGAGGAGAAGATGGATTTCTCTTCACTTACTGACGAAACTGTGGCATTTTGGGAGAGCATATGTGGTAGAGGTCTAGAATATATATATATATATATATATTTTTTTTTTTTTCCTCCAGAGCACTGCTCAACTCTAGCTTATGGTAGTGTCGGTGATTGAACCTGGGACCTCAGAGCCTCAGGTATGAAACTGTTTTTTGCATAATCATTATATTATCTCTCTAGTCCTGGAATGTATCCTTAATGTACAGCCTCCTTATTTCAGGCTACTGTTGGACTTTCCATTTCTGAACTCCAGGGACTATTTGTTGACTTGTTCCTGTCTCCAGTCACTTAGCTGAGTGCCTCCTTCAGTCCTCAAAAGCTAATGAGATGAGTGGGGGCATCAGGAAGGCAGTGATGCCCACAGTAAATCCATCTGGAAAACATTCATTTCATCAGACAGTTGTTTTAGATGCTGATCTGGCAGCCACAGCTTGCTGAGTGGTAGGAAGTCCAGGCAGGTGCAGTTTCTTCCCTTCAGAGGAGTGTGGATGACACCTGCCTTGCTGGCATTGTAGACATAACCCAAAGGCCAGGGAAACCCAACCAGTGTTCTATAATCTCACAGCAAGTTACCATGGAAGGACTTAACCCCAGATATTTTGACTCTTAGGCCTGGGGTTTCCTATCTTACCTCAGCCAGGGAGTTGACAAATCAGATGGTCTGAATTAGCTTCCTGACTAGAAGCACATAATAGCAGTATGAATTAGGACATATCTTCTCAACTCTGCCGCTCAGATTATTTTTTCTTTTTTAGTTTTTTTATTAGTGATTTAATATTGATTTATAAGATTATAAAATTACAGGGATATAATTCCATACAGTTCCCACCACCAGAGTTCTGTTTCCTATCCCCTCCACTGGAAACTTCTCTATTATTTACCCCTCTGGGAGTATGGGCCACAATTACTTTTGGAGTGCAGAAGGTGGGAGTTCTGGCTTTTGTAATTGCTTCTCCACTGGACATGGACATAGGCAGGTCAGTCCATATCCCCTGACCTGTTTCTGTCTTTCCCTAGTGGGGTAGGGCTCTGGAGAGGTAAGGAGCCTATACAACCTCCAAGTCCCTGGCAGACCGAGCTCACAGTCACAGCTGGGGAACATTCTCAGCTGCACTCATTTCAAAACTGTCTTCCTCAAGTGTAGGATGATGCTGTGGGGCAGTCCCTACCATTTGCTGCTCAGTTTCTTCATCTTCGCATATATTACAGAAATAATCTCTCTGTGTAGATATTTATGTAATAATCTATTATTGTGTAATTTTTTACTTCTCTAACTATTGACTATAAAGGCTTCATTAAGGCTAATTGAGGACTGCAGGAATTGCATGGAGTTAGTGTCTGACCTCTTCAAACTATTCCGTAAGTATTAACAGCTTCCAACTCTGCTATTACCAATACTTTTTAAATTTGCATTTCCATTAAGGCCCCAGAATGAGAAGGCAGCTGAGTAGTATGCTAAGTACTGAAACTGAAGAGAAACACTAGAGAGATTTACATGATAAATAATTCCACTGCTTTCTACTGAAGGCTGGAAAGACTTAAAGGAGAGGTCTGTTAATTCTGTTCCAGAGATCAGAGAAAATGTCAGAGGGGTTGATGTGAGCTAGAATACCCCTACTTGATGTGACTCCTTCTGAAAGAATACTTTCAGGCACAAAGAGCTATTTTTTCCTTTCTTTTTTTTTCTTCCTTCCTTCCTTCCTTCCTTCCTTTCTTTTCTTCTTCTTCTTCTTCTTTTTCTTCTTCTTCTTCTTCTTCTCCTTCTCCTCCTTCTCCTTCTCCTTCTCCTTCTTCTTCTCCTTCTTCTTCTTCTTCTTTTAGTTTATCAGGTGCTATTTTACCAGTGATAATCACAGTTACAGGCTCCCCAGCTAATTATTATTATTTGAGTTTTGTCAAAGGGATACCTATTATTTACAACTTCCCCCCAACATTTACACAGCCTTTAGGGTTAAAGTAGATTTGTTTCACAGTGTGTTTAAATTAAAATAATTCTTGCTTTGGCAATAATCTACACGGAGAGATATTTATGTAACATTAATCTACTTCTCTAACTACTGACTACAAAGACTGGAGTCAATCTACCTCCTCTCTGCAGGGTCTTTTATTGTCCTTGGATACCCACCTCACATATGTCCCCGAGCATATGCAACTGATTAATCATAAAAATCATGACACTCTTTGGAGTAATTGGAGATTATGTAAAAAGCATCTGCTGTGCTTTCTTGAGAGGGAAGGGCATGAAATCTTCTAGTCAGCTCAGACAGCTGCTCTCCCTGGGGCACTGTGTTTGGGCAGTGGTCTGGTTGTGGTTGGGGACCTGGCCTCTAGCACGGTATATCTTCCTGCATTGTGCAGTGATATTAAAAACACACAAACTCAGCGATAAGTTTTCTGTCTTAGGAGGAGGCCAACTCCCTTTACATTAAGTACTGCCTCCACACTCCTGAGTTTTCATCTCTGTAGTGAAACATCATTCTTCATCTCTGGATCTGAATTTGGTGATACTTTCTGGAAAGTTAGTGTGGGAATAAGAAACAAAAAGCAACTGCAAACCTCCAGCAAGGGGAGGGACACATGATTAGTTTACCTGAAGTCTTCGGTTTAGTTTCTGTTAACAAAATGCAGGAAAAGAATTGGAAGGCACATACCTTCCACCAGGCAGGTTTTATTTTATTTATTTGATAGCTACAGGGAGAAAAGGGGAAGAAAGAGATAGAGAGAGAAAGATGCCTGTACCACTGTTTCATCAGTCTTGAAGCATCCCCCCTTGCAGGTGGGAACTGGCAACTTAAGCCTGACCCCCCCTTTTTTTTTTTTAAATCTCCTATATATACCTCCCAATCATGAACTTTCTCAGTTTCCCCATGCCCAGAACCCGAGCCTGATGACCTCTCTCTGGACATATGCAGTAATCCCTAATTCCACTATGCGTTCTTGGTGGAATACCAGAGTGGAGGCTAGTTTTCCAGGCATCCGATTGCTTTGACTTTGCTGAGTGGGATCTTCAGCCTCCTATTATTATATAAAGTTTCTCTTTGGGGGCCAGGTGGTGGCACACTTGTTTGAACACACATGTTACAGTGCACAAGAACCCAGATTCAAGTCCCCAGTCTTTATCTGCGGGGGGAAAG
Source organism: Erinaceus europaeus (assembly GCF_950295315.1). NCBI lineage: Eukaryota > Metazoa > Chordata > Mammalia > Eulipotyphla > Erinaceidae > Erinaceus > Erinaceus europaeus. The sequence continues at coordinate 45,612,151 of NC_080164.1, forward strand.
TTTTGCAAGTGTTTAAGCAGTGCTGCAGGTGTCTCTGTCCCCCCCTCTCTTATCACCCTCATCCATCTTAATTTCTGACTGTCTATATCCAATGAGTAAATAAATATTAAAAATGTTTTTAAAATATTAAAGTTTCTCTTTTGTATGTGTGTGGAGCTGAGGACCTATATCATTCCTCCAGGCACCTTTTTGATTCAGATAGAGAAAGACAGTGAGAGAGGGAGAGACTCCACAGAACCAGACCTACCATAGCACCTCTCAGGTGCTATAGGACTCAAACCTGGGTGCTGTGAATGGCTAGTCACCCACCCTACTGTGTGGACTACCTCTCCAGCCCTATAAAGTTGCTATTTATTCTTCCTAATTATTAAGCATCTTGTGCACATGCACTCTGAGATTGTATAACGAATCCTGTTTTTTAAAATTTTTTAATGTTTATTTATTTTCCCTTTTGTTGCCCTTCTTGTTTTTTATTGTTGTTTTTATTGATGTTGTTGTTACATAGGACAGAGAGAAACGGAGAGAGGAGAAGACAGAGGCGGGGAGGGAAAGATAGACAACTGCAGACCTGTTTCACTGCCTGTGAAGTGACTCCCCTGCAGGTGGGGAGCCTTGAAGCAGGATTCTTATGCAGGTCCTTGCGCTTTGTGCCACGTGCGCTTAACCCGCTGTGCTACCGGTGGACTCCCACAAATCCTGTTTTTATCAGAGCTTTGCTCAACGGTTTCAGCAATCATTGATTTTCCTTACTTAAAACAATTGTTATCATGCTAGGTGCCAAATGTTGAATGTATTGCCATCTTTTTATCTTTTATTATTTATTTTTTGCTTTAAAGTTCATTTTCCACTTTCCCCCTACCCCCAGTTAAAACATTATGGTAAAATACACATCACACGCCACCTGTAATATCCTATTTAATTCTCTTCGTAGCTTACCACTTTGTGTTTTAAAAATCATATATTGGGAGTCGGGCAGTAGTGCAGCGGGTTAAGTGTACGTGGCGCAATGCGCAAGGATAGGAGTAAGGATCCTGGTTCAAGTCCCCGGCTCCCTACTGCAGGGGAGTCGCTTCACAAGTGGTGAAGCAGGTCTGAAGATGTCTTTCTATCTTCCTCTCTGTCTTCCCCTCCTCTCTCCATTTCTCTTTGTCCTATCCAACAATGACGACATCAGTAACAATAATAACTATAACAAGGGCAACAAAAGGGAATAAATATATAAATATCATGTACTTATTTCTTTTCTTTCTTTTTTTGGGGGGAGAGGCTAATGATTTACAGCACAGTTGTTGGCACATGGGTACAATTTCCCATATCACTGTGATAGGTGTCTGCAAAATACTCTCACCCCAGCATAGGTTTTTTTCCATCACCATGTCCCAGGACCTGAAAGCGCTTCCCCTCACCTGTCTCCCTGTTCTCCTTCTCTAGAGTCCTTTGCCTTGGTGTAGTATATTCAACCAGTCAAATTTTTACTTTGTGTTTCTCCTTCTTGTTCTTGATTCTTAAGTTTTGCACATGAATGAGGTCATTCCATATTCATCCTTCTCTATCTGGCTTATCTCACTAAATATGATTCCTTCAAGCTCTATTCATGATCTGCCTAGGATATAAACTGCATGGAATTAGGTCCTTTACCTGTTCTGTTTGTCTCTTTCTATTCCCTGATGCCTGGAGCCTTGCTGGACAAATGCAAAGCTCTTAGTAAATATTTGATTGATGATTGAGTAAATGAACAAATAACTGAATGGATGGCTATGGCCCAGAACCATCAGACCCCATCTATCTCCACTGGCCTCTTCAGATTTCTCAACCCTGCTCTGGTCACCCTAATCCATCTTTACTTCCTCATGCTCACCATACTCTGGTCCACCACAGGACTTTTGTACAGGCTAGTTACCCTTTGCACATGCTAGTACCTCAGCCTGGGATACTTTCTTTTCCCTCCTTCCTTGCTAATTCCTATTCTTTCCTAGAATGTCAGCTCAAATTCCACTTGCTCAGGGAAGTTTTTTTTTTTTTTTTTTTTTTTTTTGGTTTTTTTTGCCTCTAGGGTTATCGCTGGAGCTTGGTGCCAGCACTATGAATCCACTGCTCCTGGAGGCTATTTTTCCCATTTTGTTGCACTTGCGGTAATTTTTTAAATTTTTTATTTATAAAAAGAAACACTGACAAAAACTATAGGATAAGAGGGGTACAACTCCACATAATTCACCAGAACTCCATATCCTATTCCCTCCCCTGATAGCTTTCCTATTCTTTATCCCTCTGGGAATATGGACCCAGGGTCACTATGGGGTGCAGAAGGTGGAAAGTCTGGCTTCTGTAATTGCTTCCCCACTAAATATGGGCATTGGCAGGTCGATCCATACTCCCAGCCTGTCTGTCTCTTTCCCTAGTGGGGCAGGGTTCTGGGGGAGCATGGATCCAGGACACATCAGTGGGGTCACCTGCCCAGGGGAGTCCAGTTGGCATCATGGTAGCATCTGGAACTTGGTGGCTGAAAAAAGAGTTAACATATAGAGCCAAAAAAATTGTTGACTAATCATGAACCTAAAGGCTGGACAAGTTCATATGAAGAGTTGGGGGGGGTCTCCATTTTGTAGATAGTTAGTAGTCCTATTTTAATTATATTCCAAAGAGCCCACAACTATACTAGTTTGTTATTTTTTTCCTGAGCCTGACATCTGATATGCAGGTGGATCCAAGTTATTGTCTGGGGAGGTGATGTCATGGCTAGATAAAGGACCAGAAAGCTGCATCAGAGAAGAGAGTAGCTCCTAGATATGGGAAAGGTGTATAAATATTGTTGACTGTAAACCCCATTGATTTGATGTGATCTGGGGCCCATATTCAGCTTAGGAGCCTATGTGAACTCTGCATTCTGTGGTCATGAGTAGGAACGTTCCCAATATCAGGATCCATCTTCCTCAGGTGGTAGATAAAGCATGTTATCCAGCTTTCCTTTGGAGGATGGAACATTCTCTACCGGTATTAATCCATGTTGAGTGCAAGGTCCTATTGGAGCCCCCAAAGGGGTCTATTTTGTTGTTCCTGATAGAGATGACCAGTAATAGTAGAGAGAGGGATCTATTCAAGGTCTAGTCCCATCATGTCTGTGTGAGAATCTCAGGACTTCCCAAGCACTGCTACCAGAGCACTGCTCAGCTCTAGCTTATGGTGGTGCAGTGGACTGAAGCTAGGACTTTGGAGCCACAGGGAGGAGAGTCTCTTTGCATAACCATTATGTTATCTGACCCCCCTGCCAGGCGAGCATGGGGGTACCTCTTCCTGGGAGAGTATTCTCTGGGTTGGAGAGAACTTGACCAGAGCCAGCCTAGGCTGCTACTCACTCAGCAACATGAGGGAGATGACTCAGGAACCAAACACGTGGCGAGACAATGAAATATCTTTATTGATCAGAGAGCCAAGGCTTTTTAAATGGCAGACCCAGAAGTGGCAAGTTGGAAACAGAAACGGCTAGGAAAGGGGCAGAGAAAGGCAAAAGTGGGCTGGAAAGGTAGGAACTTCCTTAGCAACTGTTGTGAGGGTTTTAACTGGTAGGATTAATAATACCCTGGAGGCATAGAGGGTCTTGTGGGTAGAAAAAAGATAGATCAAAGGAATGGAATGAGTGGGGATCTTTCAGGCAAAACACTGATTATGTGCCATAGTATCAGGAATGCAGAGTGGTTTGTGAGCCCTGCCAAGCTCAACCACATCCTCACAATTTCCTGACACTTCCCCCCCCACCCCCCCGCAAAGCTGATTTTGACCTGCTTTAGTAGGAAACCACACTGTTGCACTGGCAGTATCCCTGGCATAGGTGTCTTTCCTATATAGCTACTGGGACAGGTACAGCATTAAACTTTCTGGGGATGCTGGTCAACATCTGCTTTCTGCACCAATTGTAACTCCTAGGCTTTCTGGGACACTGCCTGGCTTTGCTCACCATACTACCTCCTACGTTGTCTTTCATGAATGCTTCTTCTTCAGTTGGATTGCTGGCAGTACCTAACAACAGTATTCATTCTTTTTTTGTGAGTGTTTAATTTGGATGGAGTTGAGTGAATGTACTCAGCCAATTTAAATCTTCAGGGTTTGGTAGAATGTTCTTCTCAGTGTTTTTTTAATAGTACAAAATATTCAAAAAGCTGGTAAAATTGTCTTTAGCCATTAGTTCTATCCGATATTTACTCAGTTTTAAAATAGCTAAGCACACTTTGTCATATTAACTCTAAGTACTTTCATTTTCAATACTGACTGATATGTAAGTAGGTAATATTGTTCCCTTAAATTGCCAAATTAAGCTCATTTACTTTGTTAAAAATAACAATAGGATATGTAAGCTTGACTGTTCTTGTTATGTTTCAAATGTATTTAAGAGTTTGTTATCAGGTAAGGTAAGTCAGAATAATTTACTGCTTCATTTGGAATCTTTATACCAGCATCTAGCCTTGAAATAGCCAATGAAATCTGTCATGAAAAATGAATATTCTGGGGGAGTCGGGCTGTAGCACAGCGGGTTAAGCGCAGGTGGCGCAAAGCACAAGGACCAGCATAAGGATCCCGGTTCGGACCCCGGCTCCCCACCTGCAGGGGAGTCGCTTCACAGGTGGTGAAGCAGGTCTGCAGGTGTCTATCTTTCTCTCCCCCTCTCTGTCTTCCCCTCCTCTCTCCATTTCTCTCTGTCCTATCCAACAACGATGACAACAACAATAATAACTACAACAATAATACAACAAGGGCAACAAAAGGGAATAAATAAATAAAATTAAGTATTTTTAAAAAATTAAAAAAAAAAGAAAAATGAATATTCTGGAATTCACTCCCGTAAGTATTGCAAGTCACTTGGAAAATGGAATATTTAAGTGTAATGTATTAATTTGCTTGGCAAATTAAAACTTAGGTTTCAAAAGCATTGATACCTTTCTAGCAGCTCATGCTCAGCCTTGCACCCAGATGACTTTAAATAAATTAGAGCCATGGCTTCCAGGAAGCCTCAGCTCCTAGGTTCTTAAAACCAGTCTTATTGAGAAGTAAACTTGACAAAACTCTGAGTTTTACAAACTTGTTTGCTATTTTATACACCTACTGAGAAAAAAATGATCAATTCCTTCTCTTGTGTCATGAAGCAAGTAGAACCATAAGGGCCTAGCATTGCGACTCAGTGGAGAGTGCTGCTTTTTATGTATGAAGCCATGGGTTGGTTTGATCCCTGGAAACCCTTCTTCAAAAAAATAAACCATAAAGTACAGCCTGTTTGTCAATGAAGCTCTGAGTACAGATCTTAGCTTACATTTATCTAGAGGTAATCCAACTCTCAGAGAAACAGAGCTCTCAGAGTTTTACTCTCAGAGTAAAACTATGATCATATTTTACTTTGCACATATTCTTTTACGAACTGCACATTAAAAAGTATCTATGTGCATACGATACATTTTAGTGTGTAGGACAAAAATATACAAAATCATGTTCTGTTCTTCATGGCCATTGAGATGTTCAAGGATAATTTAATTGTTGTCAATTTTGATCTTCCTATTGAACTTTGGAACCTAACCTATTATAAGATGGTACTTTGCTATGATGAGTTTGACCTGCTTAGCTAATTTGTTAAATACATGGTCATGGATTCTTTGTTGTACTGTGCTAACTCACAGCATTGCCAGTATGTTTAAAGCAGGCTTCCCATTTAACATGTGTATACCAAGGTCCATAGCGCAAAGTTTAATACATCTTTTCTTCTCTTTTTTTTTCTTTTTCTTTTTTTTTCTTTTCTTTTCTTTCCTTGCTTCCTTCCTCTTTCTTTCTTTCTTTCTTCCTTTCCCTCTTTCTTTCTTTCTTTTTTTCTCAGAGCACTGCTCAGCTCTGGTTTATTGTAGTACTAAGGATTGAACCTTGAGCTTTGGGGCATCAGGTGTGAGAGTCTCTTTTCATAACCATTATGCTATCTACCCCACCCCTTAATACATTTTTTTCTTCCCCCAGAGCACTGCTCAGGTCTGGTTTATAGTGGTGTGAGGATTGAACTTGAGACCTTTGGGCCCTCAGGCATGAAAATCATTTTGCATAACCATTATACTATCTTCCTTTAATAAGCTTTTCTCATAGAGCTTGTGTTTTTCCCTCATAGGCTATACTATGCATGCATCATTAAACTTATACATTATATGACATTAAAAAAATGACATTAAGATGTTTGTTCTATACTGGAGTATAGCCAAGGACCTCATTTTTTAGGTTCACTAGATACTGTTCAAACAATATTTTATGGCAAGGAACTATGGTTACATTGCCAGCTTTTCAATAGAAAACAACATCAAGGAGATGAGCCTTCAAAACAGTTAATATTTACTGTTTTCTTATCTTTGAATTGTTGTGGTCTTACTCTTTATTTTAGTAATTCTTATTCTGTAGCAAACAAGGGTTGAAAGATTACTAAGACAGATAAATTTTTCTCTTTAACCAGCAGTTCATTTCTATTATTATTATTATTTACCAGTGCACTGCTCAGCTCTGTTTTATGGTGGTGCGAGGGATTGAACCTGGGTCTTTGGAGCCTCAGGCATGAGAGCCTCTTTGCATAACCATTATGGTATCTATACCTGCTCATTTCTCTCTTTTTAAAAATATTTATTTTCCCTTTTGTTGCCCTTGTTTTATTGTTGTAGTTATTATTGTTGTTGCCATTGATGTCATTGTTGTTGGATAGGACAGAGAGAAATGGAGAGAGGAGGGGAAGACAGAGAGGGGCAAAGAAAGATAGACACCTGCAGACCTGCTTCACCACCTGTGAAGCGACCCCCCTACAGGTGGAGAGCCGAGGGCTCGAACCAGGATCCTTAAGCCGGTCTTTGCACTTTGCACCACATGTGCTTAACCCGCTGTGCTACCGCCCGACCCCCTCATTTCTCTTTTTAAGTGTAAATTTTCACTTCATCTTAAAGAAGCAGTGTGTTTTGAGGTCGGGCAGTGGTGCAGTTGGTTAAGTGCACATACGATTAAGCTCAAGGATCTGTGCAAAGATTTGGGTTTAAGCCTCTGCTCCCTACCTGCAGGGGGGATGCTTCACAAGCAGTGAAGCACGTCTGCAGGTGTCTCTCTTTTTCTCTCCCTCTCTATCTCTCTTTCCTTCTCAATTTATCTTTGTCCTATCAAAATAAGAAAAAATCAATATTTTAAAACATATTAAACATTAGATGATAAGAACTCGAATAAGTCCTACTTTTCCTGTCAAGAGCTGGCCTGAGCCTGTATATGTGAGCTGCATGTGGCACTTCACTGGGCCCAGTACATACATTCTCTTGTGATGTACACAAGAGACACATTTTCATTTGAACAATATAACTAGGATTTCACTCTCCAGATAATTACTAGCTCAGCAGTAGAACTTTCCTATTCAAAGATATATTATAAGCAGTTCCCAAATGTACAGAAGAAAAAAGAAGTCATAGAAAAGAATTAGTACAAGTTGTTGGTACACTCACTTATTTAAATTTAGAGTGTAAATGGAATGGTCTATTATAGTCTTTAAATCGTTAAAATGTGCAGAATTGAATGTCTGTACAAGCCCTGGTGTGTTTCTCTGGAGACCTCCAGGGTTCTCAGAACACAGTCTGAAGCCCTATAATTTAGACCAACATCTTCACTGGTTTTGCTTATGTGAGAGTCGTCAAAATTGACTGACTTGCCTACAAGCCCACAGTTGAGTGGAGGAGTATACGGTAGAGTAATTGGAGTTATCCCAAATCCCACATAGCTAAGACTGGTCAGAAATAAAGCAGAAGAAAAGAGAGGAGAAGGAGAGAAGAGAAAGAGAATGAGCATGTCAAGCAATGCCAACAGAGGCTGAAAGTACTGATGTCTTAGTTGTTGGCAAATGACACTTACTAGTTAGATTTTTTAAAAAAAAATACGTGGTTTCTTTACAAGTTTTAGGCTTACAACAAAACAGAAGAAAGGTCAGTGGTTTCCCATATGCTCTCCTTCCCTCAAATATATACAGGATCCCCATTACCAAAGCCCCTTACCAGTGTGAAACATTTGTCACAACCGATGAACCTACAGTGGCATGTCATCATCATCCAAAGGCCATAGTTTAAATTAGGATTCACTCTTACAAGTTAAATTTTAAGTAAGGGCTCAGTTTGGAGGAGGTCCTTAAATGAGAGATAGAGCCTAGACTACCACTGCACGTACCTCTCATACCACACACACTTTGGGCCCAGCTCACTCCCAGGTGGCCTGTCACTCCTTCCTACTTCTCCAATAACTAGTGGCACTTTGTGAGTCAGTCCTGTTGTGAGGCCACCATCCTGATCCAAGGCAGTGTGAGGAGCAATGAATCTGTCAGAAAAATGCATCTGTTCCTGGCCTCCCCAACATGGGCAAAGTCAGAACTGGATTGTTCTTGGTATTTAGAGTTGTGACCTTGGAGGTTCATTATGCATGGGGCTTGTTGAAAATATAACTCTTCCCCAAAGCTGCCAGATTAAATGCTGACATCCCACATAAATAAACAGTTACTCTCTAAAAGGAGGCCACTACTAACAGCATGATGTGTTCTTCCTTCTCACCTGTCATCTCCCCCAGGCCCATTGGGGGAGATAACTTGAAGGTAGCCTCCTCAGCCCCTTTTCTTGTCTCCCTGAACCCTCAGAGATTCTGGTTTTCTGTGTATATTCCGCTATAATCCCATTTTAGAATCACACATGTGACATTTCTCTCATCTACTGAGTTGCTAAGAATATGCTTCTTTTTTTTTTTTAGATTTTATTTATTTATTCATAAGAAAGATAGGAGAGAGAGAAAGAACCAGACATCACTCTGGTACATGTGCTGCCAGGGATTAAATTTGGGACCTCATCCTTGAGAGTCTAGTGCCTTAGCCACTGTGCCACCTCCTGGACCACGCTTGTTGGTTTTTTTTAAAACCATTTTTTCCTAGTGATTAATAAGATTGTAAAATTACAGGGTATATATATTTCCATACCACACCTGTCACCTAGGTTCTGTGCTCTCACATTCCCAATGATAACCACCATAGTTTTCACAAAGTCTTAGAGACTATTTACTTCTGTTTTTTTGTTTGCTTATTTGTTTTTACAAGGTTATGTGTTTCAGAAATTCTTTTTAAGAGCACTGGCTTATGGTGGTGCAGGGGACTGAACCTGGGACTTCTGAGCCTTAGGCATCAGAGTCTGCGTAACCATTATGCTCTCTACCCCAGCCTTGTGTTTCAGTTGTCTAGATTCCACAAATGAGTGAAACCATCTGTTAGGTGTCTTTTATCTCTTTATTTACTTTGCTAAATATAATCACCTCTAGTTCCATCCATTTTGTCCCACAATTCCATGTTTTTTAGTAATAGAGTAGTATGTCATGGAGTGTAAATCTCATAACATTCTTTATCCAGTCATCTGTCGATTGGCATTTAGGCTGCTTCCACTCTTTGGCTACTGTAAATAATGTCCTTTTTGAATGAGTGTTTGTGTGTCCTTTAGATAAGTGTCTAAGAGTAGTATTACTGGACAATAATAGGTAATTCCATTTTTATTTCTTTAGGGACTCTCCATATGGTTCTTCAAAGGTGCTGCACTAGTTTGCATTCCCGCCAACAATGTAACAGAATCCCCTTCTCTCCACAATCGCACTAACTCCTGTTGACTATGCCTGGTTTTGGCCATCTCTTTGATTATCAGTTATCAGCTAGGCAATTTTGTTTCTAGTTTTTATCTTAGTTAATTCCTTTTTCTTTCCCTAGATTTACTCTATTCCTCTAACATTTGAAGTTGAATGCTTAGATATTTGCATCATTATCATCATTATTACTATTATTTTGCCACCAGGGTTATTGCTGGGGCTCGTCACTCGTAATGACCATTTCTTTCTTCCCTAGTGACTATTTCTTGCTTCTTCTCAGATGAACTCCTGATCTCAAATGATAGGCAATGCTGATCTGAAAAAGGGTAGGGAGTTACCTTCTTTTGTACAAAAAAGTAGAAAGGAAGCAAATACTGATGAGAGACAGAGTCTGTCACACTCAAGAACTGGCCTCCTAGAGGAGTTGCTCTCTTTGTGAATACATTTGCCCTCAACAAGCAGAGTTTCCTTTCTCCTTGGCTGTCGCAGAAGGCTCTTCTGCAGTCAGATTTTTAAACAAGGGACCAGGCACGCAGAAATATTCATAGCAAAGGGCCAGAAATATATATGTATATATATAATTTGATAGAACAGAGAGGAATTGAGAGGGAAGAGGGAGATAGAGAGGAAGAAAGAGAGATACTTGCAGCACTGCTTCACTACTTGTGAAGCTTCTCTCTCGAAGGTGAGCTCTGGGGGCTTGAACCTGGGTCCTTGCGCATGTTAATGTGTGCACTCATTAGGATGCACCGTTGCCCAGCCCCCAGAAAGTCCTTTAAATTATTATTATTATTTTAATTAGTTTGTTTATTTTTTTACCAGAGTACTGCTCAGCTCTGGCTGATGATGATATGGGGAATTGAACCTGGGACTTTGTAGCCTCAGGCATGAAAGTCTTTTTGCATAACCATTATATTATTCCCCTCCTCTTCCTTTAAATTCAGTGTCAGACACCAGTGAGTCTCAAAATGTCTTGGCCGTTCTTCACCTCAGGAAACTTTTTACTATTTTGTTCTACAGGTCTCTGTTCTTTGTCATGTTTTCTAGTGTTCTGGCTTGACCCTACATCTCCCATCTTTTTTTTAAAATTTTTTATTTAAGAAAGGATTAATGAACAAAACCATAAGGTAGGAGGGGTACAACTCCACACAATTCCCACCACCCAATCTCCATAACCCACCCCCTCCCCTGATAGCTTTCCCATTCTCTATCCCTCTGGGAGCATGGACCCAGGGTCGTTGAGGGTTGCAGAAGGTGGAAGGTCTGGCTTCTATAATTGCTTCCCCGCTGAACATGGGCGTTGACTGGTCAGTCCATACTCCCAGTCTGCCTGTCTCTTTCCCTAGTAGGGTGGGTCTCTGGGGAAGCTGAGCTCCAGGACACATTGGTGGGGTCTTTAATCCAGGGAAGCCTGGCCAGCATCCTGGTGGCATCTGGAACCTGGTGATTGAAAAGAGAGTTAACATACGAAACCAAACAAATTGTTGAGCAATCCTCCCATCTTTTCTTATTTGCTGTTGGTATACTGCTTCTGGGTCTTGTTTATTTCTTCTGCAGGGTAATTTGTGCCTTTGTTTCACTGTCTTCTTTCACATCAAGACAGGTGAGGGTTGGCAAATAAAAGGAAAACATATGTTTCCTTTACTCACAGCACTTCTGATGCCACATGTGTTTTATTCCTTGGGTCAATTAATATTCCAGTCCCAGCCGGGGCACCTTCTAATTCATATTAATTTTAATATTGTCTACCTAGAGTTGGTTCAGATCCTTGGTCCCATAGATCTATTCTCACTTCAGATACCAAATACCAGTCAGCTTCTGCTTACTTCTTATTCTTTTCTTCTTTCTTTCTTCCTTCCTTCCTTTCTTTCTTTCTTTTTATAGATGGAGATAGAGAGGGAAAGAGAGAATGAAAGAGACCATGGTACCAGAACTTCCTGCCATGTAGTAGGGAGCAGGCTTGAACCTGCCCAGAAGTTCTCAAGTGCAAGAGACTGGTCCCATGGAATCAGCATGCATCACCCTTGTGGTTTGTGGCATCTTTCACCAACCTGAAGCTCTCCAAATCCTGCACTTCAGAAAATTTTATGGTGACTTCATCACGTAGGCATGATCAACATTAGTTATTAAATCTCTAGCTCCTCTCCCCTCTCTAGAGGCTGAAGAATGGAGTTGAAAAAGCCAAGCTTTGAATCATCATCCTATCTTTCTGGTGACCAGCCTCAATCGAGGAGGCCACTATGAGTTACCTCATAGGAGCAAAGGATGCCCTTATACTCCAGGAAATCCCACAGGATTTAGGAGCTCTGTTCAGGCACACCTATCATCTTTGTCACTCAGAAGATTACAAGGATTTTAGGAGCTCTGTGTCAGGAACTTGGGGTAGAATTTGTATAACTGTTTCTAGTTACTTCACAAAGGAGGTAAGAACTCACTTTTCCTATTTTTAAGGAGACATCAAGATAAATGGTATTTCCTCTGGAATGAAGACATGCTTTGCTGAAGTTTCTCATTGTATTTGCTTTCTGGAGTGCAGAGATATCATGCATGTGCTACCCCACTGTTTCTGAGCTGAGTTTTCATTTTTTTTTAACGAATAACTTTAGAGGGGGGAAAGGGACAGAGACATTACAGCACCACTCCACCATATGTGGAGCCCATTCCATCCCATGCTATGGTGCTCCCATACATTGGTGCATGGTAAGGTGGTCACTTTACCAAAGGAGTTATTTTCATGATTCCCTTTTGCTGAAGTACCTTTGCTGTCATTGTACCCTGCTCTTAATGCTTGCAGTGAAATTGTTTTCATTTTCTTTTTTTTTTAATTAGATAAAACAAAGAGAAATTACAAGAGGAGGGAAGATAGAGAGGAGAAAAAGACAGACAACTGCAGACCTGCTTCACTGCTAGTGAAGCATCCCCATTTTACGTGGGGAATGGGGGCTCAAACCCAGGCCCTTGCTCTTGGTAATATGTGTGCTTAATTGGGTACGCCACCACTAGGCCCTCAAAATTATTTTCTATAATGTAATTGTTCAATATATATATTGATACCCAAATCTATTAAGTTTCTGACATTGTGAGAATGTGTATATTAGGGGATACCTTTGAGCCAACCTGCTTGCCCATAATCCTTACACACTCCTCATTCCCTTTTTAATCTCAGTTTGTCATGAAATGAGACGTATATTACTATCATCTATTATTACTGAGACGCTACTGTATTCTCACCAGTTCTCAATGGGTGTTCTCAATTCTCAATACTGTTATTTTATCCACAATCATTCAATATGATATTTTCACTGTGGGATCTTTTTTCCCCCCCTTTCAAATATGAGAATAATCTTTGCATCATCCAGAGGTTGGTTGTTTTTTGTTTGTTTTTTTGCCTTAGATTTTATTTTCTTTGATACAGTATGGTAACCCATAGTTTTATTAAGGTTATTTTTCTCATGCACAGCTTTCCAACTAATTATTTAAATCATATTGTGTGGCTTCATCATGTACATATATACCTTTATTTAAGTTGCCTGGAGGTGGGTTTTGTGTAGCTGCCACAGTCACCATCACAGCACGTTCTAATATCTTCACTCCTCCTGTTCCAACATTATTTGCAAACCATAAAATTTAAAAAAAAAGTGTCTTGCAAGAAAAAAAGAAGGTGAAGGAAGAAAAGAAAAAGTTTAACATTGTAGGTCAAGAAGCTGTCATTAGGTTTTTCTGACTAACTGGTGGTAGCAGACCCAGTTTAAATGTCATATACTATAAGGGATTATAGTTCCTTAGCAATAATTTTTAATTCCCCTTTTCTCTGTCACACTATCATAAATGGAACCCAAGTGTATTATATTTCTGCATAAATATGAGTTAGTTGGCACCAATTATTCTTTTGAAAGCTAGTTATTTTTATTAGTAATTTGATAATGGTTTATAAAATCATAAGATTACAGAGGTATAGTTCCATAATGCACCCACCACCATAGTTCTGTGCCTTGTCCTCCACTCCTCCCCTTTCTGCAAACACCATTCCTCATACATAACCTCTTTGGTTTTCACAAAATCTTAGTAATATTTGGATTCTTTATTTTTATTTATTTTAAAATATTTATTTATTCTCTTTTGTTATTTTATTGTTGTAGCTGTTATTGTTATTGTCGTTACTGGATATGACAGAGAGAAATGGAGAGAGGAGGGAAAGACAGAGAAGGGGAGAGAAAGATAGACACCTGCAGACCTGCTTCACCGCCTGGGAAGTGACCCCCCTGCAGGTGGGGGGCCAGGGGCTTGACCCAGACCCTTACGCCGGTCCTTGTACTTTACGCCATATGCACTTAACCCACTGTGCTACCGCCTGACTCCCTGCTCCTTTATTATTTAAACAAGTTCATGTTCTTTAATCCTTTATATTACACACATGAGGGAAACCATTTGATAGCTGTCTTTCAGAGAAATACAGGTCATTTGGTATTAGATATGAACTAGAACATCACAAAGTACTGAAGGTTAAACTTGACTTTACCACTTCTCCCCTTCCCCACTTTTGTCTTTTTATGCACCGGGAAAAGGTGGGGAGTTGTGTCTGTGTGGGGGGTATGGGGAAAATAAGAGGAGGCAGCACAATTGTTTATGCAAAATATGTTCATATCCAAGACTCCAGAGTTTTAGATTCAATCCTCAGGCATCATATTTAATGCGGTCTAATGACCAGCACTCCAGGCATCTGCCTACCTGCTAGTCCAGCTCTAGCCTAACCAGTGACCCTTAAGGCCCCTTCAAGCTCCTTGATGCCTTCCTGCCCATCCAGTTCACCTTCCTCCTGACACAGTCTTTTTGGAGCCCTTAGCATGTATCTGACTGCTCTCAGCCCTTCTGCTCCTCTGGCAATGGATTTTGTACACACAGCTTTTTCCACTGCCATGTTGTACCTTCCTCCTGGGTGGGAGAGCAGAACTGCCTACTCCGGCCTGTTCTGACTTCTGTGAAGAAAAGTGGCGGAGTAGAAAGAAGGCTGGGGGTGGGGGAGCAAGGTGAGACAAAGGTACGGCAAAGTGAATGAGCTTTACTTTGATAGAGTAAACTGAGACTGTCAGGGAGAGTGTGAGAAGAAGGGTGTAGGAGAGAGGTAGAGCTGGCTGGGGCCCAAGAGGAATGTTTTGGGAGTGAGGAGGCTCACACTTGAGGGCAAAGACCTCTGGCCCACTGCTCACGTGAATGCTGGGAATCAGGAAAGGAAGTTGGATATTAACAAGCACTGCTGGACACTCTCCATTTTTTTTTAATGATATTTGAGAAAATCAGGCAAAAGGTCTGAGTTATTTTAAATTCTGTGTTGCATGAACTGTGTCCCCAGGACTGTGATATCCCTCCATATTGCAATTGTGTAGTGTTATTACACTGTCATAGTAAGTCCTTGTGGCCAAAGAGTCATTTCTCCCTAAGTCTGTCAATTGTAAATCTTTGCCCTAAAGTGCTGTGTATACTCTTGGGGTTAAATTCAAAGGACACTTCTGTGCAAAGAGAACTCATGCTCCCCCAAGTTAATATGGGGACCTTGCCTATATTAGCCTAGAAATCAGTAATTTAAGGCTATTGCCTATTAAGGCCTACCATGAAACGAATATGTGAATTAACTGAATGAAAATGGGGTTTTATTGCCTTAAATTAGAGACAGTGAAAAGCACTCAGAAAAGAAATGTCTAGGAAGACTGCTTCTCCCACCTCCAGTCATTGTTTTGCCTTTTGCTGGCTCACCGCTCTTACGTCCTCTGCTTGGCTCAGCTCAGCTCAGCTCAGCTCAGCTCAGCTCAGCTCAGCTCAGCTCAGCTCAGCTCAGCTCAGCATGGCTCAGCTCCACGCTCCCAGTTCCAGTTGCATCTCCAGCTCCAGCTCTTCCTCCATGCTACTATGTCCTCTGCTTCTCCCTCTGCTTATTGTTTTATGACTCAGAGGTCAGGTTCCAGGTTCTCTCTTGTCCAATCATTTGCCTTGTATTCTTCCTTTGGGGTACTTTTTCCTTTCTTTGTTGCTTGGTGCCAGGAATTCTAGGAAATGTAGTTTTTATATACCAAGTTATACACCTTCATACATTAGGATCATGAAGTAAAGGTAGCAACCTAGTAGTGAGTGACTTGTAACACTCCTAGAGCCTCCTCCTGCCCATTTATCTGTTCAGATATCTCACTATAGTTTCCATTAACTGAAAAGAATGATTACCATCATTACTATATTGATAATAATAGAAATCCATGATAATAATTGAGATAGTCAGGTAAAGGACCACTAGAAAAGAAAAAAAGAACCAAAGATGGAAATCTCAAGTTTTTTTCACAAGCACTTACTAGTCGTGAGCACTTTATGTAGATACTCTCGAAGTGTCTAGACTAAGAATCTGTTCAGGAGCACTCAGCAGATCCTGGTTGCTCTTCTAGAGCTGTGGAGGGTAGAAGTGGGCCAGAAACAGATTCCCTGAAGCTCAAGGTTTAAAAGGGCACCTCTCCTCTTCCCCTTCCCTCTCCCCTCCCTTTTCTTTTTGTCTCTATCTCTTTCCAGATCCCTCCCTGACTGTCTGAATTCCCCACCTAGAAATGTGTTGCTCAGCCTCTTTATCCCATAAGGCTTCTCAGGACCTCTATCCCTCTCTCAGGTGGAGCACCAACTTTGAGCTAGTGATAGATGCCAGTGGACTAGAATCCTATTTGGAGAGACATAGGGTGGATGTTTCAAAGCAAAAATGTGCTGGGCCGGCAATGGGTGGTCCAGCCTACTGCACTCAGCCAGTTTGGGTTACATGGGTCAATCTCCTGGCACTAGTTCCAGGGCCCTGCCAATTGTCTGCTCCCTTTCCAAGTGGATAAGCCCAGTGTTTTCTACAGATTTACCTCTGTGGCCTATGCACCCTCTCACTGATTGGTATGGGTGTCACAGAGCCCCCATTCCACTGGGCAGCATGAGTGACTTTGTTGAAGGGTCTTCCTTGTTCCCATGGGCAGAATCTGTCAGGATTAGTGGGCAGAAGGCCCCGCCAAGGCCATGAGCAGGCTTTCTAAATCTAGCTCTAAAAACAGACTGGTTTCCTTGACAGCAGAGATGACGTCTGCTCATCTGCTGGGGGGAGGGGGGGTAGCGGGCTTTATGTGTCTGTGGAAAACACTGGGACTCGGGGACAAGCAAGCAATCCTTTATCAGTGCAGAAACACGTTTCTGAAAACTTGCCAACTCTGACTGTCTTATTAGCAATATTAAAAACTTCACAAATGACTCCCTGACATGGGTTATGTAACCTGCAATTAGGAACCCAGATAGAGAATTCTTTCTTCCTTTCCACTGTATTGTCTATGATCCTTTCTGATAGCACATTTTAAGTAGCGATCAAATCTGCACCCCCTCTTACCCTTCTTGAAAGCTAAGTTTTCCAGGAGGAAAGGAAAATCAGTCCTTTTGACTAGCTGAGGCTGGTTCCAACCTACACTTGTCACCTGGCACCCTTAGGAAAGGGTTTGGGATCCAAAGTCTCATTCTTAATGCAAAATAGGAGACAGGCTAAAAGCTGGTCCATTTGCTCTACCCACCAGACCTGCTTTCAGGGCAGCATGTCTGGGCATTTAATTCATGCACTGCCCTCCCCCTTTTATGCATTATTAAAGCCTCCTTCAAAAGCAGCCTGTGGATCACAGGAGAGAAGACCTGTCAGCAATGATTTTTACATTCCCCCACCCCCGCCCCAAAACAATGTGTTGCTGGAAAAACTCAGGGGGAAAAATCTGTTCATTTGTAGCTGATGGCAGATGTAATAAAGATGGCCCTTGGATCCTGAGCTAATAAAAGCAGCTAGCTTCTTCAAATGGCATCTTACTTTTTGTGTCTACGCCAGGGCACAGAATTTGGGAATGCTGGTAAAATATATGGAGAACTGTGAGTGGGATTTATGTGCCAAGGGTGGCTCTGATAAGTTGGGAATTAATTAGCAGGGAAGGAGGATATAGACAGATGCAGGAACAGACAGATGGAGGCCCAAACCTGTCACCTCTTCCATCAGACACTTCAGTGACTTTTCTTGTGTCATTCACTGTACTGTAGGCTCACATTTGGCTTCTTCATGTCCCCCCTCCTCCATTAGCCTAGACAGAGCTGTGGCATTTTAAGACCCTCTGTGAGTTCCTTTGTTTCCATCATCTCCCCAAAAGAGACACCGACACCCCCAGGCAAACAGTACACTCCCCTCAGAGGAGGCTTCTTCAGCTGAGCTCTTTGTCTAGCGGCAGCTGCAACCTTTATGCCCCTGAGACCTAGCCTCTCTGACTCAATACAGCACACAGTCTTCCTCCCCAGTCCCCCTCCCCAAGGGCCATGAGAAGATGGCTCCAGCTGAAGGTAGACTCAAGGGTGATTTCCTACCTTTACTCCTTCCTTATGTAGATACAGTTAGACACCACTGGATCTACTGAGTCACGTGACAGGGCATCGCTGAGGTAGAGGAATTTCAGAGGCTACTTTGTCCTGCCCTTTATTTAACAGATTCCCCAGAGAGGCTAAGTGGCTTGCTCTTGGTCAGAGGGCCAGAGATCCAGGATTAGATCTGTTGTCTAGTTCCCTCAAACCCAGCACCTGGAAATCTCTATGCAGAGCCCTAGCTTCTCTTTATAGTCTATGCTTTAAGTGTCTATCCAAGAACTGGGAAGAGCTTTCTGTTTCACACATATGTGATCTTGATCTTGACTGTTCCAGATCCACCTTGCATTCAAATGTCTTTCAATCAGACACAACTTGAGGATTTACTATGAGTTTGACCTTCACTATGGTGCTTTTGTGTAGGTTTAGATTTTTGTAGATAGGCTCCATGTGGAAGTGTTTTTGATTATATCAAGTGCCCTCTCTGATATTTTGAGAAAATTGGGTGGTGGAGATAGCATACTGATTATGCAAAAAAAAAAAAATTTCATGCCTGAGATTCCAAAACCCTAGCTTCAATCCCGCACCACCATAAGCCAAAGCTGAGTAATGCTCTGGTAAAACAGCAGCAGCAACCTGATTTGTTGACAAAGTGATTCTGCATCTGTGAAAATCGGTAGGCCTCACACTGAATATGTTAGTATTACTTCATGGTTTAGTTATAAGTCACAAACTGTATATGACTTTCCTATAGAATCATGGCAAAGTTTCACCTGTGCCTGTGCCTTTTGGTCCTCTGAACCCTAAGAGTAGGGAGGGGACTCTGAAAATATGGCTATAATATCACCTTGGGGCACTGGATCCAACAGAGTTGTCTCAATTTCATTTGGCCTGCTCTGTATCAAAGATAGAGGATGAAAATTTATCCCCTTCTCTCACCCCAAATTTCCCTTCAGTGGCTTTCAGTGCAGAGCCTACTCTGTTGAATAATGAAAAGGAGCCATTAGGGGAAAATGAAAGGACTGCTAGTGGGCCATCTTCCTCCGTCATGTGCATCTGCAGGGGAAATGCAGACATGACATGTGGGCTGGCCATTTAGAATATACTGCTTAATGAAGGTGGGGGGCCCAGGGGAGCAGCAGAGCCAGCTGAGCTCAGCACACATCTTCGCAGGAGTCTGCAGAGGGATTTTCTTTTTCCCTAGACACCCATTCATAACTCCAACAAGAATGGTCAGTAGACCTTGAGAATTAATGCAACTGGAAGACAAGAGACTCAAGGCATCACATTATTGCCTATTGGCCTGTCTCATTCTCCTCCACTTAACCAATTCTTCTCGAGCACTGCTGCTCTGTCAGGCACTATTCTAGCTGCTGGGGATACAGTGAGGGCAAAATCAGACAAGTTCCCTTCCCTCTTAGAACTTCCAACCTCGCAGCCATCTGTTCTAATCCTTTGTTATTTTTAGAATTTTGAAAAAGAAGATTCTGTACAAATGAGTCTTCCACCAGTCATACTCAGTTTTTTTCCCCCTACCCCTGCCTCAGTATTAACTTTTCTTCATCTTTTCCTTATCCTTGCACACAAGAAGCGTCCCAAGGCTATAGTGGATGTGGAAGAGGGGAATCCCACCCACTCAGTACTGTCTAGATAATAGTCTGAGTCAGTTTCTCCTCCCTTCCCTTTGGTGTCCCTTCAACATCTAAGTAGCCTTTTCCTGGACTGCCCAAGTGCCCAGGGTCCCCTGTTACACAAATGAGGCAGCAAGCACCCTCCTAGTATATCTCCCTAAGAGCATAAGGCTCTGCTCTTCACACCCCCTGACCAATCAGCTCCAGAACTCTGCAAAGCTCCAGAAGAAAACTCTAAGTTACCCTGATGTAGAAGAGATGAACAAATATCTAATCAATTCTCCCAAGAGTGCTGGCTTTAAAAAGAGGAGATATATTAGCCAAATGAACTTTTTTCCCCCCCAAATGTAGCTTATAGTTTTTAAAACATCTCATTTTACAAGTGAAAGCTGAAGTTATATAGCAGCTCAAACCAAGAGCCCACCCCTCTAGGGCCTTACAAGGTGACATGTGTGAGGAAGGCAAGGTGTCAGAAGAGTCACACTCAGACCACAGCCACACTCATGACGTTTAATGAACCTTCCCATGTGGTTTCAAGCGACCAGGACACAGGCTTCTCCAACACCTTTGATCTTCTCCTCGGCTCTTCTACTGAAGAATTTGGCCGTCATGATGACAGGATGCTTCGGGAGCTCGCCCTTCCCCAGGACTTTGTAGTAGCCCCACCGCACCAAGTCAGTGATGGGGGCGGCGCCCGCGGTGTTCTTGGCGGCGTTGATCCGTCTGCTCGCTGACTAGTGTCCACAGCTTATCCAGGTTGACAGTCGTGTAGAAGCTGTGGTTCCTCTTCAGGTGGTAATGGCGCATGCCGACCTTTCCGAAGTAGCCTGGGTGGTATTTGTCGAAACTGATCCTGTGGTGATGCATGCTGAAAGCATTGCCGCGGCCTCCCGGCTGCTTGGGGTGCTTGCGGATGCGGCCGTGGCCGTGGCTCACGTGGCCCCGGAGCTTGTGGGTCTTCCTGAGCCTGGATGGCATGTGGGAGGAAAGAGGCCAAATGAACTTTTAAATAAATAAATTGCAGATGAAGAAGAGCTGGGTTCAGGACCTTTTCAGCAGTTCCAGGATCTTAGGGCTGAGCGCCCTAGTCTTCCACTACAGCTGTGGCTCAATTTGTCCTGATTTATCTCAGGCTCACACAGATTGGAATCATCTTGCCCTACTGATTGGCTTCTTTAAATAAACACTGTGTGGCCATGTCTGTGTGTTCACATGCATGTCTGAATCTTCTTATTAGGTCACCATTTAACTTACAAGCATCTCTGCATCTTGTCTTGGCTTATTGGTCCCTGTGAAGAGCCTGAGTTGGTGCTATGTTCACATGGATCCATCACCCAATTCCAGGGGTGTTACACCCATGTTCTCCTCCCACTCTATTCATATAGGGTGGAAGGGATTAAATATTTCACGTGTACTATCCTAGGGCTACACTTTGGGAGGGAAGTGGGAATTATTTCTTGACACTGTCTTTCACCAGTTACAAAAGGCAACAATTGCCTGAGGGACTCTTGAGAAATTAGGAAGTGTTAATTAGCAGGGGTACTGTGTGTTTAAAATCTATGGCATGTTTAAATAAGTGTCAAACTTCTTCAGAGTTGAAAAACCATCTGGTCCTAAAATCTAAGGAGTTGCATTTTTTTTCTTTTTTTTATATTTATTTTATTTATTTATTCCCTTTTGTTGCCCTTGTTGTTTTTTTTATTGTTGTAGTTATTATTGTTGTTGTCGTTGTTGGATAGGACAGAGGGAAATGAAGAGAGGAGGGGAAGACAGAGAGGAGGAGAGTAAGATAGACACCTGCAGACCTGCTTCACCGCCTGTGAAGCGACTCCCCTGCAGGTGGGGAGCTGGGGTTCGAACCGGGATCCTTCTGCCGGTCCTTGAGCTTTGCGCCACCTGCGCTTAGCCCGCTGCGCTACCGCCCGACTCCCCGGAGTTGAATTTTGTAACATAGATGAAGAGAAATTTTCAAATGATTCTGGAAGCGTGGTTTTGTGTCGTCTTTTTTTCCTCCAATGTGGAAACTGGGACACAGAAGTAAGTAGTGATCTGTTTGTGACCTGGACAACTCTAATTAATAGGCTTTCTCTCAGTTGAAGGTGCAAATTACTTCTCATGTACAGAGAATGTGAAAGAACGGTGGTTATTCCTTAAAAAACACATATTGTTGGTTCTGAAGACTCTTGGGTTAAAAATAAAAAGAATTCCTGCCACCTTCTGCAGAGACTGAGAAGCCTGAGTAGAAAGTTCAGTTCAGTCCTGGACGATCAAACTGTAGTGTTGCTTTTTCTTTCTTTCTCTCTTTCTTTCTTCCTTTCTTTCTTTCTTTTTTGCCTCCAGGGTTATTGCTGGGGCTTGGTGCTTTCACTATGGATCCACTGCTCCTGAAGGCCGTTTTTTCCCTTTTTTATTGTCCTTGCTGTTTTATCGTAGTTGTGGTTATTATTGTTGTTATTGATGTCCTTGTTGTTGGATAGGACAGAGAGAAATAGGGAAAGGAGGGAAAGACAGAGGGGGAGAGAAAGATAGACACCTTCAGACCTGCTTCACCACCTGTGAAGCAACACCCCTGCAGGTGGGGAGCCAGGGGCTGGAACTGGGATCCTTACACCGGCCCTTGCACTTTGCACCATGTGTGCTTAACCCGCTGCGCTACCGCCCAACCCCCAAGCTGTAGTGTTTTTCTTTGGATAAACCATACTCTGTGAGCCTCAGTTTTCTCACAGCTTTAATGAAAGAGGAGGGGAGGGGTGGGCTGTGATCCTTCAAGGTCCAAGAAGAAAAGTGGGAACTGAGTTAGGGAGACAGCATAATGGTTATGTCGAAGACTTTAATATGTGAGGCACC
Organism: Erinaceus europaeus; assembly: GCF_950295315.1. Taxonomy (NCBI): domain Eukaryota; kingdom Metazoa; phylum Chordata; class Mammalia; order Eulipotyphla; family Erinaceidae; genus Erinaceus; species Erinaceus europaeus. Next base: position 45,634,659 of record NC_080164.1, read on the forward strand.
AAAGGACCCAGGTTCAATCCTCAGCAACACCATAAGCTAGAACTGAGCAGTGACCTTTCTCTCTGTATTTTTATTAAAATATTAAAAACAAAACAAAATAAAAGAGGGCTGGGCAGTGGTGCACATGGTTAGGAATACACATTACCATGCCCAAGGACCAGGTTTTGAGTCCCTGCATGGGGAAGCTTCACAGGTGATGAAGCAGGTCTGCAGAAGTTTATCTTTCTCCTTCGTTATTACCTCCTCCCCTCTTGATTTCTCTCTGTCCTATCAAATAAAATAGAAAGAAAGAATGAAAGAAATGACCATTGGGAGCAGTGGATTTATCACGACAGCCCCCAGGCCCCTTAATGACCCTGGAAGCAATAAAAAAAAGAAAAGGAAAGGAAAATGGAAACATCTTCAATATCTCAACAGAAAGGATATATTATACAAGGCACTGATACGGGCAATGGGAAAACGGAAACTGACAGTGCTTGGGGAGCTAGTTCAGAAATTAGCCCCAGCAGGAAGTCACTTCAGCCTTGAGGCTAGAGAGGGGGTGGTGTTACCCTAGTCAGGAACTGGATGTTGGAACATGGCAGCCCTCTCAGGTGGGAGCTGCCACAGAAGGCAGAGAATGAGGGAGGAAATGTCCTGGTATCTCACTCCATTTAGATTTCAGCTTCTTACTCCTCCAGCCTAGCAGGACACCAGATGACATAGAGACTGCAGGGGAAGACTGAGAAGTGGTGAGGCCAGAGCAGCCCAGGCCAGGTTGCCTCTGAAGTCCCCCATAGCTCAGACATTTAGTGAGGACCAGACTTCCCAGGGGCTTTAGAGGGTTGGCCAGTGGGAAAACCGGCCCAGGAAGTCCAGAGTGGTCTTTAATGAAACCCCTTTAGTCCCATCATCAGAGACAAACATTCCTAAGGTAAACCTACCTTTATCTGCACTCAATTTGAGTTGGTGGGGGTGGGGTAGGGTGGGGTGGCAGAATTGAGATGAGCCTTTAGTAGAGGTTTGTGGGAGCAAGGATGAGAGGAAAATACAAGTTTGAAGAGGATGAGGAGATACAGAACAGGGTCATACAGGTGGAAAGAGGGCTGAACACAAAGGCAAAGAGGTCAAAGGGCCTCATTTAGGGCCAGAATGATTACTATCTATGATAGGGCACTTCACACATCTACCAGGCCAATGATTTCATCAGTTTTTTTCTAGAATGTCTTAATGGATTTTCTCTCCCAGCACCTTTTTTGTAGTATGTCCTCAGTCAATACCTGTCAGTCTGGACATAACCCCTCATCTAAGGACCCTCCTCTGAAAAGAAAGAAAGTGGTATGAGCAGTTATATTCAGTCAACTCACAGCTGTCTCTTCCACCAGGTCTTCCAGACTGTGGAATTTGAAGTGCTAACACTGCCTACCCCTCCCCACCCCCACAGACAATCCTTCTCTGGGCTTCAGGCTCTTTTCCTATAAAGTGAGGGTGTCTATGTTTTTAGGGCCTTGCCTTCTGTCACTCTGGCATCTACTCCAATCCCCAGCAGACAGCTACAAGATTTAACCTTGTAAGAGATAAGAGATGAGAGTATGTGAGGTATAAAGGGGACACGTACAAGTCCCACTTCCGTGAGACTGTTTGTGGTCTCGAAGAATGACTTGCATAACCAGAAACTCATGTAGTAACTCCTGATCTTGACTATGAATTGAGAGCAACATTTCCCATAAGTCCATTGTTTGCCACCCACTACCCTCACACCTTCCTCAACACATGACCTCAAAACCCCACCAACTTAGTGTTAGCAAGATAGTTTGCCTTGCCTTTACCGCACTAGGGGAGACTTTGCTGTGTGGTATCTCTCTGTCTAAGCCAGCATTATGTGTCTGTCTGTCTCTGGTAGAGAAAGAGGTAGAAAGAGGGAGAGAGAGTGAAAGAGAACACAGTACTAAAGCTTCCTTCATTGTGGTGTGGGCTAAACTCAAACCTGGGTCCCACACATGGCAAAACAGCGGTCTATCCAAGGGAGCTGTTGCAAAAACCTTGTGGTCCCTTTCTGAAAATTTTCACAAAAAAGTAAGTCCCAAACAATGACAAGCAACAACAAAAACTTCCTTGAGGTCCCATCTTATTTATTTATTTCCTTCTTGTTGTCAAGAAAGACACACACACACACACACAGAGAGAGAGAGAGAGAGAGACCACAGCACAAAAAACTTTCTCTAATGTATTGGGGGCCAGGATTGAACCAGAGTCGTGACATTGCAAAGCAACACCTTATCCCTGTGAATTATTTTCCTGGCCTCCTATTAATTTTTTTTTCTTCTATTTTCCTTGTCCGTTCTACACTGAAGTCCACAATAAGGAAAAGTAGGCCTCTTTTGGTTTTCAGAAAGGAGAAGGACCTTCAAGGAGGGGAAAAGCTGGAAACACGCCTACATTAATCATTCCTAGCCTGACTCATCATGACATATCCTGACACAGATAAGTAATAACAGGAAAAGGTGCCAATTTAGTGGCAAGTGAGGTCTTAGAACTGAGAAGAATGAGGTAACAAGCTTCTGGAGAATAGGAAAGACCTTGACCAGGAGGAGGAGAGCTCTGGTTTAACCCCAGCCACAAAGGGGACATTATGAGGGGAATGTTGGAGACTGATATGGAATAAAGAGTGTGGTCCTATTTCCTTGCCTTGGATGGCATTTATGAAGAGGAACGGTAGGAGATAGCATCTCAAGCACTAGTTTGAGGAGCTTGAGAAACAATATGACCTTGTAATGTCTAGGAAGAAATGGCACAGCGCCACTCCCCCTGTCCCAAATTCATAGCAGACAGTGGAAATCAATCCCCATGTTCTTACAACTGAATACAGAGGGAGATTCACATTTTCCTAAGCCAGCACTATGTGACATAAGGCTTTGTGACTATAGATACTAGGAGTTATGGCTGTTTTTCTTGCTTGTTTGTTTGTTTTAGTCTAGATTCTGTTAGAACATATATCCCATTTGCACCCTCATCCTGGGTCATATATGCCAGTGGTCTCTTTTGTTAACCAGTCTGAACTTATCTGTTCCCAGTCATGTAAGATCCCAGTATACATTGGAGGCATATTCTTGTCTGTTCTTTGGCCCTAGTATTTTTCACTCCATTAAAATGAGAGCGGGACTGGACCCAGTTGAGAACACATGTTACAATGTGCAAGGACCCAGGTTCAAGCCTTCAGACCCCAACTACAGGGGGGAACACTTCATGAACAGTGAAGCAGTGCTGCAGGCAGCTCTTTCTCTCTAACCTACTTCCCTCTAGATTTCTCTGTCTCTATGCAATAAATAAAAATAAAGAAATAAAACGTACTTAAACACTAGAGGCAAAATACCATTATATAATTTTCCATCAAGTTGATTGAAATTAAGAAATTAGGATTCTGTTACCAAAGTCTTCATTCTCACTGGAAATACTCTGTCCCCTTCACACCATATATGGGGAGATACATTCCTTTCTTTCTTTCTTTCTTTCTTTCTTTCTTTCTTTCTCCCTCTGCCTCCAGGGTTATCACAGGAACTCAGTGCGTACACTACAAATTCACTGCTCCTGGTGACCATTTTTCCCCCATTTTATTATAGAGGACAGAAAATTTGAGAGAGGAGGGGGAGATATAGGGAAGAGAAAGATAGACACCTGCAGCTCTGCTTCACCTCTTGTGAAGAGACCACTCCCCATCCCCCCAACTCCCCACCCCCACACATGATACATGATACATCAGGTGCCCAGCACCTGATACATATATTTCTTCACCAAAAGCATGAGCTCACTTTGTAGTTGACCCTGTTAGAGACTGGTAAACTGGAATGATCAGAACCCATCAGCATTGGCCCCTGTGAGCTGCTGTTCAGTTCAGAAGCATTGATTAAGCCCAGGGAGCATCACTAGAGATAAGTGGCTTACATTTACTCAGTATCCTGCAATTGAGAGCTGGGCTTCTCTGCTGCCACAGTGGCCTAGTGGGGTGGCTGACTGGGTTATTCCTTTTTTTGGAGGAGGGTGGTGGTGGTTACAACTTCTGTCCCTTGTCCTAGCAGTTTCCTTTACCATCATGGTCCTGCTGATGACAACATACTCTTAAACTCTTGTCACTCAAAGTGTGAGCCAGCTGTGCTGGAATCTTCTGGGAGTTTTGAGAAGTGCTGGATCTCAGACCTCACCCCTAGACTTGCAGGATACCTGTCAGAATCTGCATATTACCAAGAGCCTTGGATGATTTGCAAGCTCATTAAGGAAGGAGAAGCCTGAGGCTGTTCTAAGAGACAGAAATGTGATGCCATGGTATTTCTGGTACTGTAGTCCCTCCAGATGCTGTGGGGGAGGATCCTTCCTTGCATCTTGCCTTGTCCAGCTTCTGGTGACTACTGGTGTCCCTTGACTTGTGGCTGCATCACTCCAAGTGGCACCTGGCTTCTTGAGGTCATCTTCTGTTTTTATTTTTATTTTTTTTGATACCAGGGTTATGACACACAGGTGCCTATATAACTCCACTATTCCCTATAAGTGGCCTTTTCCTCCTGTTTTCTAAATAGAAGGTAACACAAAGGGAGACATACACACACACACACACACAGAAGGAAGCTTGCTGCAGCACTGCTCCACCACTCTGTGATATCCCTCCCTCCCCACCTGCCCCCTCACCCCACCACCCCAGTCCTCCCATAAAGTGGCCCAAGACTCAAGCATGGACCCTGTATACAGTAACATATGTGCTCTACTAGATGAGCCACCCCTTCTCCCATGACGTAATCTTACCTGTGTCTGTGTCTTATGAATCATTTATGATGGGAGCTAGTGCCCACCTGGATAGTCCATCTGAAGATTCCATCTTCAGATTCTAAGTTATTTATATGGATAAAGATTCATTTTCCATATAAGAGTCTAGGAACTAGGACATGGATGTGTTTTTTGAGGGGGGTCACTATTCAACTCACTACACACCCAGTCGGAACATTTCCAGGCAGATTGCTTCCTAGTCCCTCATGAGCTAGTCCAGTTTTGTTATAGGATGCCTGTATTAATATACAAATCACTAACTTGAGGCTACTACCTACTAGGGTTTACCATAAAACCAATATATTAATTAACTGAGTGAAAATAAGGTTTTACTACCTGACATTTGAGACAGTGAGAAACACTCTGAAATGAAATGCCCATGATAGCTGCCTCTCTTTCACCTCTAGTCTTTGTTTCTCCTCTTGCTGGTCCAGCTGTAGCATGTCCTCGGCTTGACTCAGTCCAGTTCATCTCAGCTCAGCTCAGCTCCATGCTCAGCTCAGCTCAGCTCCATGCTCCCTGTACCAACTGTACCATCTCCTTCTCCAGCTCTTCCTCCACTTTTTCCTTTGCTTCTTGTATTTATATTCCAGTCAAAGATCAGATTCCAGTTCTCTCTTGTCCAGTCATTTGCCTTGCAGTCTTTGGTGGCACTTTATCCTTGCTTTCTTGCTTGGTACCAGGAATTGTGGGAAATGTAATTTTTCTTTTTTTTATATATTTTATTTTATTTATTTATTCCCTTTTGTTGCCCTTGTTGTTTTATTGTTGTAGTTGTCGTTGTTGGATAGGACAGAGAGAAATGGAGAGAGGAGGGGAAGACAGAGAGGAGGAAAGAAAGATAGACACCTGCAGACCTGCTTCACCGCCTGTGAAGCGACTCCCCTGCAGGTGGGGAGCCGGGGTTCGAACCGGGATCCTTCTGCCGGTCCTTGTGCTTTGCGCCACCTGCGCTTAACCCGCTGCGCTACAGCCCGACTCCCGGAAATGTAATTTTTCTATATCAAGTTCCACAGTGGGCTCCGGAATGATGGATTCATGGCAGGACAGTGCCAGGCATAGTACCTGGGGATAGGAGGAACTTAAAGAGATCTTATATCTTTTGATAGCTACCTGCCTGTTTTTGATATAGATAATAGAGATACAGATAGTTACACTTTGCCCTCAAGTCTTTTTATTTATATAGATAATATATAAATTTTATTTATATATTATTATTTATATATATTATTTGTATAGATAATATATAAATTTTGATTATATAGATAATAGAGATACAGATAGTTACACTTTGCCCCTAAGTCTATTTATTTATTTTTATTGCCACAGGGTTATATCACTGAGGCTTAGTGCCTGCATGATTAATTTACTGCTTCTAGTGACCACTTTTCCCCTTTTATGTGACAGGACAGAGAGAAATTCAGAGGGGGTAGAAAGGAAGGGGGAAGAAAATTTGAAACCTGCAGCACTGCTCACCCCCTGCAGGTGGGGACAGTGGTGGGGCGGGAGGGCTTAAATCTGCATCTTTGCTGTGCACTTGACTAGGTGCTCCACTGCCCCCTCTCATTGTGGGTACTTATTTATTATGAAACAATGTCCTTAGATGAATACTGAGTGAGGTTTTGGGGGCACTTCTAGTTGGTATTGCCATGGATTAATGCATTCCTTTTGTTTGCTAATCATTGTGTTGAAACAATGTTTACTTTGCTTTAAGTGCCCTTGCTTTGGACTGTGAGAAGTGTGATATCACTCAGTACTCACCCTCTTTATACCTTGCCTGACTTTCTGCTATGATTTGTAGTCCTTTGCCATCTTTTTCTTTCCCAGATTGGGAAAAAGAAAAAAAAAAATCCTCATGTCTGTCCCAAGTTTGACTGCCAATAGTTCCCAGAACTCCTTTGAAAGCTGTAACAGCCCTGGAAGCACTAGGTTGCCTGCTCAGATGGGAATATGGAGCTCACTGTTTAAAACTGCTTATAAGCAGTTAAAAAAAAAAACAAAAAAACAACTTCCTCTGTCAGTACAGAGATTCGGCAACAGACATAACACTGCCTAGTTTTATTAAACTCAGTTTCACAGTTTCATAGACATTCTCTTGAGAACATTTGATGGGGCAGTTGGCCCAGATGTAGGCTTACTGGCAAGATGGAATCCAGACTGTGATTTTAAAAATTCAATTGTTATTATGTCAATAGACCACAGGAGGAATGATTTAATAGCAGCATCTCATACTGATTGAGGACATGTTAACCATCAAAATGTGCAAAGCCTGTACCTTTATACACATCTTATATATTCCTCTCAAAGGTTCTGTTCCTCTTTCCATTGTGTGGATGAAGAAACTGAGGTTTAAAAAATCCAGTAACTTGTCCAAGATCACAAAGCTAGGCAGACACAGAGCTGGAATTCAGTCTTGGGTCCTCAGACATCTCTGAAGCCTGGCAAAGTCATGATGGATGGTGAGTCTATTTTATTGGATAGGACAAAGAGAAATTGAGAGAGGAGGGGGAGATAGAGAGGGAAAAAGAAAGACACCTGCAGCTCTGCTTCACCACTTGTGAAGCACCCCTGCTGCTGGTGGTGGGGAGCTGGGACTCAAACCTGGAACCTTGTATGGGTCCTTGTGCTATGTGTGCTTAATTGGGTGTGTTACTGCCCATCCCCCCTCCCCAATATCTCTGACTCTTAATGGAGTGAGATACCTTTGGGATCCTGCTGAGTTATTTACCATGGCAGCCCTACCCCTGCAATAGCTCATGATTTCCCTTCTGTTGGCCTTTGAGCTCTGTATCCCTAGCAATGGGAAAAACAGATCTGAATGGCAGACTGGGGAAGGCTCTTGGAGGAAGCATATGGGAAGTGGGAGCTAGCACTAACTACTATGTGTCAGTGTATAAGGGAAAGTGGGGAGACGTTTGTTCCCCCAATAATAAAGGTCCATCACACATTATCTCTACAAAGAATTGAGGAGAGGGCACTTTAAACTTTATGAAGGAAAATTGAGAACACTCACATGTTAGAACAAGAGAAAGAGAGAGAGAGAGAAGCAAACATTTACACGGTGATCACGTGGTGAATCGGGCAGAGAGAAAGAAAGCTTAAAGGTTCAGCTTTTTTTTAACACTTTTTCAAAAAATATTTATTTGTTTGTTTATCCCCTTTTGTTGCCTTTGTTGTTTTATAGTTGTTGTTGTTATTGATGTCCTTGTTGTTGGATAGGACAGAGAGAAATAGAGAGAGAAGGGGAAGACAGAGAGGGGGAGAGAAAGACACCTGCAGACCTGCTTTACCACCTGTGAAGCAACTCTCCTGCAGGTATTGGAGCCGGAGGCTCCAACCAGAATCCTTACGCCAGTCCTTGTACTTCGCTTAACCTGCTGCGCTACCGCCTGACTCCCAAGGTTCAGCTTTTTAAAACCCAAGCCCCACCTCTTTCTAAGACACATCTGTAACCACTCCTATTTTATGGGTGGTACCTTGTCCCTCAACATTAGACTTCTGAGAATACTCCCAGTGATAGTAGTTATCATCAGTTCAGCAAATCAGAAAGCCATTTTATAGATCTTCTCTATTTTCATCTTATAGGAAGGATGCTAGGGATGGACCAAACTCAGGATGATGCCATGCATACAAAGCATGGAATCTAGCACTGGTCTGCTTACTGGGCCTTCGCTGCTGTCTTTTAAACTTTGGTTTTCTCAGCTAGTCTGGTCTCACCTTATGACATTATGCTCCTATTTCACTGAAGAGGAAGATGCTTCCTCAGCAGAAATGGATATACACTGAGTAAAGTCTGTTTGGGAGCTGGGTAAGTCAGTCTGTCATGCTGGGTCCTTCTCTATACTGGTAGGAAACAGAACCGACAGCAAAGACATCTCATTTATAGCTAAATCTTGATGAAGGTGTTGAGGAACTCTCCTAAAGCCACATCGCCTACTGCTCTCATTTCATCCTTTGGTTTCATCATGGGAAAGGCAGCCCTGAAGTTAGTAGTACTAACTTCATAATTAGATTGTCATAGGTTATCAAGTCTAAGGTGTTCATTGCCACCTACATCTCAATGTCTCTGAAATTGAGACATGTCCTCCAATTAATGGTAACTGATGACTATAGTTAATGGTAACTCATGACTAGGAACAGGCAATCCACTAAAATGAAGAGGCACATATGCTAGTTATGAATGAATAAAGAAATATTTATTTTTATGCAAAAGGGTACAAACCTATCAGAACTCCAACAGGCCAGCACACCCAGCGTGCGTTCTGTCCAGCTTTTTTATCCCTAAGGCAGATTTGGAAATACATTGTCCTGGGGCCAGGTGATGGCACACCTAGTTAAGTGAGCATATTACAGTATACAAGGAACCAGGTTCAAGCCCCTGGTGCCCACCTGCAGGGGGAAAGCTTCATGAGTGGTGAGGCAGGACTGCAGGTGTCTCTCTGTCTCTTCTCCTCTCTACCTCTCCCTCCCCTCTCAATTTCTCTCTGTCCCTATACAATTTTATATATATATATATACATTGTCCTCCATGGATTGGAAACTTGGAATCACAATCTTATTGCGATTGACCAAGCTGAAGGATGGAAGGGCTCATGGAGAGAACACTTTCCTTTCAATGTTAGAGACCCATGTTCTGCTCATGTAGTCTTGTACAGATGTGGTCACTCTCAACCCTGAGGATTTTTAACAGCCTGGTGGTCTGAGATAAGCAGCTAGGGAGGATGTTTATCATTAAATAGTACCTTGGAATTGCAGCTACAGTTGCACAGGTACTTTGTGCAAGTTTGCTGAGCTCATATCCTAGCTTAGGTATCTGGGTGGGGATAATAAAACACTAAGATATAACATGCCTTCTCTCTACTTTTATACAAGGCTACATACAGCAGGTAACCAGGCAGGATCAGTCCTTAAAACTACTCTCTGACAGAAAACAAAACACACACACACACACACACACACACACACATAAGATAAACCATTTCTCACAAATTGATAGAGATTTTCCTTCCTTCCTTCCTTCCTTTCTTTTTCTGTATTGGGGGATTAATGGTTTATATTCGACAGTAAGATAATGGTAGTTTATACATGTGTAACATTTCTCAGTTTTCCACATAACAATTCAGCCCCCACTAAGTTCTCCTCTGCCATCATGTTCCAGGACCTGAAACCTCCCCCAGAATCTTTTACTTTGGTGGGTTTTTCCTTTCTTAGCAACATTTAAAATATTGTCATTTCTATCAGCCAGTAGATCTTAGATTTAAAGTACAATGATGCCTATCGCTTTGTTTCTATTCCTCACTACCAAACTAATACCTTGAATTGTATCTCTGTTTTCACATTGAAGTCTCTATCAAAAATAGTCCTTGTGATTAGCCTCCCATGCCATTTCTTTAAGCAAGGCTAAGTCTCCAGCACTCCTTCAACTGTTACCATGGTTTTAATGTTTCACTGTCTTTGTCCTACATCTTAGCAACTATTTTATGGGAGCTCAGGAAGCAATGAACCAGTCGTACTTTGAGATTTGTGATTTCACCTATGTGTTTGTTTCCCTGAGTGTGATGTTAACAGAGCAATCACTATGATACCTAGAATGACTTGGACTGGATTTTATTAATCTTCCTACAAAAGGAGCACCCCTTTTATAACCTAGATGTGGGGATAAGCTGATTTCCTTGGTAATTGTCCTTTTGTATCTCTGATCTCTTTTTACAGCTCTGACTTTAAATCAGCTGATTATTAATTGCTATATCCAGCTCAGTGTTGAAATTTCCTGGATATATTAATATATATCATCTGATTTTCAGAAACATGTGATTTCCTGATGACCTTTTGCTAGAATCTATATCTTAGAAGATTTGATTCTACTTTACTTAAGAATAAAGGAAAAGAAAAACAACTAATAGTGTCTTGAGAAAAGAATCTTCAAAGGAAAATAAACTACTTTTTATAATAATTTACTATAGGAACCTGGAGAAAAGTATAAAAAAACTAGTGGGTTCCCTTCATATAGTTCAAAAAGCATGACTTCTAAAAAAATAGGGAGAGAGTGGTCATAGAAGAGAATAGTTTAAGATGGAAAAGTCTGAGTTGAATATGGAAGAAAAGTATGCATAAGAAAAAATAATCAATTTTAGTGGATTTTACTACTTTAATTTGGCTGAATCAAAACCAATTCTTCTTCTCCTTCTTCTTCTTCTTCTTCTTCTTCTTCTTCTTCTTCTTCTTCTTCTTCTTCTTCTTCTTCTTCTTCTTCTTCTTCTTCTTCTTCTTCTTCCTCTAGCATTTGCCCTTCTTCCGTAGCCAGTCAACAGCGTCAGGTTGAGCCTGATGTAAAGTTTTGAGACCTTCTTTGAATCTGGAGAGGTGGCAGTCGTTGACTATGTGGGTCATTGTCTGTAGCCGCAGGGGCAGTTCGGGTCATCTCTGGCTCCCCAGCGATGGAACATGGCGCACTGGCTAGTTCGATAGTGATTGAGGAGGGCCCAATCATAACATGCTAGGTCAAAGCCGGGTTGACGCTCGCAGGGGTCTGTGATGAGCTGTTTGTTCTTTACCTCAGCTGACTGCCAACTCTGTTTCCAAGAGTCTGGAACAGAGAAGTTCAAAACCAATGATGTTGGAGATAATGACAGCCTGTCAGAGGGTGAGTAAAATGTCAATAATAATACTAATAGCTAAAATATGAAGCATTAGGAGAAGAGATTCAATACGTGGATCATTGATGATCCTGAAGGAGACACATGAGAATATGTGGAATGGAAGCAGTAACAATAGAGTTAATGGAAGACTGTTAAGAGCTAAAGAATAGGTGTGAGTATGCTTTTCAAAGTAGGCTATCTGCTATAATGAGAACTTTAGAATCTGCAATCAGATGCTCAGTGGTTCCTTCCACTGGGTGGCTACATCATCCCTAAAAGGCCCCATGTTCCCACTGAATCAGCTGTATCCAACAGGGAACCAAGGAAGGAGAGGATAGAGAAAGCACTTCTGCCTTTAATTGCCTTGCCTATGGGTGACACACATCACTTCTGCTTATATTTCATTGGCTTACATTCCAATTGCCCCTATTCCCAGATGGTCTGGGAAATGTGGATGTTCAAGCAGAAGAAGAGATGGGCTAGCTGAGCAGCACATGCCATTGTCTCTGACAAACAAATAAGGAAACACACAGATATATACAGAAGTTGAAATAGCTCTTTCCATATCTTCATGATAAAATAAATCCAAGCTAGCTTCTGGAGGTGGTGCAGTGGATAAACTGTTGGACCCTCAAGCAAGATGTCCCAAGTTTGATCCCTGGCATTGTATATGCCAAAGTTATGCTCTAGTCCTCTCTCTCTCTCTCTCTCTCTCTCTCTCTCTCACCCTCCGTGTGTGTGTTTCTCATCAATCAATATTGAATAAATAAATCTTTAAATAATCCAAGTCATACCGGATTATAGGGAGGCGTGGAAGCAAAAAACAAAACAGCTAACCAACCAAACATAAAATATTTGTTTCAAACATTGTGACAGTCTGAGTCTGTTAGGTTTATGGGCATCTTCACATGGATGTTCCAAAGGCCAGTAGTTTCCCTTAATGAGACTTTAGACACTTTCATCCTTGAACATATTAACTTCCATTTTTAATATTTCCTGTTCCTGGACCTACTAATTCTCTGTTTTTTCCCCAAATTAGCAAGTCCCAAGTCTCATTGGAGTTATGACTTTCCACAGCTTCCTCAGTTTGGAGAGGGGAAGGGTGGTACCACATTCTCCTCCAGTGCCAGATGCAAGGTGTTTTTATAGTTCTCTCTTTTATCCAGTTACAAAAATAAAGAAAAAAAACAAAACAACAACAAAACAAAACACTATAACATTAACACGGTCCAGGAGGTGATACAGTGGGTAGGGCTCTGGACTTAAAAACATGAGGTCCCGAGTTTGACCTCCAGCATTGCAGGTGCCAGAGTGATGCTTTCTGTTTCTGCCCCCTCAAATCAATTAATAAATCTTTTTTTTAAATCAACATTATTAATTTGACTTGAATGTGTTTAAATAGCAGTTATTTCAACCATCCAATGCTCTGAGTATGGTTTAATCTTCTAGAGAGCAAAGGACACATCACCTCACTGCTGTTTCAGGGTTTCTTTGCTAGGGGTGGGCATAGTGGGTAAGGATGATTTTACCATATGATTCATTGGATAATAAGTCACTTTCCTATTGAAGGACAAATGCTTTCGGATTCAGCTACAAAGAACAAACTATTCTATGTTTGAACTTCATGAAAGTAATGTTTTCCCCTTTTGTTGCCCTGCTTTTTAAATTTTATCGTAGTTGTGGTTATTATTGTTGTTGTCATTGATGTCATTGTTGTTGGATGGGACAGAGAGAAATCGAGAGAGGAGGGGAAGACAGAGAGGGTGAGAGAAATATAAACACCTGCAGATGTGCTTCACCTCCTGTGAAGCAACCTCCCTGCAGATGGGGAGCCAGGGACTTGAACCAGGATCCTTATGCCGGTCCTTATGCTTTGCAATATGTGGCTATGTGCTCTTAACCCGCTGCACTACCACCCAACCCCCCGGTAATTTTTTTTTTAAATAATTGCTCTTATTGGTTTTCGCTACAGTCTTGCCTGGAGCTAGAGGATAGACCAGATGACCCTTTAAAGGGTCAAAGACAGCCTGAGGTATGGAATAGTAAATCACAGGGTGTGTCAGTTCAATTAGATAGCCTTTGGAGGAGTTGTTATACAGAGTATATAAATTTGGCTGGCTTCTTTTTACTGAGGAGATTAAATACTCAAACGCTAAATCCAACCATTCTGCTAGTCAGCATTGTTTCTGCATCACCAGGACTTCCTGAATGTCCATTTCTTTCCCCTTCACCAAAGGCATGAGGCCCACATGGGTTTGTACTTTGTGGCAGAGGTATCTGAAAAATGGAATAAAGCTGACCCTGTGCTGGATTGTATTTTAAAGTGCTGGATCTTTTTTTTAATTGTTTTTTTTCAATATTTATTTATTCTCTTCTGTTGCCCTTGTTTTTTTTTTATTGTTGTAGTTACTATTGTTGTTGTCGTTGTTGGATAGGACAGAGAGAAATGGAGAGAGGAGGGAAGACAAAGGGGGAGAGAGAGATAGACACCTGCAGACCTGCTTCACTGCCTGTGAAATGACGCCCCTATGGGTGGGAAGCCAGGAGCTCGAACCGGGATCCTTAACACCGGTCCTTGTACTTTGCGCCACCTGTGCTTAACTGGCTGCACTACCGCCCGGCTCCCAAAGTGCTGGATCTTTAAAGTTGCCCATATTCATTTGGATAAGGATAGATAAATGCAGAAAAAGCAAAAAGAGAGACCAGGTTCTGGACACAGGTATATTCCAAACTGATGTTTTACTCTTGGAAAGCTCTGTGGCCTTGATCAAGTCACTTTCCTGGATCCTCAGTTTCCTCACCTGAAAACCTCACAGGTCCTTCATGACAGCACTGATGAGAAAGATCCAGCATTGCACAGAAACCTAGTTGGCTTTAACAGCCCAAATTGTTTTAACTGAATAACATATAACACAGGAGCTTGATCTTCATAAATGTAGACCTAAATTTTCTAGTCTACTGTTCTACTAAGCATTGGATGTGTTCACTTTAGACTACCTGACATTCATTTTCACATTCCTGTGTTATATAGAACATAACAATGCAATAGACTCTGTCTGCCTGTTTGTCTGTCTGTCTATCTATCATCCATCATTCTAGTTTCATTTGTATTGATATTTTTCACTTTACCATAACTTTGGGCCTCTAGCAAGCAGAAGTCAAATCTTATTTCTTCAGGGAATCTTCCTTCTTATGTCCAATTCCATATTTATTATTTAGTAGTAGTAGTTTAACATTGATTTACAAAGTTACAAGATTTCAGGAGTAGTTTCATATCCATGTGTGTATTTGTGAGTGTGTGTGTGTGTGTGTGTGAGAGAGAGTCACTGGATTCACCACCAGGTTCTGTGCACCCTCCCCCTCATAACTACCATAGTTCTCACAAAGTCTGAGAGGCAGTTTGCTTGCTATTTTTTGCAAGTTCATTTGCCTGGGTTATGTGTATTCCACATATCAGCAAGACCATTTTGTAGTTTTTTTTTTTTATTTCCTTACTTATTCACATAGTATAAGTACCTCTAGTTCCATCTATTTTGTCCTAGGACTCTACAATATCACTTTTTTAATTGTAAAGTAGTATTCCATTGAGTATACATATCCCATAACTTTTTTTTTAATCCAGTCATCTACTGATGGACATTTAGACTGATTCCATATTTTGGCTATTGTGAATAGTGTATGTCTGAACATAGGAATATACATATCATGGGAGCTGGGCAGTGGTGCACCAGATTAAGCGCACAGAGTACTAAGAACAAGGTCCCACACAAGGTTCCCTGTTCGAGGCCCCATTTCCCCACCTGTGAGGGGAGTTGCCTCACAAGCAGTGAAGCAGATCTGCAGGGGTTTATCTTTCTCTCCCCGCTCTCTATCTTCCCCTCCTCTCTCAATGTCTCTCTGTCTTATCCAATAAAATGGGGGGGAGGGAAATGGCCTCTAGGAGCACAGGACTCGTGTACTGGCACTGAGCCCTAGCGATAACCCTGGAGACAAAATAAAAAGGGGTGGTGGTGGAATATACATACCATTTCAGATTAGTGTTGTTGAGTTCTTTGCGTATATATATCTAAGAGGGAGTGGTATTACTGGATCATAAGGTATTTCCATTTTTATTTAAGGACTCTCCATATTCTTCCATAGGACTGTATACCCACCAACAATGTATCAGAGTTCTTTTCCTCCACATTCTTACCAATACTTGTTGTTTCAAATCTTATCCTCCTTTACATAGTACTATGTGCACTTAACCAGGTACGCTCCTGCCTGGCCCTTTTTCTTTATTTCCTACCAGAGCTCTTACCTATGCAATTCCACTGTTTCTGGTATTTCTTTGCTTGTTTTTTCCTTTTTAAATTCTAGACAGAAAGAGACATAGAAGACAAGACATAGAGGAGAGACACTGCAGCACTACTCCAGTGTTCATGGAGCATCCCCTGACACTATGTAAAGTGCTTCCCTGTGATGGCAGGCCCTTGAACCCTGGTCTGTGAACATGGAGAAGTGTTTGTTCCACTGGGCAAGCCATTTCCTGGCCTCTCTAATCTTTCTGATGTGGGTCATTCTTACTGGCTTGATGTAGTGCTGCATTGTGTTTCAATTTGCTTTTCTCTAGTAATGTGATGTGGAAGTGTGTGTGTGTGTGTGTGTGTATGTGTGCGTGTGTGCGTGTGTGCGTGTGCGTGTGTGTGTGTGTGTGCCACCTGTATGTCTTCTTTGGAGAATCATCTATTCTGACCTTTTGCCCACTTATCTCTAGTTTCAGTTGTTTATCACACCTGAGCACCAACAGATACTCAACAAACAATGGTGCTTATTCAGTAAAAGGGAATGGAATTGGTGTCAAGTAGTGAGAAAGAATGCTGGGTTCATTCATCCCGCTTTGGTGCAATTCCTGAATAATAGAAACAACTACCTGTTGTTAGTCACTAGGTGTTGGGCCTTTTGCTAGAAGTCTTTAAAATTCACTGAAACTTGTTCAGTGGTGGAAGAAGATGGCCTGTTGGAAAAGGGTGTGCTGTGCTGACACTATCATGGGGAAATGAGAAAACAGTACTCCTGTGACAAATGCCAGGAAAGGCATTTTTAGGGGAAAAAATTAACTGGATTTTACTAGAAGTGTATCAGGGAGATTCAGACATGAACATTTCTTAGACTTGCAGCAGTGAGGGGGTTGTGGGCTTTTTCCAGCTAAGGGGACTCTACAGCTGGACAGAGGGAGATTACCTATTTCCTCCGTCATCCTCCCTTTCTTCTCTTAAACTATTTCTGTCTTGGGAGTCGGGTGGTAGCACAGCGGGTTAAGCACATGTGGTATAAAGCGCAAGGACCAGCATAAGGATCCCGGTTCGAGCCTCCGGCTCTCCACCTGCAGGGGAGTCACTTCACAGGCGGTGAAGCAGGTCTGCAGGTGTCTATCTTTTTCTCCCCCTCTCTGTCTTCCCCTCCTCTCTCCATTTCTCTCTGTCCTATCCAACAACAATGACATCAATAACAACAATAATAAAACAAGGGTAACAAAAGGGGATAAACAAATAAATATTTTTTTATTTTCCTTTTTGTTGCCCTTGTTATCTTTGTATTGTTGTTGTAGTTATTATTATTGTTACTGATGTCATTGTTGTTGGATAGGGCAGAGAGAAATTGAGAGAGGAGGGGAAGACAGAGAGGGGGAGAGAAAGATAGACACGAGCAGACCTGCTTCACCGCCTGTGAAGCGACTCCCCTGCAGGTGGGGAGCTGGGGGCTCAAACCGGGATCCTTATATCGGTCTTTGTGCTTTGCACCACCTGCGCCTAACCCGCTGTGCTACCATATTTTTAAAAAACTATTTTTGTCTTAATTGCTGAGGGTAGTGAAGGGTTAACGTAGAACTCTGGAAACTTCAGAGACATGTGAAAAAGATGATGATAAGCTCCAGCAGAATCCCACCACCCAGCAGCTCGAACTCTCTCTTTATCTGGGCACAGCAGGCAGGGTGTGGTCCAGTTCCTTCTCTTAAAGTCTCTATGTACTTTTCAAAACTGCTGTCTCCTCCTTCACTTGTCTTCTTCTGGGCCCAACAAGTTTGGGCTCTGACTTCAGGGATCGGTGAGTTTGGGCTTGGAGTTGACTGTTGGAGCTGGGAAGCTGTGGCTTTCAGAGAATGGGGGCCATGCTGATGGAGACAGCTGGGAAATGCCAATTAGGAACCTCTTTCCACTTTGGACTCAGGATGCTGGGTGCTGCAGACTGTCTTTTCCCGTCTGGAGAGTACTCACAGAGGGAGCATGAAATAGGCACTGTCTCTCCTCAGTGCACACAGAGGTTAGACAGATTCCAGCAAAAAGTCAGACAACTTGGCCGTCTGTAACTCTTTTCCAAGACCTCCTGTTACTCTTATAGCTGTAAGGAGAGACCCACAGAAATGTGATTTCATGCTCCAGTGACAGATCAGCAGCGGAGCTGGAAGATGTTCTGTGGTAGGGAGCACCTCTTAGGAGAGTGAATCTTGCATGGAGACTTTTTGGTGTGAGAGAGAATGCAGACTGGAGGAGCTGAAAAGGCACTTCAGGGCTCCCTCCACAAAAAGTGGAGGGTCCTGGGGTGGGGGTAGGTGAAGAACTGCTAGAAAGAGGAGGTGACAAAAATAGATAGGCGGGAGTCGGGCTGTAGCGCAGTGGGTTAAGCGCAGGTGGCGCAAAGCACAAGGACCGGCATAAGGATCCCGGTTCGAACCCCGGCTCCCCACCTGCAGGGGAGTCGCTTCACAGGCGGTGAAGCAGGTCTGCAGGTGTCTATCTTTCTCTCCTCCTCTCTATCTTCCCCTCCCCTCTCCATTTCTCTCTGTCCTATCCAACAACGACAACAACAATAATAACTACAACAATAAAAAAAACAAGGGCAACAAAAGGGAATAAATAAATAAAATAGATATTTTTAAAAAAATAGATAGGCAGCAGGGCTGCACTCTTTCTTTCTTTCTTTTATAAAAATGGAGAGAGAGAAAGAGAGAGAGAGAGAGATGAGACCACAGCACTAATGCTTCCTTCAGTGCTGTGGGGGCCATGCACAAACCTGGGTCACATACATGGCAGAGCACAGCACACTATCCAAGTGAGCTAATTCGCTATCCCAGGGCTGAATTTTGGAAGGCCCAAGAGGTAGTGGTGTTACAACAGCATGTGCTGTGTAATGCTACTCTCCTCTGTGCTCCCAAATCAATGTTTACTTGTGGGCTTGCTAGCATCAGAGTTAGAATCAATTGCTAGAATTCTGCTTCAAAACAGGCTGCTGGAGAGGGCCCAACCATGTGGTTATGTAACAAAAGAACATTTTGTTTGTAAGCAGGTGATTTTCACTCTAGGACATCATCACTCAGCATCTTCTCCACAAGAGAGGCTGCTCTAGGGGGCTGTCTCCCCATAGTGGGCCATGAGCTCCCCTGGGGCCTTACTCACCTCTGGGGTCCCAGGGCCTGGACAGTGCCCACTGTACTTATCTGGCCATTAGTGGAGTTCTAGTTCATCGAGCATTTATTTAGCCTGGTACCAGGCCCTATGGCTGAAGACAGTGTTGCTGTCTGACTGTGAAATGAAGGAAAAAGTAAAGGTGACACTAGAGCCTAGGGGACCAGTGTGTGAGGGTTGGGGAAGGCTTCTGGGAGCAGTAGACAACCTGAGCTGCAGGGAGAAGGCAGAGTACTCCAGGCTGGGGAAGGCAGAAAGGGTACTTCAGGCAGGGAGAAGGCAATAAGATTCAGGGCCTGGTGGGGAAATTTTTAGGACATAGAAGCAGAGAACCTGGTGACAGTTAACTGCACAGGGTAAGTCAATGGGCCTTGCCTTCTGGAAACCCTGGTGGGGCCTCTGACTGGCTGAGCCAGGTGGACAAAGTCCCAGAGGACATTCTAGGTCCTAGGGCAGCCCTGAGGTACGTCAGAGAATTCAGTAAGGGTGGGCTGACACTGGGGGGGGGGGGGCCCATGGGCTTTGTGTGTTAGCTAAGAGCCTGAATCCACAGGGTAGCAATTCTCTAAAGGAAGGAAGGAATCTGAGTGATAAAGGCATGGTCCCCTAATTGGGGACAAGGGAGTTTGAATTTCCAATCCAGAGCTTATCTCTGCTTTGAAAAAGCAAATTCAGAATTTAAATTTTATATTCAATAGTGTGAAAAGCATAACTGTCACTTTTGCTATACAATGTTGATTTGACTGAGTTTGGGGGGAAAGGAGTAGGAACTGGTGGCGGGGACCCTGAAAGAACATGCCCCAAGGTATGGATCAACCAGCCAGTGTTCATGTCCCCAGAGAAGCAATTACAGAAGCCAGAACTCCTTCCTTCTGCTCCCCCAAAAGAATTTTGGTCCATACTCCCAGAGGAGGAGAAATGTTAGGGAAGGATGACCAGAGGGCTCTGAACCCCAACTTCATCAGGAGCTGGTAATGTGTGCACTCTGTTGGGCGTGCCACCACCCAGCCTCAGTATTTTCATTTTAATCAGGGGATAACAAAATAACTTCGTGAATGCACCTCTAGTAGTGCAATTTCTGTGTAGATAGAGATTATTGTGTTTGCTGAATACTTATCTAGGAAAGTGATATCTGTCTTTGTACATGAATGATGCAGACTATTATCTGGCATTCATATAGAAAAACATACTCCAGACAGCCATACCTTGGGAATATGGCCAGAGACCACCTCATACCTCTTTGGAAAGGGCTACTGGGGGAGGGGAGGAAGCTGCAGGTAAGAATATACCTACCTACCTTCAGGATTATTCCTCTGGGATGGTCTATGGACACCCACAAGAAGAATAGCATCCTGGGGTATGTCAGCAAACCCTGCCCTGGAAGCAGCCAATCCCAACAGAGAGGGCACCCACAGTAGTGGGCACTGGGTAGGAGCAGGAGTAAGTGGTTGCTTTTAACTGAAAATGAAAACAGTGGAGGTGGGGGCAGCTGACTATCTGGGCATGCAGAGTATAGAGAATAGCTTTTGCAAACAGCACCCAGGTCCCTAACAAGAGGGGTTAGCATCAAGACTGGGCTTGGGGCCCATCTTGGCACCCAAATGCAGAGCCCTGGGTGACCTAGGTGGAGTGAGAATGAATCTGCCTCAGTATTCTGGCCCAGGCAGGCAGAATGTACCTAAAGGTGAATTTTCCTTGCCTCTCACTGGTGAGACTTCCTGAATACTCTGCTGTGGGCAGCACTGGGCCTGGCCTAGGGGATGGGGGTGGGTGAGAGCTGAGTTGATGAGATGAGACAGGCAGGATCTGTTCCCAGAGCCATGGTAGTAGGGGGCATGAGGTCAGGGGTACTGCTGTGTTGGTATGCATGAGACCCCTTCTGTTTCATTTGGTTTAAATCCCCCCTGCTTAACACTATTCTATTTACATAACCACTTCATTCTATTTACATAACCACTGTTAACAAGTTCCACCCTCCCTCCAGGACATTTGTGGTTCAGTGATAGGATTCTCGCCTAATCTGCCCCCTCTTTGTCACACTCTGATTTTCACCAGTCACTTTTCTCTCCACCCTCTCTATGTCACATCCTGTTTCTACCCTACTTGGGAAGTATATATAAAGACAGCATTGTGAGTTTTAGAGTACTGTACTTTGAGTTTAACTTAGCTCCTCTTAGATTGTGCTGCGTCCTGCATGAATAAAGAGATACTGCCTACAGCTCAACCATGAGTCCCTGGTCATCTGTTACCCGCCCATGAAGCCAGCCCGGTGAAAACAACATAACCCATCAAAAACAACACTGCTGGTCCTAGATAAAACAGGCATCCCTGCTTCTAAACAGTGGTGTACATGAAGAAAAGAAAATATCACTTCCATGCTTTTTAAAAAGACATTCTCTTTTATTTATTTATTTTTATTATATGCCATCCAGGTTATCATGGGCTCAGTGCCTACAAAATGAATCCACCCAATTCCAGGCAGCTATTTGTTTCTTCTTTTATTTGATAGCACAGAAAGAAATTCAGAGGGAGGTGGGGGGATAGAAAGGGACAGTGAAAGAGAGCTACCTGTAGCATTGTTTTATTGCATATGAAGCTTCCTATATTGTTTTATTGTATATGAACCTAGATCCTTATACATAGTAATGTCTGCAAAACCAGGTGAGCTGCCACCATCCCCCCCCCCCCCCCAGCGCCAGCCACTTGTATACTTTCAAAAGGCCATCTCAGTGATCAGTTCTGAAGACCTCGATCCCTGGGATTTTTAGTGACAACTTGTCCCAATTTGTAAGACATTTATGTCCGTCATCCACTAGTACTTTATGACCTGGTGGCCGGGTATTCATTGACTATGCTTCCCCTCAAATTCTAGGTGAGCTCCACCAATTCATGGTTCCAGCAGATTCACCTCTTCAGGATTCTTCTGCTTATCTGGTTGCCTCCTTTCTTCTTCTAGCGTTTGCCCTTCTTCCGTAGCCAGTCGACAGCGTCAGGTTGAGCCTGATGTAAAGTTTCGAGACCTCCTTTGAATCTGGAGAGGTGGCAGTCGTTGACTATGTGGGTCATAGTCTGTCTGTAGCCGCAGGGGCAGTTCGGGTCGTCTCTGGCTCCCCAGCGATGGAATATAGCGGCACACCGGCCATGGCCTGTTCGATAGCGATTGAGGAGGGCCCAATCATAACGTGCTAGGTCAAAGCCGGGTTGACTCTCGCAGGGGTCTGTGATGAGGTGTTTGTTCTTTACCTCAGCTGACTGCCAACTCTTGTTTCCAAGAGACTGGAACAGAGAAGTTCAGTGTAGGCATAGGGGACCAGATTGGGTGACGAGACGTCAAGCGTTGGACAGGGTGGGCGAAGATATCCGCGTATATTGGCAGGTCCGGTCAAGCGTAGACGTGGGAAATGAACTTAGATGATGCCGCATCCCGATGAATATCTGGCAGGGCGATGTTGTTAAGAACTGGCAGCCATGGAACCGGGGTGGAACGGATGGTTCCAGAAATTATCCTCATGGAGGAATATAATTTGGAATCGACCAAGTGGACATGGGGGCTACGGAACCATACTGGGGCACAGTATTCTGCAGTGGAATAGCATAATGCCAGAGATGATGATCGTAGTGTGGGAGCGCTCGCGCCCCATGAGGAGCTGGCCAGTCTTGCAATGATGTTATTCCTCGCGCCCACCTTTGCTGCAGTTTTTATGAGATGTTCGTGAAATGACAGAGTGCGATCGAGAGTAACGCCAAGATAGACTGGCTGGGCTTCATGCCGGATTCTCATACCGCCAAGCTGCACATTAAGCTCACGCGAGGCCGAGGCATGGTGTAGATGGAAAACAGATGATACCGTTTTTGCAGTGCTAGGGATTAGTCGCCATTTTTTACAGTAATCAGATATCAGAGACATGTCTTTCCCTCCAAAAACCACTTACACCGTGAACATCTGTATTCATGGCTTTCACTAAAATATTGAGAGAGGGTAACCAGGAAGGAGTTATTTTCTGCCTACTGGCGTGTGACCCCCTGGGCTGGGGCAGGACTTCCACACTCCTCTCTTCTGGATTGTCATTCTGCCCCCCTGGCAAAGAGTTTCCTCAGTTCCTCTCTCTGAAAGGAATTTTGATCACAACTACTGTAAAGAGAATGAATTTCACTGTTTTCCCAAGCTTGCTTTATTCTTACAGATATTATTTGCTTTTATATGTTAGTGACTTAACCCTTGCTTACAAAATTAAAATAGTTCAGGGGTGTATCTTTGCACTTACGCCTATGTGATTATGCACTCACCTCACCCAACACTGAAGTTCCTGTGTCCTCCACTGACTCCCCTCTGATAACCACTGTAGTGTTACAGAGTCTGAGGCAGTTCAGTTAATTTTTTTTTTCAAAGTTCATTTGCTGTAGTAAAGACACTGGTATTTGTTATGTTTTCCAGCTTCGACCCAGATGCCTGAAGCCTTATAGATGTGGTCGGTGTCCCTCGGAGTGGAGCCAAGCACGTAGGCAGAGTGCTGAGAAGTGGCAGCCGGGGACCAGGTTGATCCAGACCCCTGGTATGTAGTTGGTAACTTGGGATGGTGATGGGGGCACACTTTTTGATTGGGTCCATCTCACCAGCATGAGTTTCTGGATACCCATATCATCACCATCAACCCTCTAGTTCTGCTGACTCAAGAGCATTCCTGCTACCATGGAATCTAAGAGAAATACAGGCCATTAGAACAACCCCCAGCAGGGGGCAGCACACCTCTACAACATCCTATGGTTGCTTGATTCTGAGGAGAGAACTCACCTTCTGACAAAGCAGTCTCTAGGATCTTCTTATCTGAGCAGTTCCTGCTGGTGGAAAGTTTCCCCTAGCCCCATTAACTGAATTTGGTCTGCCTGCTACAACCATTCAGTTTTCTGGTTCTGGCCCCTGAGGTTCTAAGGAATGAGGATTCTCCCTCTTTCACATGGTAGCCCACCTGGTACTTGGGGACAGTTGTAGGCATGTATGGGGCCCAGAGTCAGAAACAATCCTGACTCTGAAGGTAGCTGCATGTCTTAGACAAGTTAATTAGTGTGATTTTGTTTCTCTCTGTGTACACTGAAATAATCATCCCTGCCTCACAGAGTGACCCTGGGAATGAAAACAAGTCATGATTAGAGGTTGCCTAATGTCGTCCTGCGACCAATTCTCTGACTCCATCTGAGTGTGCTACAATTTAGTTTTCCCTTTCTTTCTTTTTACCAAAGCACTGCTAATGGTTGTTCTACTCAGGTACTTACCTGCCTCTTTTCCCAAGAAAAGAGCTCAACCAAGAGGGACATTGGAACCCCAAATACTGCCTTAACCTGAGAGACTTCCAGTGCTGATACACAAAGGGAGACTGCCATGGCCAAAGCTCCAAAGTGGGGCCCTAGTGGCTAATATGGTACCTTGCTTCTCCAGAAGGGCTCCAATAGGGCAAGAGCAGCCCACTTTCACTCATCATTTATGCACAGAGAAGCATGTCTGAGAAAATTGTCACTGTTCCCAAGTTCAAGTCTCCAGAGGCTGCCTTGGTCCCCACCACCATGACCAGGTCTAGATAAATGGGTCTCTGGGTAGCTTGGAATGTGGGCCTCTTCAAACAATGTTTATTCATTTGATGTTATTTAGCAGGGGTTTGGAGAAACTGATTTTCCATGAATGAAAATCAAGTACCTTTTTAAAGCTTGGAATGAGAACTGAACTTCATTTTGGTAACACATTTTTTAATTCATTGGGGAGATTAGTGGTTTACAGTCAACAATAAAATACAATAACAAATAAAATAAAATAAAATACAGTAGTTTGTACATGTATAACATCTCTCAGTTTTCCACATAACAATTCAACATCCTCTAGGTCATGCATCATGTTCCAGGACCTGACCCTCGCCCACCCAGAGTCCTTTATTTTGGTGTAATACACCAAAGCCAGTCCAAGTTCTGCTTTGTGTTTTCTTATTTTTCAAGTTCTTTTAAAAAAATTATTATTACTGATTTAACAAAGATAGACAAGACTGTGGGATAAGAGGGGTACAATTCATACAGTTCCCACCACCAGCATGCCATACCCCATCCCCTCATTGGAAGCTTCCCTATTTGTTATCCTTCTGGGAGTATGGACCAGAGATCTTTATGGGGTGCAGAAGGTGGGATCTGGCTTCTGTAATTGCTTCTCCGCTGTACATGGGCGTTGACAGGTCAATCCATACCCCCAGCCTCAGGCACATTTTTAAAAAATATTTTATTTACTTTATTTTTTTTTAATTGAGAGTGAGTGGAGATAGAGAGGGAAAGAGACAGAGACACCTGCAGCCCTGCTTCACCACTTGTGAAGTTTTCCCTCTGCAGGTGGGGACCAGGGGCTTGAACCTAGGTCCTTGTGCACTGTAATGTGCTTAACCAGGTGTGCCACAGCCTGGCCCCACTTAGTTTATTTTAATGAGAGTGAAAAGAGAAGTCGAGATCAGAGCACTACTCATCTCTGGCTTATGGCGGTGCTGGATATTGAACCTGAGATCTCCGAGCTTCAGGAAATAAAAGTCTTTTGCATAACCATTATGCTGTCTCCCCAGCCCTTGAGGCACATTCTAATGAAACAGATTCAGCAATGATTCTTTTCCAGAGGCCGAGCAAAACCAAAGTGGGAAGAAAAGCATTGCAAAGTCTTGTCTACATTTTAGTCGTCCCTGTTCTTTTTTTAGTGTTCTTTTATGAATTGCCCATTAATTAATTAGTTAATTAATTAAGCAAGCTTCTGGAGGTTTTGCACACTAGATGGAAATTGTCGTGAAGTGAAAACTTTACACTGTATAGCTATGCACTACAAAAATGCACGTGCAGGGCAGTCATGCTCGCACTGGACCAGAGAAGGTGGTCAGTTGAAAGCCGTCCAGTTAGTCAGGAAGGGTGGGAACCCCCAGCTGCCATATTTTCACTTAGTCCGATGACACATTAGCGCCTCCTATAGACAGGTCCCTGCAGGCGACCCTGTAACTCTCCCAGGGATGCCTTGACCCTACTCGTAGTCCAACCCAATCCATCCGATCTGCTCTGAGAACTGTGAACCCCGATAGGGAACGCCCACCCTCTCTCCTGGCCTGCAGGGACCCAGGAGTGGAGTGTCGCCCTGCCGGAAACATGAGTGCAGAGCCTGCCCCCGCCGCCGCCTCCCCGCCGCCCCCCCAGGGGCAGCAGTACTTCGAGCGCTTCTCGGAGGAGGACCCCGAGTACCTGCGCCTCCGCAACCAGGCGGCCGACCTTCGGCAGGACTTCAACCTGATGGAGCAGAAGAAGCGCGTCACCATGATCCTGCAGAGCCCGGTGAGCGAGCGAGCGGCCCCGGTGGGCTTGGAAGGAGGAGCCGCGGGGAGCACGTAGAAGGGGGCGGGACGTGGGGGGGTGAATGTCTCCCTTTCCGCTTGCTTGGGGTGGGGATGGGGCTGGGGGTAGGGGTGGGGGTGGGATGCTTGGTGGTGGTGGGTGTTCGGAAACAATTTTCTCCAAGGAGAACAGAGGATGACAACCCTTGGCAGAGGCTGCTGCTGCTTCTGCTCCTTCTCCTCCTCCTCCTTCTCTTCCTCTACCTTCTCTCTCTCCTTCCTCCTTCCCCCTTCTTTTTTGGCTTTTGTGTTGGGGGGGGTTAATGATTTATAACAATAAAATACAGTAACAAAAACAAAATACAGCAGTTTGTACATGTATAACATTTCTCAGTTTTCCGCATAACAATTCACCCCCCACCCCACTAGGCCTTTTGCCCATGTTCCAGGTCCTGAACCCTCCTCCCCCACCCCAGAGTCCTTTACTTTGGTGTAATACACCCAGCCCAAATTATGCTTTGCATTTTCTTATTTTTCAACTCCTTCCTTTTTTGCTTTTATTTATTTATTTTTAAATAATTTTATTGGGGTAGTGGTGGATAATGGCTTACAGCATAGTTGTTGGCACATGGGTATAATTTTCTTATTTCATGATAGGTGTCTACAAAACACTCTAGAACACTCCACAGTTTATGTCCTTTTCTCACATCACACACCCGGACTCAGTCCTCCTCCCCACTTCCCGCCCCTTCCCCCAAGCCCATTGCTTTAGTGCCATATACCAAACCCAGGTCAACCTTTACTTTGTGCTTCTCCTTTCTGTTCTTCAAACCTTGGCTTCTGTTCAAAGGCTGGGCACTGGGAGGAGGTGGGTCTGAGAGAGGGGCGCCTTGCCTCAGTTTCCAGTACCCCCTTCGGTCTTCCTTGTTTGAGACTTCCCTTTCCTCCACATCAAAAGCTGTTAGGAGCCATAGTTTACAGAGGATGCCATGTGAAAGCTTGCAGCCCCTCTTTCTGGACACCACAATAAACCCAAATGCTGGGAGCAAATAAGCCTTTGGCAGCTGTGGGCAGGGATGGAGAGGGCCTGGAAGTCCCAGGAGGCAGGGGAGTGTGGGGAGCAGGGTCTAGGGGAAGGAGACCAGGCCAGGAGCAGGCAGCTGCTGGTGTGCACTCCTGGCCTCCTCCACCCCATGGGCTCAGGAGGGCACCGACTTGGCTTTGGGGATCCTGCATGGGGGCTGGGTGACCCTGGCTGACAGCAAGCAGTGAGTGCTCTCGTCTAACAGAGGAGCACCAAGAGGGTAGGTTGAGGTCCTGGTGACCTGTGACTTGGTGACTCTGCAGAATTTGACATGTGCTAGAAGAATTGGGACAAAATGTGTTGCCCCCCACCCCACCCCCCCACTAGTAGGCATGAGAGTGTGGTAGGCAAAGTATCGAGTTAGACAACACCAACCCAAATTTGGGAGCCTGAATGTATGGGGCTCTGTGCTCAGGCAGGAGGTGGGGGTGGGGGGTGGAAGGAAGTCACGCTTTTTCTTTCTTTTTATAGGTTTGCCAACATCTAAGTGGCTCCCCCATTTCTCCTGAGTGCTCCCCACTGCCACCTAGTGGGCAGGCAGGCCTTCTCTGAGGCTGGCTGCACTGCAAAACCAGGCTTAGGGTGCCCTGAGGCTTCAAAAGTGGCAGTGGCCTCAGAGGTCATGGAGTCCTTTTGTGGATAGAAACTGAAACCCAGAAGAGCCATAGGCATGGCTAGTGAGCAGGGGGCGGGAGGGCACATTTTCTCATTCAATTCTTCTTTTCAAGATGTCTCTTAGTTGCTAAAGTGAAGCCCTGCCATGTCTGGTAGAGAAAGGAGTCCTGAGTGTCAATTAGATGTAAGAAGGACTTGGATCTCTATTACTACCCACAGGGCAAAAGGGGAAATGTCGGATCCCTGAATCTCCTTGAGGCTTCCCACATAGTTTCAGGAGGCTTCTGAGGACCCAGTGGACTTGCCCAGGGTCCTCTCGGGCCCAGGAACCCCCAGTTGGACCCTGGTCTGGGTGACTTAGGGGCCAGGGATGGGCAACTTAAAAGAGCTCATCAGTTGGCAGCAGGGGCAAAGGGGCCTCCAGTCTCCCAGCTGAGATGCATGGTGGGGACCAGTGCCTTCTTGGGGGCTTGCTTCAGTCTTTCAGGGAAGAGCTGGAAGGCCTCATCCAGGAGCAGATGAAGAAGGGGAACAACTCCTCCAACATCTGGGCCCTACGGCAGATTGCGGACTTCATGGCCAGCACCTCCCACGCAGTCTTCCCGACATCTTCCATGAGTATGTGGGGGTGTGGGGTGGCAAGGGAACTGCCAGGAGCAGAGGTGGAGGAAGTCGGGTGGGGCAGCAAGGAGGGAGCAGCTTGGTTGCCAGGCTACGAGTGAGCTGTGCAATTGCATTAGCAGATTTGGGGGAGTTGAGCAACTGTCAGAGAGGTACCTGCCCTGCTTCTTATGTGGCTAAGATTGAAAGACGTCCAAGAAAGAATTATACCCAGGGATTAGAAATAGGAGGGAGAAAAGCAGTGGTGATTTAAAGGTGAACTTGGTCCCAGTTCTTCTGGAAGAGGGGACAGGATAATGTGACATTGCTTTGTGAGGTAGGACAGCCTCTCTGTGAGTCTCCTCCCACCCTGCAAAGGGAGTTAGCATGAAGGAAAAAGCTTTGCAACCAGAGGTCTCTTACAGAGCCTCTGCTGGAAAGCCCTGGAGTGAAGGGTAAGAATTCTGCCCCGTTACTCAGCTCCAGGTATATAACCTAGGAAAAATCAAGTCTTACCTGCACCTTGACTCAGGCTGCTTAAAAAAAATTATTTTTAAATGCTTATGGAGATAGAGGAAAATTTAGAGGGTAGAAGATTGAGAGGGGTGGGAGTTGGGAGGTAGTGCAGCGGGATAAGCGCAGGTGGCACAAAGCGCAAGGATGGGCATAAGGATCCCAGTTCGAGCCCCTGGCTCCCCACCTGCAGGGGAGTCGCTTCACAAGCGGTGAAACAGGTCTGCAGGTGTCTATCTTTCTCTTCCCCTCTCTGTCTTCCCCTCCTCTCTCTATTTCTCTCTGTCCTATCCAAAAATGACGACAACAATAATAACTACAACAATAAAGAAACAAGGGCAACAAAAGGGAATGAATAAATATATATAAGATTGAGAGGGAGAGGATGAAGGAAGGGGAGGGGAAAAGGGAGAGGCAGTGTTAGAAATGGAGAGAGGAAGGGAAGAATCTGGGTCCTTATTCATAGTAACATGAGTGCTCAACCAGGAAAGCCACCCCTGGCCCTAACTCAGGCTGCTTTTTCCTCTTCCCACTGGAGCCAGTCCCTTAGGAATGGGGTAGTAGGAAAGGGGGGAGGCCAATGAAGCCAGTGTCTCCATACTCCACTAGAAGGGCCACTTGCCTACATGAATGAGAGACACAGACATCCAGGACTAGGTATGAACCCATCTTTCTGGGATCTGGAGTGGTTCTGGAAGAAGATGAATACAGAATGATGGCTGAAATTTAGAGAAATGAAAATCACTGTAATGTTTGCTTACAGCTAAGAAATTTATGTCATATATATATAAATATATATATATATATATATAAATTGATATCAGCCTTTTTTCTCATACTATATAAATGTAACAGTGGGGCTATGATTGACCTGCTAACATCCATGCCCAGCAGAGAAGCAATTATGGAAGCCAAAACTCCTACCTTCTGCACCCCAAAGTGAATTTTGGTCCATACTGTGGTCCATATGGGGGGGAATGATAGGGGAAGATGACCAGATGCCTCTAAACCTCAGTTCTGTGAGGACCCAAAGTGTCTGTCACCAGGAATCTCATTTTTATATCATCACTGAAAGGGAAATGAATCTGGAAAATGCCAGAGGAAGTCAGGTATTGTTTCTCTTATTTGAGAAAGAAGAGGAAAAAAACAAAACACCCAGAAGTAGTAATAAGTGTAGGTGCGACTTAGAAAGGAAGTGAAGGCAGGACTATAGGAAAAAATGAGCAAAAAGTCCCCCCCTCTCTATATATGTATGTATACAAAGTTATGGATATAAAGTCAACTCGTATCTGTGACCTTAGGAGAACTACTGCAGTTTCCAGTAGAGGGGATAGGGACACAGAATTCTGGTGGTGGGGATGGTGTAGAATCATACCCCTGTGGTCTTATAATTTTGAAAGTCACTATTAAATCACTAATAAAAATAATAGCTTAGAAAATAAAGTTATGAGAAAATAAAATTTGTAAGCAAAAATGGAATCACATTCTGTAGATGAAGTTAGTAAACCTCATTTATCTTTGTTTAAAAAAAAAGAATTAGTGATTTAATAGTGGTTCACAAGATTATAAAATTAAAGGGGTATAGTTCTACACTGTAGCCATCACCATAGTTCTTGGGGGTGGGGGAAGCACAGAACACCTCAATCTATCTTGACTAGTTTTTTTTTTTAATATTTTTTTCTTTATTGGGGGGATTAATGGTTTATAGTCAATAGTAGAATACAGTAGTTTATATATGTGTAACATTTCTCAATTTTCTTTGTTTTGCCCCAGAATTATTGCTGGGGCTCAGTGCCTGCACTGTGAATCCACTGCTTCTGGAAGCCATTTTTCCCCCTGTTTTGATCCATTTTTGTTGTTGTTGTTATTGCTGTTGTTGTTGCTGGATAAGACAGAGAGAAATTGAGAGAGGAAGGGAAGACAGAGAAGGGGAGAGATAGATAGACACCTGCAGACCTGCTTCATGACTTGTGAAGCGACCTGACCCCCCCCCCCCCCAGCAAGTGGGGAACTGGGATTTTTTTTTTTTTAATAAAAAGGAAACACTGACAAAACCACAGGATAAGAAGGGTACAACTCCACATGATTCCCACCACCAGAACTCTGTATCCCATCCCCACCCTTGATAGCTTTCCTATTCTTTAACCCCTTGGGAGTATGGATCCAAGGTCATTGTGGGATGCACAAGGAAGGTCTGGCTTCTGTAATTGCTTCCCCACTGAACATGAGCATTGACAGGATGACTATATTTTAGTTATATTCCAAAGGGTTTGTGGCTAAACTAGTTTTTTTTTTCTTTTTTCCCTGAGCCTGAAATTTGATATGCAGGTAGATCCTAGTTATTGTCTGGGGAGATGATGTCATGGCTGGAAAAAGGACCAGAAAGCTGGATCAGGGAAGAGAGTAGCTCCCAGATATGGGAAAGGTTTATAAATATTTTTTACTGTAATTGACTAGTTTTTTCCCCATACTTATTATTTCTTTCTCCATTCAGTTTTCTTTCTTGACCTCACTCTCATCTAGGGAACTAGCCTCAAGTTGAACTCATACATCCTAATACTTTCTCAATTCATTATTTTGTATTTTGTATATAGAAAATCTGCAGTCATTTTGCATCCTTTATTCCAACATTTACCCTTTGGCTTATTTTCCTAGTTGGCATCCCTCCTGACTCTCAGAACAGTGTGTAATAATAGATTAGAGAGTAATCATTCTTGTCTTGTTTCTGACCTTAATAGAAATTCTTTTACCGCAGAGTTTGAGATAGTTATCCTGTGCTATGCTGAGGAAATGTCTTTTTATTCTAGTTCAGTGTGGATTTTTCTCGGAAATGGATGCTGAATTTTATAAAATGCATTTGAGGCATTAATTGATTTTTCTTTCCTTGATGAATTATATCAATAATTTTTTGAATGCTAAATTTACTTTTTCACTCATGACATCAATCGTTTATACATTCTTTTAAAAATGCCCTTTGAAACTTGACTTGCTAGTTTTATTATCTTTGCATCTTTAGTCACACATAAGGTTTAGTGGTGTTCATGTAATATTAAAGATATGAGTTTATAAATGGAATGGGGTGAGCCTATCCTTTGCCCCACTTTTACTTAGGGTGACTGGGAAGGTG
The DNA here is from genome assembly GCF_950295315.1 of Erinaceus europaeus. Lineage (NCBI taxonomy): Eukaryota > Metazoa > Chordata > Mammalia > Eulipotyphla > Erinaceidae > Erinaceus > Erinaceus europaeus. The sequence goes on from NC_080164.1 coordinate 45,666,809, forward strand.
GCTCAGTAGGTAGGGCACAAATCTTGCGTATGTGATGTCTCAGGTTGCATCACCAGTACTGCATATAATGGAGTGGTTTTCTAGTCTCTCGTGTTCAGGAAACAGATAAATAAATGAATCTTAATAAAATAAGATAAGGAGTGTCTCTACTCCTTGAAAATTGATTGTTTACTTGTAAAGCCAACCAGAACTGAAATATTTTTAAATGATTTATATTATTAATTTCATATGAGAGAAGCTTTCAAGAGAAAGAGGGGGGCTGAGAATGAAACTGAAAGTCTGAGGCATGTAAGCCCTGTACTGAACCATCTGAGCTATATCCCAGACCACAGGAGCTTTTATTTCTTTTTTTTTTCCTTTTAAATTTTTTAAAAATATTTTTTATATTTATTTATTCCCTTTTGTTGCCCTTATTATTTTATTGTTGTAGTTGTTGTTGGATAGGACAGAGAGAAATGGAGAGAGGAGGGGAAGACAGAGGGGGAGAGAAAGATAGACACCTGCAGACCTGCTTCACCGCTTATGAAATGACTCCCCTGTAGGTGGGGAGCGGGGCTAGAACTGGGATCCTTACGCCTGTCCTTGGGCTTTGTGCCACGTGTGCTTAACCCACTGCGCTACCGCCCGACTCCCTGGAGCTTTTATTTTCTTAGTTGGCATCTAGAGTTTAAAAATTTTTTGGTCTAAAATTTTGTTTGTTTGTTTTGCCTCTTAAGTAAATTTTGGTCATATATTTTTCAAAATTAATTTTTTATTTTCAAAATGATTAGCATGATTAATTTTTTTTCTTGAGCACTGGATCTTCCACATGAGTTACTATATTTATATTATATACAGGATCAACATTTTCATTTCAGTTACAGTGAAGGAGCAACTTCACAGCACTGAACTTTCCCCCTGGGCCCTGGGGCTCCCATGTGGTGCTGGGGCTTAAACCCAGACCCCATCAGTAACAAACCACATATTCTGTTGGTTGAGCTATCTCCATACTCTCCCCAAATATCATTTTTTAAAAAAAAATATTTATTTTATTTATTTATTCCCTTTTGTTACCCTTGTTGTTTTATTGTTGTAGTTATTATTGTTGTTGTCATTGTTGGATAGGACAGAGAGAAATGGAGAGAGGAGGGGAAGACAGAGAGGAGGAGAGAAAGATAGACACCTGCAGACCTGCTTCACCGCCTGTGAAGTGACTCCCCTGCAGGTGGGGAGCCGGGGTTCGAACCGGGATCCTTATGCCGGTCCTTGTGCTTTGCACCACCTGCGCTTAACCCGCTGCGCTACAGCCCGACTCCCCCCAAATATCGTTTTTATCATTTAAACTTCCTGCTGTGGATGATAATGCCCTATTTTTTTTTCTGTGCCACATATTTCTACTTCCCATTTATGATATTTATACATTATTTTATTAGGGATTATATAATAATATCACTTTATATGTAATCTAGATGTTGGTTTACTCACAGATCTCATATAAGTCATTATTGGATTTACTTATTGGTTCTACTAATGTTCTTGTCTTCCAATTCATGGATTCTTTGGTTCTGTATCTATTAATTTTTCTTTTTCTTTTTTTGTCTTTTTTTTTTGCCTCCAGGGCTATTGCTGGCACTCAGTGCCTGCACCACGAATCCACTGCTCCTGGAGGCCATTTTTTTCCCTTTTGTTGCCCTACTTGTTTTTTTATCATTGTTGTTATTGATATTGTTGTTGTTGGATAAGACAGAGAAATAGAGAGAGGAAGGGAAGACAGAGAGGGGGAGAGAAAGACACCTACAGACCTGCTTCACAGCTTGTGAAGCCACCCCTCTGCAGGAGGGGAACCAGAGGCTCGAACCAGGGTCCTTACGCAGGTCCTTGCATTTCGCGCCATGTGCACTTAACCTGCTGCACTACTGCCCGACCCCCTTCTATTAATTTTCCCATAATTTCCTTTTACTTTAATTTGTTCCCTATGCTTTTTTTTTTTAGAATAGAGTAAGGCATATTTAATTTATTTTCATATTTAAGTCAATATTAAATATATTTAAATGGTTCAAACCTGGGTCTAGGGATATCAAACTGAAGAGAGAGTAGAGAGTATAGAGAGAATAGATATTAAATAGAGAACTTTAAAAGAAACAAAACGTAATCACACTGTGCTTACTTTTAAATCTGCATCACCAATTATATTATGTAGACTATCTTCTAGATTCTGTTTCAGTGGTTCAAATAATTCTATCCATAGGGATAATACTATCTTTTCAAGTCAATATTGCTGGAAATATAAGTTGCAACCAACTTTGCATAATTAAAAGTAACACTAAGATGAACAAATCAGCCCATTATTATATATCTCTGTGTTTGTCTGATTATTTCTTTGGAATAAATGAACCACTCTACTAATAAGTATTGGTAAATTTCATTTATTGATACTTTAGTTACTATGGATTGTCAGAAAAGTCATAATGCATTTTTTGCATAGAGAAACATATGTCATGACTTTTCCAACAGCCCAATATTAGTTTTCATACTTTTTAAAAAGCGTAAGTGCTTTATTTTTTTTAATTATTCTAAGACACAAGGGTATAATTCCACACTATTCCCACCACCAGACTTCTGTGTCCCCATTCCCTCCTTGGAAGCTCCAGTAGTTCTCCCAAGGTTGCAGATCTGGGCTGACAATTATTTTTATAACTGTCTGTCTATATTTGCCTGTTTTTTTCTATGCTCCTCCTTTTTCTTCCTTTCTAAGCCACACCGACACCTATTGCTACTTCTGAATGTCCTTTCTTTTTTCCTCTTCTCTTTCTGGGTCCTGATGGAATTGGAGTTCAGAGCCCTCTGGTCATCTTCCCCTTCCTCTAGCTTGTGGATGGGGTAGTCCCATGGACAAATCCCACAGAGTTGAAGAGATGCATTCCCTGAAACAAGACATTGAGGAAGTGATAGACATGTTCTTGGATTTATCCTGAACTCTTTTCTTTCTTTCTTTCTTTCTTTCTTTCTTTCTTTCTTTCTTTCTTTCTCTCTATACTTACTGTGCTTTTATTTTTTTAGTGGTAGTTCTGAAGCTATTTATTTTATTTTATTTATAAAATGGAAACACTAACAAAACCATAGGATAAGAGGGGTACAACTCCACATGATTCCCACCACCAGAACTCCCCTCTCTTAATAGCTTTCCTATTCTTTAACCCTCTGGGAGTATGGATCCAAGGTCATTATGGATCCAAGGTCATTGTGGGATGCACAAGGCGGAAGGTGTGACTTCCGTAATTGTTTCCCCACTGAACATGGGCATTGACAGGTCAGTCCATACTCCCAGCCTGCCTCTCTCTTTCCCTAGTGGGGCAGGGTTCTGGGGAATCAGAGCTCTAAGACACATTGGTGGGGTTGTCTGTCCAGAGAAGTCTGGTTGTCATCATGCTAGCATCTGGAACCTGGTGGCTGAAAAGAGAGTTAACCTATAAAGCCAAACAAATCGTTGACTAATCATAAACCTAAAGGCTGGAGGAGTGCAGATGAAGAGTTGGGGGGGGGTCTCCGTTTTGTAGACAGCTAGTAGTCTTATTTTAGTTATATTCCAAAGGGCCTGTGGCTATACTAGTTTGTTTTTTTTTTTTTTCCCTGAGCCTGAAATCTGATATGCAGGTGGATCCAAGTTATTGTCTGGGGAGATGATGTCATGGTTGGATATCCTGAACTCTTAAATGTAAGATACTCCACAGTCATTTTTATAAGAAAAAATAAAAAGTAACTCTACATCTGAGGTTCTGCCCAAGACTAGCTTGACTTTATGAGCCCTTTATTCTGCTATATCTTCCTTCTCACTTTAAGGGGTAAAACAAAGAAGCATTTTCTTATCTGGGGGAGGGAGCACAGAGGTGGAAGGCATCCTAGACCAGCCAATATGAATTAGAAATCATTGACTTTGGAGTCCTGTTCTTGCCAATTCAGTGGATCCTTGGAACCACCTCTATCTCTGTCAATGACATTTACTGGCATCGTGCCCTGGAGATGTGTCACCTCTAGTGGGAATATATCCTTTCCTGATAATGGGGTATTTGAGGTAGTGCATGGAGTCCACCCTCCCAGCCACAGATCATCTCATCATTTCAACTAATGGTATCCATAAGAGTTTTCATGAGGTACTAGAAGTTGCAGCATTATGATACTCCCAGCACATATTTTAAGATAGCACCCTGATTTATCAGGGTGCTGGGACTCAGACACCCTTCCTGCCTTCTTGGAGCATCCAGGCTCTGGTCCTCAGGGTTGATGGGACAGACTGGACATCAACTTCTAGACTGTTTCATGGCTTTCAGGAAAAGACCGCCAAACTTTATGGGCCCAATTCCAAATTATTTCTATATCCCCCCAAATTCCTGGGAAGAAATTACTGTATATCCAGTGGAAAGTATATATGGCTTATCTGAGACCATAAGCCCCTTCACCAACTATAGTTCTAAGACTTTTTGAAGTTTAAGATTTATCACAAAAAGTATGAAAAAGTTTAAAAAGTTTAGTTCTTGGTTGACTTGGCCTTCTATTTTCCAGTTAGAGAAAAAGTAGCATAGAAAATGTTGCCATACTCGGAAGCTAAGCAGGGTCGGACCTGGATAGTACTTGGGTGGGAGAAAATTTTGCCATAATAGGATAATAACAGATGTAGTGATTAATAACTTTTTTTTTTTTTTTGCTTCCAGGGTTACTGCTGGGGCTTGGTACCTACAATACAAATCCACTGTTCCTGGCAACCTTTTTTCTTTTTTTTTTTTTCTTTTTTTTTTTTTTCATTTTATTGGTTAGGACAGAAAGAAATTGAAAGGGGAGTGGGAGATAGAGGAAGAGAGAAAGACATCTGCAGACCTGCTTCACCACTTGTGAAGCAACCCCCTGCAGGTGGGGAGCTGGGGGTTCAAACTGGGATCCTTGCACAGGTCCTTGTGCTTTGTACTCTATACATTTAACCCGGTGCACCACCACCTGACGCCTGTAATTAGTAACGTCTTCATTAAAGAGCTAACTGATGAAATGTGCCCCTATCTTCACTCAGAAACTAATTTTTGCTCTTTTTTTTAAAGCTAGAGATAGAAGGAGAAGGAGAGGAAGAGAGAGAGAACAAATAGCACCAAAGCTTCTTTCAGTGCAGTGGGGGTCAGTCTCAAACCTAGGCCACATATATAAGCCCTTATTCTTGCTTTTACTCAATGTCTATCTTTAAGATTTACAGTAAACTTGGTATTCTGAAATCCCATTATTCTGTGACCTTGAGTCTTGCCGTAGTTTTGAACCTTGAAGCACTGCTAGCCTTATCTGAAGAATCAGATGATTTTACTGGGCAGTACTTACCAATTCTATGAATCTCTCCCCCTGAGAGTCAAAGAGAATGTAGCCTCATTCCTGGGAAAGAAGTAGCAACTTCTGATGCATTTGTAATACCAGTGAGAATTTGGAGAAGCTGAGTGACAGGTAAAAGTGAGTCCCTGACCTTGCTCTCTTCCTCTCTTGTCCCTTTGCAGACTTCTCCATGATGACACCCATCAATGACCTCCACACAGCTGACTCCTTGAACCTGGCCAAGGGAGAGCGGCTCATGCGGTGCAAGATCAGTAGTGTCTACCGACTCCTGGACCTCTATGGCTGGGCCCAGCTGAGCGATACTTATGTCACGGTGAGGAGAGCATTTTGGAGTGTAGTAGGGCACTGTCCATGGACCCCACCAAGTCCAAAGGAAGAATTCTGACTCTTGGTACAGCCATGGCACCACTGGTGACTTTAGATCAAAATGTCTTATGTCCTTCCCTGGTCTCTAACCATTGTGGTCACCCAAAATAGACAACGTTTCCCATAAACACTTCTCTAAATGAGGAACTGGAAACTCCTGAACTTTATTTTGAGGGCTACTGTGACATTCATAGGATTCCCTTGTAACTCCATTTCCCCAGTTCTACATAATAGCCAAGCTCTCTTCAGCTCTCTTGCGTTGAGGGAAGCTAAGGGTCCTTGGGAAGAATATGAGTACAGTAGATTCAGAGGAAGAGAAAATTTAAACAGAATGTCCCTGGAAATGTCTTTTCTTCATTGTGGCATATGGGAATGTGTGTCTTTTTTTTTTCCCCCCCCAGCTGAGAGTCAGCAAGGAACAGGACCACTTTCTGATTAGCCCTAAGGGAGTTTCTTGCAGTGAAGTCACAGCATCCAGCCTGGTAAGTGTAGTCCAACATCTCAATGTCTGTTTCTTATTAAAGTGACAGTGTTCTCTCTGCTCCTACAGTGATAGATCATCTTTAATTAATTGCTGCCATCTTGTCCCTTGTGGAACTTAAAATCTGGTGGGGCAGCAAAGATACATAGGCACCAAAGCAAACTGAGTGCTCAGAGCATGATGTGACCAGTAGACCATATGTGAGGTGAAGATGGTAGGCACAATATAGGAAAGAGGATATAGACCTACCGCTCCCAAGGCAGAAGTGGGCAAGCTTCTGTGGACAGGGGATGCATTCCAGTGACAGCCAGTGATTTATCCCAAAGCAATGCAAGACTCAACTAGTGTGGAAACTATCAGTCGTAGTTTTAGGACAGGGATGGGGGGGGCACCTCTTTGTTCTCCTAGGCAGAAACTTGCAAAAGTTGATTTTGATCAAAAATGATTTCTTGACAGAAAGAGAAAAGCAGTAGAATGAACTGTCTTAGCTGCAGAAGAGGCCTAATTGTCTTAGGTACATGGACTGTGACTACTGTGCCATGTGTCTGGGACAGGAAGACTCTACCTCAGGCCCTCTACAAGGTTGAGACATACTCAGATGATAAGGCCAGGTACTCAGTGCAAAGAGTAGGCAGACAGAGTCACAGAATATCTGGGAGAGCAAGACCTTGAGAATTGCCAAGGCCACTTTACAAGGCAGAGAAGACACTGGTCTTCCAGTTCCTGATGGAGTTGGAGTTCAGTGCCCTCTGGTCATCTTGCCCTTATCATTTCTCCCCCACTGGGAGTATGGATCAAAATTCTGTACGGGGTGCTGCAGGGCAAGCTCTGGGAGGTCTACCTTGTCCATCCCATGCCCACCACTCCATTGGCCACCAGCGAGGTTTTGTAGAGGGGGAGAAGAACAGGCCACGGTGGGGGTGAGCATGCAGAGTGCTGACTCTGGACAGTCTGGCAGAGGATAGTGCGTTTAATAAAGAAAAAGGCAGGCTTTATATGGGGTAAAAAGAAGCCAGGTGCTGGGGCAGGGTGCCGGGGCAACAAGCCGAATAGGGACAAACGTTTGACAACAAGAACCAATCAGATATTTTTAGACTCTAGCATCCTTCTTTTTTCTTTTTATTTTTCTTTCTTTCCTTCTTTCTTTCTTTCTTTCTTTCTTTCTTTCTTTCTTTCTTTCTTTCTTTTATTTAAGAAAGGAGACATAAACAAAACTGTAGGATAGGAGGGGTACAACTCCACACAATTCCCATCCCCTCCCCTGATAGCTTTCCCATTCTCTATCCCTCTGGGAGTATGGACCCAGGGTCATTGTGGGTTGCAGAAGGTAGAAGGTCTGGCTTCTGTAATTGCTCTTAACTTCCCTTTACCCGGGGCATGGGACTTAAGAATGAGGACGGGGCTCTTCGGGTTTATCCACATTCCATTGAGCAAATCAAGTTTATCCAGACCAGGTGGAGGGGGAACAGATACAGCCTCTGGGTCTAACAAGATGGAGGTCAGGGAGGGGTGGGGAGGCTTATAGGTGAACGCCTTCCATCCTCACAGAGAGGTATCTGGGGTTCCAAACAGGCTCAACCTACCATGTCCCCTTAGGGTACAGAAGGTGAGAGTTTTAGTTTCTGTAATAGTTTTTCTATTGGACATAGGCCTTGACAGGTTGATCCATATCTCCAGCCTGTTTCTATCTTTCCCTAGTAGAGTAGGGCTCTGGAAAGGTGAGATTCCAGGATATGTTGGTGAGGTTGTCTGCACAAGGAAGTCAGGATGGAATCATGATAGCACCTGCAACTTGGTGGCTGCAAGGCTGCAATCACTTGGGTGTTTGTTAGCAGTGCAGACTCTGAGGCCTCATTCTGAACCAGAAGCTGCATTTTGATTAGATCTCCAAGCAACTCTGATGTAAAGTTTGTGAGACTTCACTCTCACATTTCTCATGCTGGATGATCAGCATCTGTATCCCTGCTCACCTGCACACTCTTGAGAGGCATAACTGAGTCACTTCTCTCTCAGCACTGAGCTCAGTTGTTATTCCTGGCACTGTGGAATAAATGGATGCCCAGGCTAGGTGTGCCTGCAGGAAAGAACCAGGTCTCCCTGCCCCACAGCTCTAAGTCTCTCTTGTTCTCTGGCTCAGATCAAGGTGAATATCCTGGGAGAGGTGGTGGAGAAAGGCAGCAGCTGCTTCCCAGTGGACACCACGGGCTTCTGTCTGCACTCGGCCATCTACGCTGCCCGGCCAGACATTCGCTGCATCATCCACCTGCACACACCGGCTACAGCAGCAGTGAGCAGCACCCCTCCCCCGCAACCCACACCGGACTTCCTGAGGCCACTGCAGATCCCACTACCCCTTCCTCTAAGGGTCTCTGTGGGGAAGGACAGGCCCCCAAGCTGGCAAGAATCTCATCATGTTTAAACAGTTCTGAGGGCTGGAGTGATTGCTCACTGGATAGGGCACCTACCTGCCTTACCATTCACACAGCCCAGTGTTGAGCCCTGGCACCACATGGGAGATGCTATAACACTGAGGGGGGCTCCTCTGCTGTGCTATCACCCCTCTGTCTTTCTATCTGCTGAAAAAATGACTGGGGGGGAGGTGGTGGCACACCTGGTTGAGCACACATGTTACAATGTGCAAGGACCCAGGTTCAAGGCCCCAGTCCGCACCTGAAAGTAGAAAGCTTCACAAGTGGTGAAGCAGTGCTGCAAGTGTCTCTCTGTCTCTCACCCTCTCTACCTCCCGCTTACCTCTCAATTTCTGATAATCTCTATCCAATAAATAAGTAAAGGTAATAAAAAATCTTTAAAAAGTAACCTGGGAGGATTAAAACTGCATATGCACAAATCCAGGATTTGTAATAAACAAATAACCCAACAGTTTTGGACCAATATGGTTGCTATGAAAACTGTGGTAGGAAAGCATTAGGAAGCAGCACGAAAGCATGGCTGAGCCAGGTACAGAGTGGGGCTGAGGACAAGGCCTTTCTCCTGTGCTTGTCCTCTCCCACACCAGTCCCAGAGTGGAACCTGCCTTCTGCTCAGAGGCAACAGCAGATGTGACAGCGGCTAGGGATGGGGGATGGAGGGTGGGGGCTGCAGGTGATAACTGTGTCTCTTCTCTTGACAGGTGTCAGCTATGAAGTGTGGCCTCTTGCCTGTCTCTCACAATGCCCTGCTGGTGGGGGACATGGCCTATTACAACTTCAATGGTGAAATGGAGCAGGAAGCAGATCGGATCAACCTGCAGAAGTGCCTTGGACCCACATGCAAGGTTTGATTCTACTGTTCTGGGATAATTCTCTGGGGTGGAGGAGTGAAAAAAAAAGTCAGTGTTACAGAAGTGATATGGGTTTGTTGGACATTGTAGACAAGTTGCAGATAAGCGGAGAGAAATAAAGATCAACCACTCTGAAATGTTGGTGCACAACCCAAATATTTTTTGCATAAGTTTACAAAACTAGGATCATAAAAGATATTCTCTGGATTTCCTTAAGCAGCATAAGCACCCTTGCATGTCATTAAAATTTTCTTTTTTTAAAAAATAGTTTTTATTATCTTTATTCATTGGCTAGAGACATCCAGAACTTGAGAGGAAGTGGGGAGATAGAGAGGCAGAAAGAGAAAGTAAGAGAGAGAGAGAGAGAGAGAGAGAAAGAGAGAGATGGAGGGAGGGAGGGAGGGGGAGAGAGAGAGAGAGAGAGCAGCAGCACTGCTTCACCGCTAGCAAAGCTTTCTTCCTGCAGGTGGGGACTGGGGGGCTTGAACCCAGATTCTTGCACATTGTAATGTGTGCATACAACCAGGTGCACTACCACCTAGCCCTGAAAATTTCTACACTGCTGTTCTAAGTTGTTAAACTGTACCTTATTGTGTGCATGGTGACACCTCCATTTGCCTACATAGGACTCTTTGGTTGGTCATCAGAAGCTTTTTTTCTCCTTGAATTTCCTCTTGATCTAAGCAACACTTCCGGTGAAAAATCCCTCCAGCTAAATCTTTGTGTGTGCTTGAGGTGATTTCCATTAAGATGCTTGCCTCCTCCTGACAAACTCTTCTCCTCTCATCCCAACATCTGATATATGAGAATATTGTTTCCTTGCAGCCTCCTCAATTTACACATCACTTTTTTAAAAAAATAACTTGACAGTGAAAGGCAGAATATCATTCTTGCTTGGTTTAAATCTAGAGGCTTTATGAAAAATAACAACACTTGAGGGCTGGGGAGATAGCACAATGGTGATGCAAAAGACTTTCATGCCTGAGACTCCAAGGCCCCAGAGTCAATCCCCAGCACCACCATAAACCAGAGTTGAGCAGTGCTCTGGTAAATACACACACACATACATACATAAATACTTTTATTGAAAAAATAACAGTGCCACCACCACCTGTACTGCTGGTGGGAATGTAAATTGGTCCAAGCTTTGTGGAGAATAGTCTGAAGAACCCTCACAAGGCTAGAGATGGACCTTCCTTATGACCCAGCAATTCCTCTACTAGGGATTTTATCCTAAGGAGTCAAACACACTCATTCAAAAGATCTGTGTATACCTATATTCATAGCAGCACAATTTGTACTAGCTAAAACCTGGAAAAGACTCAGGTGTCCAACAACAGATGAGTGGCTGAGAAAATTGTAGTATATATACATACACCATGGAAAACTACTCAGCTATAAAGAATAATGAATCCACCTTCTTTGACCTATCTAGGATAGAACTTGAAGAAATTATGTTAAGTGAGATAAGACATAAAGAGAAAGACGAGCATGGGATGATCTCACTCATAACGAGAAGTTGAGAAAGAAGAACAGAAAGGGAAACTCAAAGCAGAACTTGGACTGGGTTTGGAGTATTGCACCAAAGTAAAAGACTCTGGGGGGGGGGGTTGGGGGGGTGGGGGAGAGAATACAGGTCCAAAAAGGATGACAGAGGACCTAGTGGGGGTGTATTGTTATATGGAAAACTGGGAAATGTTATGCATGTACAAACTATTGTACTTACTGTCAAATGTAAAACATTGATCTCCCAATAAGTAAATAAATAAATAAATAAAAGAAAGAAAGAAAGTAAAAGACTCTTGATGGGGGGAGGATAGATTTTTAAGCTTATTTGTAGGGAGGGTAGGCATAGGGACATAGATCTATGTTAATCTATACTCTTTTAACCTATTAAATAAATAAAATTTTTTAAAAAGTACCTCGTTATGGGCGATCAACTTAATAATACAAGGGAGACCAGGAGCCAGATGTGGGCTGGGAATGCTTGCTTCCATATTTACAAGGCATTCATGGCCCCAGTCACTTTCCATCTGGGAGTCCATCTTCCCTTGTCTAACCAGAGGAAAGATCAGTGTCACCTCTCTCCTGACATTTGCCAGGGCCTCATTAGCAGTACTGAGAGAAGGATGAAATGATCACATCTATGACTTGAGAAGCCTGGAGTATGTTATCTGCAAAATCTTTCATGGGCCCCCGGGTCATTGTCACTTTCCATTTCTCTGGAACTTGAGATGGAAAAACTCCAGCAATTTTCAGCAGGAAACAAGGTGTTGCTGAGATCACTAGGCCTTAGCACAGCCACTGCAGGGCAGGGCTGCCACCTAGATGTGGGTCCCAATACCAGGGTGGACACCATATGGTTTCAGAAAGATTTATTTATTTATTGGATAAAGATAGAGAGAAATTAAGAGGGAAGGGAGAGGGAGGGCGAGAGACAAAGAAACACCTGCAGCATTGCTTCACTACTCGTCCAGCAGACGGGGAGCAGAGGCTAGAACCTGCATCCTTACACAACCAGGTACTATACCATCCAGCCCCCCAGAGAATTACTGAGGATAGAAACTGAGAGAGCAGGGGCCGGGTGGTAGCACAGCAGGTTAAGTGCACATGGTGCGAAGTGCAAGGACCGGCATAAAGACCCCGGTTGGAGCCCCCGGCTCCCCACCTGAAGGCAGGTTGCTTCACAAGCGGTGAAGGAGGTCTGCAGGTGTCTATCTTTCTCTCCCCCTCTCTGCCTCCCCTTGTCTCTCGTTACTCTCTGTCCTATCCAACAATAACAACATCAATGGCAATAATAACAATAAGGATGACAACAACAAGGGCAATAAAACTGGAAGAAAAAAAGAAACCAAGAGAGTTTTCTTTTTTAGAAAAAATTTTATTTATTTATTCATGAGAAATGATAAGATAGAGAGAAAGAACAAGGCATCACTCTGGTACATATGCTGCTGGGAATTGAACTCAGGACCTCATGCTTGAGAGTCCAAAGCCTTATCCACTGCACCACCTCCCAGACCACACCCAAGAGAGTTTTCTAACAGGGATAATGTACCGGGTCTTTGAGAATTCAGGAGCTTGGTGTAAATTTATTTGTTTAGGGGCTGAGCAGTGGCTCACATGTTCGAACACACATGTTATAATGTGCAAGGATCTAGTTTCAAAGCCCCAGCCTCCACCTGCAGGGGGGAAGCTTCGCAAGTAGTGAAGCTGTGCTTTTAGTCTTTTTAGGTTTATATTTTCTCTTCTCTGAAAAACCAGTGAGCTAGAGTAAAAAGTCACTCCAGTCTCTGTAGAATTGTAGGATCTTCATGCTGCCAGGGCCCCACAGAGCTTATGGAGAGAAAAACCGAGTTCCCACTGAGTGAGGTAACAGGACTCACCTGTTAGTGCAGAAGAGCCACTTCTTCCAAGTCACAGGGGAACAGATTCCTTTTGACCACAACTGTCATTTTTTTTTCCCTCTGTGACAGTTTCAGTTGCCAAAGAGGAAAACTCAGGTTATAGATAGGAACAGATGAACAACTGATTTTTTAAAAAATATATTTAACATCTCAAAATGTAGTTTTTCAAAAAAGCAACAAAATGTAGTTCTTTGAAACATATAAGATAGCGTGAATGATTTCCCTTTTGAGTGCTATATTTCTATAGTATTTCTTAATTGAATTTGATTTATCAAATTAGGTTTTTGGTGCACATAATTTTCCATTATAATAAGTCAGTTCAATGTCCTATGTTAAGTGTTTTCTTTTTATCTCTGTGAGACTACAAAAAGTGTTCATTTAATTGTAACATTCACCACAAAGATAATTATATTACTTTATACTTCAGATAAATTGTTCATAAAATGAGATAAAACTGCTTTTTAGTGATTAATGATTATATCTGGTGATGGAAAGAAATGGAACATTCTAAGTGAAAAATAAAGGGTTTTATATGAAAAGAGAGAGAGAGAGATTCCTTTTGAGATTGAGCCCTCCCTCCCATTGGGCATGGATTCATTTACGTTAACACAAATACCAGCTTTTCAACTTTCTAAACTCTCCACAGTCAAGCCCCCAGGAATTGCCCAAAGAAATCAACCTGTTTTCTGTTAGTAAGTCTCCCTGTGTGAAAGCATTTCAGGTTTCTGAAAGTGAGTTCTGTGGGGAAGCTTTGGTGAGAGACAGGGGTGAGGTGCTGGGAGGAGAGAATGAGAATGAGTAGAAGTTGGGATGGAACTTGGTGATTAGGTTTGGAAATTGTTCTCCATGCAGAAGCTGTCCTTTTTAGCAGAAGTTAGAAGGCTGAAAGGTTTAACTGTTTGTTTCCTCTTCTACAGATCCTGGTGCTAAGAAACCATGGAGTGGTTGCTCTAGGTGACACAGTAGAGGAAGCATTTTACAAAGTCTTCCACCTGCAGGCTGCATGTGAGATACAGGTGAGCCAGTTCCTCTGAGACACAGATCTGGGGACATGGACTGACCTGCCAACACCCATGCCCAGTGGAGAAGCAATTACAGAAACCAGAACTCCCACCTTCTGTACCCAAAAGGAATTTTGGTCCGTACCTCCAGAGGGGAAGAAATGTTAAGGGAAGATGATGGAACTTCAGTTTCATGAAGACTCAGAGAGAGAAGAGGAAAAAAGGAAGGACATTCAGAAGTGGCAATAGGTGTAGGTGTGGGGAAGATAGCATAATGGTTATGCAAAGAGACTATCATACCTGAGACTCTGAAGTCCCAGGTTCAATCCCCTGTACCACCATAAGCCGGAGCTGAGCAATGCACTGGTTTAAAAAAAAAAAAAAAAGAGCTACAGGTGTGACTTAGAAAGCAAGAAAAGGCATAACCATAGGAAAAATGGGTAAATATATATATACATGTAGATAGTTATAGAAATAACAGCCCATATCTGTGATCTTGGGAGAACTACTGCAGTTTCCAATGGAGGGAATAGGGACACAGAACTCTAGTGGTGGGAACAGTGTGGAATCATACCCCTGTTATTTCATCATTTTGTAAATCAGTATTAGATCACTAATAAACTTTTAAAAAAGACAAAGAGAAGGGCTTGTGGGCAAAGGTTGTGACTCCTTTGGCAGTGATTTAGGGAGTCTTCTGACACTAGCTGTCTAAAAATCTTTATTTTTCTGTCTTGGCATCACCTTCTTCTCCTTTTCCTCTTCCTCCTCCCCCATCTCTTTCATTCTAATATTAAAGAAGAACCTCTACTCTTTTTTAAATTTTTATTTTATTTTATTGAATAGAGACAGAGAAATTGAGAGGGGAGGCAGGGATGGAGAGGGAGAGAGAAAGAGACCCGCAGCACTGCTTCACTGTTCATGAAGCTTCACTCCTGCAGGTGGGGACTGGGAGTTTGAACCTGGGTCCTTGTGCACTCAACCAAGTATGCCACCGCCCAGCCCCTTCACTTTATTCTCCTAAAATCTTATGTTAGAACCAGTTATGTAGCTTTCAAACATTTATCATCTGTGTCTAGCAACCAACACTCAACTCTTGAGGGTTAAGACCCAGGACAGAGAGCTGCTTGGACAGTGGGAGAAACATATAAGGCAATATACAAATACACAGAGAGTGTGTATGTATGTCTGGGGGTTACCCTGTTACCTCTGGCTGTGTCTAGTAGACACTACAAAGGCAGGTTTCCTTCCTTCTTTCCTCGCTCTCCTTTTTCTTCTATGTCTGTTTTCCATTCCTTTCCTTCTTTCTCTTCCCCTCTCACTTTCCTTCTCTTTTTCCTTAACTCACTCCTTTCATCCTTATCTCTTCTCTTCCTCCTTTTTCGGAGGGAGTTAGTTTGCATAGGAGTAAATTGGTCTTGCACAGCTAACTGGACTTCATCTGATTCGAGGCTCTGTGTCCTTGGTTTGGGGTCCTGTGCTTAGTAGACTTCCATTACCTCCACTGCAGACATGGGGCCTCCGGAGTCCTTCTAAGCACAGGGCCTTTTAGACAAAGAGGGGTGTTGCTAGTGGTATTTTTAGGTCTCAGTTGACAGGAGGCTAGCTAGCATCACCAAAATGAGTCAGCTCTTTGCCTGGCCCTTTTGATATCCCATCTGCCCTCTCCTGGCTGGTTTGGGCAAAGCCGCACCTGTAAGAGGAAGGCCTGCCTTCCCTTAGGAGTTTTGGGAAAGAATTGAATTATCCCAGAAGTCTCTGAGACTATTGGATTCTCCGACACCAGTGGGCCCTTTCTCACTGACTTCAAAGCAGTGTGTTGTGAGGACCATAATGCAGATGTGGCAGAGCAAGTGTTGTGAGTTTCCCCTCACCCCAGAGGCAGCGGTCAGAGCAGAGCTTGGAGAAGGTGGAGCAGTAGCAAGGCACCTCCACCTGTTACAGTACCTCCCCTCTGCACTCCAACTCAACAAGTGTAGCCAGCCCTGAGCTTTGTCCCCTGATTATTGCTAGAACTGAGCAGGCCCCCTGGTATGCCCATATCCTCTTCCCCACATTTAAACACTTAAGAGTTCCCATCTTCCGCCTAAGAAAGAAACTTCCATGAGAAAACAGCTCCTGAAAAGCAAAAGCATTGTCTCTTTGTAGAGACAGACTTGCCCTGAAAATGAATAAAGAGATACTCACGGGTTGTCCCACACAGTGGATTATGCCTCTTCCTGGGCCCAGATCCCAGAAACAGCCACTACAGCCTGACCTAAGTTATGACTGGCCACCTAGTAACTGGAAGGATGACGGGATGGGGCTTCTCACTGCTGGCTCTTCTCAGTCAGGACTAGTGTGATATGACCTTGCTAAAGTATATCAGGCTAGGGAAGGAGGTAAATCTCTGAAAAAAACACAGTGATTTCTCCCCCACACCCCCACTCCAAGCTGGTGAGGCAGAGATGCTGGTGAGGCAGGGATGCTTCTAGAGGGGGAATTAAAGCTAGAAGGTGTAGAAAAACACCCTGAAAGACCCACCTAGACATGTGGGTATGTTAGTGCAGTGGAACTGCAGTCCTTGGCTAGTTACTTCTGGTCAAATGGCTAGCACTGAAGCTCTATTTCTACCTTGGGCCTAGTTTTCTCCCTCAGTGAACTTGGCAAATGGGCAGATGTGGCTGTGGCTGTTTTAGTGGTTCAAACTTATAAACCTATTCTGTTCTCCTGGGGACAGTGTTCTCTTTGCTCACAGTTTGGGGTTCCAGGAAACTAGGTCAACCCCAACTGAGACAGGCAGCTCCCTGCTTTGCTCACAGGGAGATGGAAGGGAAGCACAGGCAGTTCTTCTCCATTGGCTGTCCATTGCCATGGAAACCAATGGGAAACTAGGGAGGTGAGAGGAGGAAGATCTTAGAAGGATGTGGATAGTTCTCTCCTCTTCCATGAATGATTGGTGCCCAGAGAAAATACTGCTCTTAGCACAAAGCTCACAGTGTATTTCTCACATTTACATGGCATTTGCTGTGCACCAGGTGCTTTTCTAACACTTTAAGAGGTGTTGGGCTGTGGTGTGCCCAGGAGAGTAAGCATGTTTACCATGCACAAGGACCTGGGTTCAAGCCCCTTATCCTCACCTACAAAGAGGAGGGAGTGTCTTAAGTGGTGAAACAGTGTTGCAGCTCTCTCTCTCCCTCTCCCTCTCCCTCTCCCTCTCCCTCTCCCTCTCCTTTATCTCTCAATTTATGTCCTATCAAATGAAAGAAAGAGAATTGTAAAAGGGGAAGAGAAAAAATAGCCAATGGGAGTGGTGGATTCATTGTATAGGTACCAAGCCCTAGCCCTGGTAACAAAAAACAGACAAATACAAAAAAAGTGTATGAAATAATCATTATTAAGTAGATACTACTGTCTTCTTTTTCAATATTTTCTTTTTTTGTTGATTTAATAATGATCAACAAGACCGTAAGATAAGAGGGGTACAAATCCACACAATTCCCATCACCAGAGTTCCATATCACATCCCTCCATTGGAAGCTTTCCTTTTTTTTTTTTTTTAGATTTTAAATGGCTTTAATTTCTTGTTTTTTTATTTATAAAAAGGAAACACTGACAAGACCATAGGATAAGAGGGTTGCAACTCCATACAATTCCCACCACCAGGACTCCTCATCCAATCCCCTCCCTTGATAGCTTTCCTATTCTTTAACCCTCTGGGATTATGATACTATTGTTTTCATTTTACACATGAGAGAAAGGCAAAAAGCTAGCCAAAGTCACACAGTGAATAAAGAGCAAAGTGATGAATCAAACTTTTAAAATGTTACAGATAAAAATTTGAAATCTTCTTTTCTTATCCTTTAATAATCACATTTGAAATATGTTTGTATCCTAGGTGATTTCTCAGTTCTCTGAATTGCCTTATTTTTTTTTCTGAATCATCATTTTATTGGAGAAATAAAGCTTCACAAAACAGTTGTTGTCACACAGTCACAATTTCTTGTCTCTCCATGATAGGCATACCACTCCCACTATCAACTTAAGTCTTTCTCCACCATTTGTGCACTGACTCTCCATCTTTAAATATTTATTTTTTATTTGATTTGATAAGACAGGAATTAGAGGGGAGGGAATGAGAAGGAGAGAGGAAGAGACACCTGCAGCCCTGCTTCACAGCTTATAAAGCTTCCCCCTGCAGGTGGGGACTGGGAGCTTGAACTTGGGTCCTTATGCATGGTAATATGTGCACTCAGCCAGGTGTACCACTACCTTACTCCTTCTCAATACTTGCTTACCTCTAATCCATGGCTCACCTTTAGAGTGCTTGATAGTCCACAGCCAGTCTAAACCTCTAAAGGTTTAAAACTTTCTTTATTTCTTAAGTTCCACCTGGTAAGGTCATCTGATAGTCATCCTTCTGATCTGTTTCACATATCACGTGTATGACAAAGGAGAAGTTCTCATTATTTGTTATAGCCGAGTAGTATCCCATTATGTACATATATGTATAGTTTTATTCTTAAGGTTTGACATTCTTTAGTCCTTTTAAAAATATTTATCTGTTCCCTTTTTTTGTTGCCCTTGTTTTTTTTTTTTTCATTGTTGTAGTTACTGATATAATCATCGTTGTTGGATAGGACAGAAAGAAACAGAAAGAGGAGGGGAAGACAGAGAGGGGGAAAGAAAGATAGACACCTACAGACCTGCTTTACCGTTTGTGAGGTGACTCCCTTGCAGGTGGGGAGCCAGGGGCTTGAAGCAGGATCCTTATGCTGGTCCTTGCGCTTTGTGCCACTTGCGCTTAACCCGCTGCGCTACCACCTGACTCCCTACACTCTGTAGTCTTTAAGAGCTAACATTACAAATTACTAATGTCTTTCCCTAAGAATGGGGACATGTTCAAGTTTGGCACATGATACGTGTCTACAAGGAGGAAAAAAAGCCAAATATAAAGCTGTTTTCTAGACATTTCTGTTCCAAATATTCCCCAATCATTTTTTCTTTCTTTCTTTCTTTCTTTCTTTTGGTTTTTTGCCTCCATGGTTATCACTGGGGCTCAGTGCCTACACTATGAATCCACTGCTCTTGGAGGCTATTTTTTCCCTTTTGTTGCCCTTGTGGTTTATTGTTGTTGTTATTATTATCAATACTGTTGTTGTTGAATAGGACAGAGAGAAATGGAGAGAAGAAGGGAAGACAGAGATGGGGAGAGAAAGATAGACATCTGCAGAACTGCTTCCCTGCCTGTGAAGCGACCCCCCTGCAAGTGGGGGGCCAGGGGCTCGAACCGGATCCTTACGCTGGTCCTTACACTTGGCACCATGTGCACTTAACCTGCTGCACAACCGCCTGGCTCCCCCAATCATGTTTTCTTGTTACACATATAAACATAGTTAGTGTATAGATGGACACACACACACACACACACACACACACACGCACGCGCACGTGCACGCAAGCTGAGGACTCTGTTCTTTGCTGCAGGTGTCTGCTCTGTCCAGTGCTGGGGGAGTGGAAAACCTCATCCTCCTGGAGCAGGAGAAGCACCGACCCCATGAGGTGGGCTCTGTGCAATGGGCGGGGAGCACTTTTGGACCCATGCAGAAGAGCCGGCTGGGGGAACACGAGTTTGAGGCCCTCATGAGGATGCTGGACAACCTGGTGAGTCTCCTGACATTTACCTTTCAGATCAGTGCATTTGAGGTTTAGCCCTGAGAACCAGTCAGTTCTAGGTATCAGGTGGGCATGAGAACTGCCAGCATGAAGGTTATTAACACCTCACTGACTGAAAACTTGGCTTAGAGTTTGTGATCTTTCTGCAGTTGAGTTTTCTTAAATATGGCCTTTGCCACTTCCTTCTAGGGGTCGAAAATGTCACCCTACCTGTAGAGTGTTCTTTGGACAAGGATTTAGAGATACTGTGTGGTATGAGAAGTGGTAGTTCAGTTAAAAAGCAGAACCACCAAGATTCTCTTAACTTCACTCCTTTTTGTAGTAACTTCTCACCTTCTAATCTTAAGACTTTAATGCAGAAAACATGTCATATCGCTAATTCCCTTATTCCTAATGAGTGACATTATAATAATGCCCTCTTTTCTAGTGATTGGATCAATTGCATCAGGAGTTATCCATCTTTAAAGGATACAAAAGACTTTTAAAGCACTTTTGAGGGGCTGATTATTTTGTTGATGATGTAATTGATATGTAAACAGGAAATGATTCAAGAATAGGAAGCAAATCTGTATATAATGAAAACTAATTGCAGGAAGAGAATATAAATTCTTTTTTTTAATGTTAGGTTGTTGGGGTGGGCAGTGGCACACACAAACTGAGTGCACACTTTACCATGCACAGGGACTCAAGTTCAAGCCCTGCTCCCCACCTACAGGGGGGAATGTTTCATGAATGGTGGAGCCGGTCTACAAGTGTCTGTCGTTCTCTCTCCATCTCTATCTCCCTTCCACTCTCAGCTTCTCTCTGTTCTATCAAATAAAATAGGAAGAAAAGAAAGTAAAGGCAAAAGGGGGGGAGGTTACTGGGAATGGTGGATTTGTAGTGCTGGCACCAAACCCCAGTGATAATCCTGGTGGCAGTAAAAAAAAAGTTACTTATTATTATTATTCTATTGTTTTAGTTATTATTGTTGTCATCGTTGTTGGATAGGACAGAGAGAAATAGAGAGAGGAGGGGAAGACAGAGAGGGGAGAGAAAGAGAGACACCTGCAGACCTGTTTCTTTTACCGTTTGTGAAGCGACTCCCCTGCAGGTGGAGAGCTGGGGACTCAAACCAGTATCCTTAGGCCAATCCTTGCACTTTGCGCCACCTGGGCTTAACCCGCTTCACTACCGCCCGAGTCCCTGTTTATTATTTTTATCAGGGAGAAGAAAGGCGTTCTCTACCATTCATAGACCTATTCCTATCTTCTTTGTTGCTCCTATTAGTATTCAAGGATTTAAGTATTAACCCATCAGATTGCAATTAAAAAAGAAAAACCTCAACAATATTGAGTTTGGAAGTGGGTAAAAACAAGAAACTCAAGCATAATTGGTTGACATATATTTCCACATTTTGGAAAGAGGAATATGATAAGTATGTTTATCATTTGATCCAGTAGTTTTCAATCTCAGAATTTTTTTTAAGGAGAGAAAAATATTTATTTGATTAAAATAAATTTATTTAATACTCACTTCTACTTTTCAAAAATATTATTCTGAAGATAATAAATGTCTGCTACTGCTGGTTAGTAAATTATGAAATACTGGAATACTGTGCAGCTATTTGAAAGTTGTTATATATTTATTATTCAATAACATGAAAAAGATCCAAGATACATTGATGTAGTACAAAACCAGTTTACACAGTGTGGTCCCATTTGTATTTATGTGGATATATATGTATACATATATAAATTAACACACACACATATATATATACACATATGTATATACAACAGCATATATATACAAATTATTTTTAAAGTGCATATACATCAGCAATTATATATTTTACATAATTACACACTTTAAAGGTAGTAGGGTTTGTTAAAAATAACTCGTATACAGTCTAATTTATGTATTATTTTAACATAATTACATCTGTGCATATATACATATTTTATATTACATGTGTACAAAAATAACCATATAATCATGTAAGTATATATTATACAATTATGAATCAATATTTGTAAACAATATGTTATATACTATGTAAACATTATATATTATATAAGATATTGTGGCTTTGTTTACATACATATTCACGTATATGTAGCTTACTGAGATGGCTGATAAAGATTTTTAATGGTCGTCACTGGAGATGAAATTTTCTTTTTAACCTAAAAATCCATTTTTTAAATGTTCTTAGGTTTGTAACTCTGAAGTGAGCTCTGGTGTTGGCAATCTGAAAGCTCCTCAATGATTCCACTGTGTATCCAGAGCTGAGAACCAGAGTCAGGTGCACAGTTGGCAGCTATGTCTGGCTCACACACTCTGAGGGAGCAGAGGAACAGTGGTTCTCAGCCCTGATGAGAGGCCTTGTTGGGTTGGAGAAAGGAAAAAGGGTTGCATTGGGCTAGCATGAGAATCATTCTGAATATTCCAGAGGAACTGCACATCCTAGGATGGCTTGTGATTTGGGGGTTAAATGGAGTCCTTTGATGGAAAGAGCATTGTGTGTGTGTGTGTGTGTGTGTGTGTGTGTGTGTGTGTGTGTGTGTGTGTGTGTGTGTGTGTGTGTGTTAAGGGGTGGTGGTGAGTACACAGACTGTTTTACCCAAGTAAGTGGTTGGTTCTCCTTTTGCCTTCTTAGGGGTATAGAACTGGTTACACATACCGTTACCCCTTTGTTCAAGAGAAAACGAAACACAAGAGTGAGGTGGAAATTCCAGCCACTGTCACAGCATTTGTGTTTGAGGAGGACGGTACCCCGGTGCCCACCCTGAGGCAGCATGCCCAGAAACAGCAAAAGGAAAAGACCCGCTGGCTCAACACACCCAACACGTACCTGCGGGTCAACGTGGCTGATGAGGTCCAGAGGAGCATGGGCAGCCCTAGACCCAAGACCACGGTAAGGCAGCAAGTGGGTCCCTGAAGGGAGGTGAGGTGGAGAGAGAACCCCTGGCTAGGTATGAAGGTGAAGCAGCTTTAAGGGGGAGGGGAGGGTGGGAAACAGAGCACATCTCCCCTGGGCCTGGTTACTATACATTCTCCTGAGGGAGCAGCTGTTTACCTGTTTCTTTTTTAAAAAATATTTATTTTATTTATTTATTCCCTTTTGTGTTGCCCTTGTTGTTTTATTGTTGTAGTTATTATTATTGTCATCATTGTTGGATAGGACAGAGAGAAATGGAGAGATGAGGGGAAGACAGAGAGGAGAGAAAGACAGACATCTACAGACCTGCTTCATCACTTGTGAAGTGACTCCCCTGCAGGTAGAGTGCTGGGGGCTTGAACTGGGATCCTTATACCGGTCCTTGCGCTTTGTGCCACCTGCACTTAACCTGCTATGCTGTAGCCTGACTCCCGTTTACCTGTTTCTTATGCCACTGCACTGAGCTTTGGAATCAGAGAGATGGACAAGGCCACTCTCAGCAGCAGAAAACCCAGGAGCTGGGTTTTTACTTCTTACTCCCCCACTCAGAGCATTGGGGAAGTTCAGACAATGGGTATTCAACATTAAGCTGCATATCTGAGGCAAATCCAGCAGAAGGGTAGGTTTTCATATTTGTAGTCCTCGCCTTCTACCCACTTACACACAACCTTTCACTTGATTTTTTAAAAATATTTATTTATTTATTCCCTTTTGTTGCCCTTGTTGTTTTATTGTTGTTGTTGTTATTGATGTTGTTGTTGCCGGATAGGACAGAGAGAAATGGAGAGAGGAGGGGAAGACAGAGGGGGAGAGAAAGACAGACACCTGCAGACCAGCTTCACTACTTGTGAAGCGACTCCCCTGCAGGTTGGGGAGCCGGGGGGCTCGACCCAGGATCCTTACACTGGTCCTTGCGCTTTGCACCACCTGCGCTTAACCCGCTGCACTACCGCCCGACTTCCTCACTTGATTTTTTTTTTTATTAATGTACAAGTAGCAGACAGCCAAATAGAATAGCTCTTCATTGAAAATAAAAATCTTGCAAATTAAAATCAACGAATCATCTGTGATTGAAGTCAAGTGGCCATTTGTCCATCAAAGCCAGCCGCCGAGGTTCTGATCACACTCTTCAGTGTGGTTTAGACTGTCCATGGGGGTAGGGGCCTTTGATGGTAGCTAGGTCACTTGTTGCCCATCACCACATTCTGGGAGACAAACATCAAAGGAGCCCAGAAGGAGAGGTTGTGCACATGTAGGTTTCCTAGCCTGTCATGTAGGCAGTTGTCCCATTGGGGCAGATCGCTGGGTAGAATACACGGGTCTGTTCCTTTGCCTCACCTACCTGGCATTGTGTGTGTTCAGTGGATGAAAGCTGATGAAGTGGAGAAATCCAGCAGTGGCATGCCCATCCGGATCGAAAACCCAAACCAATTTGTGCCTCTCTATACTGACCCTCAAGAAGTGCTGGACATGCGGAACAAGGTAACGGGGTCGCCCTTTGTCTCGCCATCACCTCTTCCTCAAAGTGGGAAGGGTGGAGAGGGCAATCTCAAAATTTTCAGATGTAGTCTGTGTCTGTGCCATCTGCCTGGTTTACCAAGTCCTGGTGTCTCTCATGTAAAAGAAACTGCCATTGGTAGGTGGTGGTCCTGCTCCTGCTCGAAGTGCTGCTGCAGCTCACAGTCTTGGGAACCCCCTTACCAAGAGGTGCCTGGATTAGGCTTTAAAGGTGCCTGAGGGACCTGCTCACAAACTGAGTTTTTATGAATTTGTGATGTTTTCCTTCGGGCTTGTTTCAAAATCCTTTCTATTTACTTTGTATTTATTTGTGAGAGGGAGGGGGAAGATAGAGAGAGAGAGAGAGAGACAGACAGACAGAGAGAGAGAGAGATGGCACATGTGATGCTGAGGATCCAACATGGGATTTGATGCTTGAGAGTTGAGAGTCCAACACTATATCTACCGTGCCACCTCTTGGGCCACTATATTTCCTGACCATTGCATTACAACTTACTCTCAATTTACTCAAGTGTGTATCTAATGTTATTTTTTATTTTTTACCAGACCACTGCTCAGTTATGCTTATGGTGGTGCTGGGGAATCTCAGCTTCAGGCACAAAAGACATTTGCGTAATCGTTATGCTGTCTCCCCTTCCCCTCTAATGTTACTTTAAGTGGTAACAGATGACCTCCCACAGCCCAGATGTGCTCACAGAACATTCCAGTATGGTTCAAAGACCTTCTGTATTATTTAAAATCTAAGTTTCCTTGTACAGATATAGGATGGCCCCAAGTGTCCCACATATTGCTCTGGATTTCCTTAGAAATATTAAATTCTGGGGACCTTTCTAATTCCACCTCATATTACTCTTCATCTCTTAATCATTACCTCACAGATTCACTCTGAAACAGGTAGACTGTCTCTGAGAATGAATATACCTAGTGAGAAATAGAGAAGCCAGGCTCCCACACCACTAGAGGGACTTGAGGGCCCCTGGGAATGCCCTCTTCTAGATTCCACATCCAATATTAAACAGCTTGTTCCTGCTCTTCCCTTTCCACACAGATTCGAGAACAAAACCGACAAGATATAAAGTCGGCGGGGCCTCAGTCCCAGTTACTGGCGAGCGTCATCGCTGAGAAGAGCCGAAGCCCGGTACAGCAGGAGCTGCCCCTGTCTGGAGGGGAAACATGTTTGCCTTCTGGGTCTTCGGTGCCTGGGGCTGGGCAGCAGGATCCTTGAGTCCTCATGCCCACCTTTCCCTGTGATCGTGGGCTCTGGTGCTATTGCAAAATGGATGCTGTGAGGACCAGGGATGGTGTCTGGTTGCCCCCCGGGGACTCTGGGTGATATTGCCACACTTGGCCCACCCAAGGGAGTGCTGCTTGCCTACTCCCATCCTTCCCAGGGGAACTCCACTCTGCTTCTTAGTGTCCCGCAAAGTGGGGATCACAGGAGCATGGCTGGAAGCACTTGGTTGCCCCAGGCCTGTGCACCCTGGCACATCATTTAGGCTGTAGCTCAGGGGTCCATGTGCTCACAGAGGGGAGGTGTGTATATATGGAAGGATCCCAGCTCCCATAGAATGGGAAGGGACTGTTAGTTTCCCACACACATCCACATAGTGTTAGAAAGTACTAAGTCATTGTTTTCATGCTTGCAATAGAATAGTGTTTGTCTGGTGCTTAGTAAATAGGGCGAAGATTAGAATTCTGGTTGCAAGTCATTGTTGTCTACTAGATGGTAGTGAGCACAGTCTGTTCCACAATAGCAGTGTGGGGGGGGGGGGGGCAGAAACTGTTCCTCTCTGTAAACCAAACTGAGGACTTGAGGCCAGGCTGCAGCCCACAGGGTGGGTGTCCTTTGTCCAGGAAAGGGTGCAGAGTATGTCATCACACAACCACTCCATTCAAGAGGAGGGATACCAAAAGCGCCTCAAGGCCACGGATAGAAATACCCCTTCTTCGATTCTCTAGGGTGTGTGGGTGTATAACACAAAGAACAAAATTGTTAAATACTCTGCTCTTTAGACCTAGGTTTCCCCAGAAACCAACTTCTTGGGATCTTGATAGTTCCTCAAGTTAGGCCTCATAGTGCCTCTTTTCTGGGAGTAGCTTGACTGCTCCTTGGAAAGCTGGCAAGATGGGGCAGGTGGTCCTAAGTGCCTGTCTGGGGCCAGCTGTGCCAGGCGCACCTCCTGGTTTCTCTCTGGTTCTTCCTGGTTTTCAGAGAACTACATTCTCATGGCTGGAAATCCAACACTTTGTCCACAGTGCCACCTTCTGGGTCTAGAACTACATTCTCAAAGGTTAATATAAGTACATTAAATTAGGATAAAGGGCTGCAGGGAGCCGAACTAAAGTTCCTATCTTGGGTTAGAGGAGTCAAAGATTCCAGAAACATACACACAAGGTCTAGTTGGTGAGCTCCCCAGAACCGGGGTGGGGGGAGGCAGAGGTGGTAAAATGGTGATTGTGCCTAAGTCTGGGCAGGAACCTGCAGGACAGGCAGGTTGAAGATCCAAGACTCAGGAGCGGGGGGGGGGGGGGGGGGGGGGTTGTACTTAATGACTGTGTGCAAAACAGGACTAACAGCTTGGACTAAGAATGCTGAAGTGCTGTGTGCTTGGCATACGACTCACTGCTGTGTGTTATGGCTTGTGCTGCTGTTGGGGGATGGGGGGCATAAAGGGGAACTCTAGCATGAAGCTGGCTGGAGCCCATGCTTTGCTTGCTGGGTTTTGGCTGACTGGCCTTGGGCCTTTGACTGTATTTGTGTAGTGCTGGCTTCGAGTATTCACAGGAGGGATTGCAATAAAGGTGTGTGTCTTCCTTTTGCTTGGGAACATCCTCTGATTTCATTGGTGGACCCCCTGCATTCGCCCAGGCAGTTGCAAAGAATCCAGATGTGGTAGTGAGATAGCCATAGGGAGACATGAACAAGGCCAACTCAAGGCCCTAAGCTGTTTCTTTTTTTAATTTTTTTTAAAAATTTATTTATTTATTTATTTATTAGATAGAGAAGGAAGGGAGTGGCAGAGATGGGAGAGAGACAGAGAGACACCTGCAACACTGCTTCACTTGCAAAGCTTTCCCCCTGCAGGTGGGGACTGGGGGCTCGAACCTGGGTCCTTGCGCATTGCGACATGTGCACTTAACCAGGTGCACCACCACCCAGGCCCTCCTAAGCTGTTTCTGAAGAGCTGCATGCCACGCTGTCCCTAGCAAGACCACTGGCAGCCACATGAGTCTGAAAGGAAACTTGGGCCGGGGCCCAGCCACGGCGTTCAGAGAGCGACACATACTCTGTGGTTAACTTTCAGTCTACAGAGAGCCAGCTGATGTCCAAAGGTGACGGGGATACCAAAGATGATTCAGAGGAGACGGTGCCCAACCCCTTCAGCCAACTCACTGACCAGGAGCTGGAGGAATACAAGCAAGAGGTGGAGAGGAAGAAACTGGAACTAGAAGGTATAGTCCCCCACGCAGGGTGCTCCACTTAGATTCTGTCTCTTCTCTGTTCTTTCCTCAACTTGACGGTCCTGAACCATCAGCAGGTATCGTCCTCATTAGTATAAAGCTATTAACCACACGAATGCCCCCTGATTACTCTGCAATGAGCATAATGGAAATAGTCCTTGTAGAGTGCTTAGACTAGTGCCTAAAAATATGGCTAAGATACAGAAGTACCAGGCAAATGTTAGCTATAAGACCATCATAATAGTGATCATTATTTATTATCTATCAGATGTAGTATGAATCTTTCAGCCTGGCAATCAAAACTTTCCACCAACCAACTCCTTTATGTTTTTTTGTTTTTTTTGTTTGTTTGTTTTGTTTTTTCCCACTCCTCTATTTCAGATGCTGGAGTTAAGTTCATATCTCCATGTTCACTTCCAAACGCCCCAAGCTCATGGGTAGCTTGTATGGCCCAGTTCTGCCATGCATGACTTTCCTTCTCAGTTCACTGGATTCAACATTATCAGGCCCCACCTCAAATCCCCTCCAACTAGGAAGTATTCTCATTCACTCTATCCCTTCTCTTTGCTATATGAGGACTTGGGGTCTGAGACATAGAATTTAGCTGAACTTTCATTCTCATGTGACTGATTCTTCTTCCATGGGCTCCTTCCCACTTGGAGACCCCCATATTCCTGGCAATGAAACAGACAGTAGAAAAACCCTTGCTGACTTGCCTTGAGTTCACAGGTACCTATTAAAAAAAAAAAGCAGGTAGGGTGGGGGAGACAGCATAAAGACTTTTATTCCCGAGGCTCCAAAGTCACAGGCTCAATCCCCTATACCACTATAAGCCTGAGTTGAACAGTGCCCTGGGAGGAAAAAAAAAAATAAGCTTCTGGGAAAGGAGAGATAGATAGCATAATGGTTATATGAAAAGATTCTCATGCTGGAGACTCCAAAGTCCCAGATTCAATCCACTATACCATCATAAATCAGAGCTGAGCAGTGCTCTGGTAATAAATAAATAATAAAAGAAGATAAATCAGGTAGAAAAACATGCTTTTTATTGCAATAGATTGTATGGACTGAAGATACAACTTAGATAAATTAAATAAGCCTGCCACATGTAAACAAGTCATGGGTGGGAATTCTTCTGTGCTCTTGCTGTTTGCATCTTGGGTAATAGTCCACTGGTCATTGTGCATTGATGGAGAAAACAGAACAACATCTCAAATTTTTCCATCCCCCCCCCCCCCACCACCGAATGTAGCAGAAATGAAAAGAGGTTAGGGATAGGTTGACTTGAGCCAAGAGAAATGAGGACGAAGGAGAAGAAAACAATTTGTTAAGTATTCTCCTCTCCCCATATGTGTCTTTTCTGCTTAACATCTATCTTGAAGTGTTTGTCTGTATTTCCAGGGGAGAAAGAAGCTGCCCCAGAGGAACCTGGCTCACCTGCAAAGTCTGTCCCTGCTTCTCCAGCTCAGAGTCCAGTGAAGTCAGAGACAAAGAGCCCTGTAGTTTCTCCATCCAAGTCTTTAGAGGGTGAGCGGAGCTGAGCAGGCTTGGGGAATGGGGTACGGGAGAGGGGACAGGTGCATCCACAGGCTGAGAAAGGGGTCTGCATGGAAGGTGGGGCAGGTGTACACAATACAGGCCTCCTGACCTTTGTCAGGTGTTGACACCCCCCATCTGAAAATGCTTTCTCTTCATTTCTAGGGATCCTGAAATAGGGTATTAAATATAAGCTCATTTTTAAAAATAATTTATTTCTTTATTGGGGAATTAATGTTTTACATTCAACAGTAAATACAATAGTTTGTACATGCATAACATTCCCCAGATTCCCATTTAACAATACAACCCCCACTATGTCATTCATCATCTTTCATGGACCTGTATTCTCCCCACCCACCCACCCACCCCAGAGTCTTTTACTTTGGTGCAATACGCCAATTCCATTTCAGGTTCTACTTGTGTTTTCTTTTCTAATCTTATTTTTCAACTTCGGCCTGAGAGTGAGATCATCCCATATTCATCCTTCTGTTTCTGACTTATTTCACTCAACATGATTTTTTCAAGGTCCATCCAAGATCGGCTGAAAACGGTGAAGTCACCATTTTTAACAGCTGAGTAGTATTCCATTGTGTATATATACCACAACTTGCTCAGCCACTCATGTGTTGTTGGACACCTGGGTTGCTTCCAGGTTTTGGCTATTACAAATTGTGCTGCCAAGAACATATGTGTACACAGATCTTTTGGGATGGATGTGTTGGGTTCCTTAGGATATATCCCCAGGAGAGGAATTGCAGGTCATAGGGTAGGTCCATTTCTAGCCTTCTGAGAGTTCTCCAGACTGTTCTCCACAGAGGTTGGACCAATTGACATTCCCACCAGCAGTGTAGGAGGGTTCCTTTGACCCCACAGCCTCTCCAGCATTTGCTGCTGTTACCTTTTCTGATGTATGACATTCTCACAGGAGTGAAGTGATATCTCATTGTTGTCTTGATTTGCATTTCTCTGACAATCAGAGAGGGTATTAAATATAAGCTCATTTTATTCACAAGCTGTGATTATACTTGGCAGTTTAGGCTTGGCGTAAGCAGTGGTAAATAAGTTTATGGCTAATTTGCCCTTGTTAGCTAAAACTCTGGCTGGTTTGGCTGTTGGACTTTTCTAGCTGTATCAGCCATCCAGTTCCCAGACTTTAACATACATGATAAAATGAAGATGCTGGAATAGTAGGTTGGGGGTAGGACCTGAGACCCTGAATTCCCCCATGAGAACTTGAGGTGAGGTTTATGAGGCTGTTCTCCACTTTGCCTGCATATTGGAATCACCTGGGGCGGGGTGTGGTTGATGGTGCTCATATTACCATGCTCAAGGACCCAGGTTTGAGCCCCTGCTCCTACCTGTGGGGGGATGGACACTTCACAAGCAGTGAGGCAGCTGTCTCTATCTCTTATCTCTATCCTTCCTCCCCTCTTAATTTCTCTCTGTCCTATCAAATTAAATAGAAAGGAGGAAAAAAAAATGGCTGCCAGGAACAGTGGATTAGTAGTACTGGCACAAGGCCTAGTGATAAACCTGGTGGCAAAGAGAGAGAGAGAGGGAGAGAATGAATCACCTGGGGGTAGTTTTCAAATTCCTGGGGGCTGCCTGGGTGCCCCCTACAGGGATTCCGAGTTGAATCAAGCTGAGGTGCGTGCATGGGAGTGCAGGCTGGAGCTATAAGGTTTCCAGATGAATCTTATGTGTAGCCCAGGCAGAGAACCACTTCCTGAACATCAGTTTAGTGAACTGAATTACAAGCCCAACTGATGGTTTTAGAAAATCAGATGATCTCTGTGCCTCAAATCTCTGTCTGTTCAATAGGTATTTCTCTTTTTTAAGGTTCTTGTCTATATAAGAGAAGTTGTAGATGAAAGCATGCTTTGAATGAGCAAAAGGATGATTTAAATGGAATGTTGAACTATGGTTGTGATCAGTGGTATGCATCCGGTGGATAGCAGTAGTACTAGAGTTCATAATAGTCTACCGAGCCTCTGAAATCACTCCCTGACGTGAACACTCCTCGCTGAGTCTGGAACCCTGGTCCCCTCATCATGGAGCAGTAGCTTGCTGGCCTGCTGGAATCCTTTCCCTCCTAGGAAAGATGCTCATACACGTACACACCGAGAGACTATGAATGGCTGCCTTGCATATAAGCCCAATAGTATCACCAGAGGAAACCCATCTGGTGATACTATTATCACTATCATACTATTATACTAACTCAGGGCCCGGCCTCAAGTAGATATCCTCCAACTGTTTGTGTTCATTGTGTCTCATTGTGGTGTTGTCAATGTGTCTCCACTATGTCTTCCTTTCTCTTTCCATTTGTGCCTTCATCAAAGGAGTTTCCTCCGATTCTGAATATTTGTCTCTGTAGTAAGTATAGAGAGGTTGTTTACTAACCCACTCAACACTTGCAATGGTGGGAGGGCTTTTTCCATAAAAATGTATTTCCTCCTCCTTTTTTTTTTTTTCTTTTGCAACTCACAACCCAGCCTTCTGGGCAGGGAGAGGTTCTTGGCTATGAAATTCATGGCTGATTCTACATGTGTCATGCATGGACTAGTTTTCCTTCTAGAATATACATGTGTAGACTATATTCACGCACAGACATACTCCACAGTCACATAAAGCATGCCACCCAGAAGCCCCATAATGAATGGACCGTGGACCGGCTGCTGGGCACTTACTGTGCTGGAGTGCTGTGGCCCTCTGAACACATTCACATTCCTGCTGTCAATGCATGGCCACTTCTGAGGAGACCCAGATCTCTCCTACGCCTGTGGGCCAGAACCTGAATGGACTTGGGGATCAACTACCTTATAGAGATGCATGTGTACCTACTGCAGAGGGGAGATCCAGACTGGAGAGGAAGCTCATGGCAGGGGTGAGACAAGGGGGTAGCAATTCCATTTCAGCTCCTGGAACCCCTTGGAGAGACATCTGCTGCCCAGCAGGACAGGGCTAGAGGAGGGATATGGGATGACCCACTACCTGACATGGTTCCTTGGCAGAGGTGTTCTTGCTTCTTTCTGGTCCAAATCTCTGCCCATATGTGTGTGTGTATGGAGCGGGGGGGGGGGGGGATCACAATGGGATTGAGTAGTTAAAATGTAAAAGTCTTCTCTGAAGACATTTCCTGTACCACAGAGAACTGGGGAGCATGGGCCACCTCATAGCTGACCCTTATGCTGAGACATGAGCCGTAGTACCTGGGGTGAGTGAAGAGGGGCTGATGGCTTTCCCAGTGACTCTGTGCCGACAGGGTTGATGCTCTGAGCAGCAAGTCTACCTTCACATTTTGCTCACCCATCATAGGAGGGGCTGCCTTTTCTCTGTTTCACTAACAGATCCTAAGTACCAAGTCATGACACTGTCTTTCCTCATCTCTCTCTCCCTGTCTTGTGCTCCATTAGGTTCTGCAGAGGAGAGATTTTCAATCCTCTTTCTTCATAGTAGCCATCTCTGTCATCAGCTTTTGTTTGACTAGCTTGTTCTTGTTCCTCGAAAACTGTTTACCAGTGAACCTTCAGGGCCACTGGCCAAGTCTGCAAAGAAATGGGCCTGCATTTGGCATGAGAAGATTGGCTCTAATACAGAAATCAGACTTTCCACCTTCTGTACCCCATAAAGACCTTTGGTTCATACTCCCAGAGGGATAAAGAATAGGGAACCATCCAATGGAAGGGATGGAATATGGAACTCTGGTGTTGGGAATTGTATGGAATTGTACCCCTCTTATCCCACAATCTTGTCAATCATTATTAAATCACTAATAATAATTTTTAAAAAGACCGGCTCTTTGAGTCTGGCTATCTCAAAGAAGTCACTTAAAAACACTGCAGCATACCAGCTGTTGCCCTTTCTAACTTAGCATTGTT
Organism: Erinaceus europaeus; assembly: GCF_950295315.1. Classification (NCBI taxonomy): domain Eukaryota; kingdom Metazoa; phylum Chordata; class Mammalia; order Eulipotyphla; family Erinaceidae; genus Erinaceus; species Erinaceus europaeus. The sequence continues at coordinate 45,699,656 of NC_080164.1, forward strand.
ATCAGCATAAAATGAGCTAATGAACAGAAAAGGTCTTTGCCATGTGCTTGCAGAAATTAGTTCTTACTATGTACTGTGTTCTCAGAGTTTTGAGAGTCACAGATTGCTTGTTTCATATGCCACTAAGTTTTGGAGTGGTCTGTTGTGAAGAAATAAATAATTATTACCTATCATGGGACATAGTAAGAACTGAATTTATGAAAATTAGTCCTTCTGTGGATAGACCTGGATCAGTAGGTGGTTCTGCTCCACTGATGTCTGCTGGGCCTATGATCATCCGGGATCCTGATTAAACTGGGACTCTTAGTATGATGACCTCATGAGTTGGATACCCTGGAAGGCTGGGCTCATCTGGGCCTCTCTCTCTTCCTCTCCTTCCATCCCATCATATGGTCACAGGGCCTGTCCACATGGGTTTTCATCAGGGTACTCAGATTTTACACATGAAGGGTCAGACTCCCCCCTCCCCCAAACTATGAAAGCAGGGACTGCTTGGCCTTCTTAAGTGTTAAATATGAACTAAATCAATGCTACTTCCTCTTCATTCTTTCTGTTGGTTACTTTGAGCCACAGGATTGGGCCCGACTCAGTATGGGAGGGGACCACACAGAATGTGAATAGATGGAGGCCATCTTTGCAGTGTAGCTAGCAGACGCTGAAATTTTATCTAGGTGTTCAAATTTTGCGCTTCAAATTAGTGTTTATATGTCTTTTGGATAAGTGCCTAAGAGTAGTACTGCTAGATCATAAGGTAATTCCAAGGGCTTGCTCCCCAGGACAGGCCATGGAGCAGAGAGTGCAGGGTTGACATGAGAACCTGCCCCTACAGTGTTAGTCTGCCCCTGCCATTAGTTCAGACCTCCAGTATAGAATTGCCTAGAAATGGTCCTGCTAGCCCCAGGTAGAACCTCTGACCAGTAGGAGGTCTCACTAGTCATCACTCTTGATTTTGTTTTTCTCTCTAGAAGGTGCTAAGGAGACAGAAACAAGCAAAGCCCCTCCAGAACCTGAAACAACACAGCTGGAAGGGGTGGTGGTCAATGGGAAGGAGGACGCCGAGCAGACCGCAGAGGAGATTCTCAGCAAAGGCATAAGTCAGATGACCACCAACGCCGACACGGATGTCGATACCTCCAAGGACAAAACAGAGTCGGTCACCAGTGGCCCCATGTCTCCAGAGGGCTCCCCTTCCAAATCTCCTTCCAAGAAGAAAAAGAAATTCCGAACCCCATCCTTCCTGAAAAAGAGCAAAAAGAAGGAGAAAGTGGAGTCCTGATTCACAGCACTCTTGGGCTCCCATCTGTACCCTCTCTTCTCCCATCCCCCCTTCCCTTCTCCCATCTCTTCCCTGGAAGCCCAGGGCTGAGGAGGGATAGAAATAGCACCCTGAATCACACTCTGTGGGAGAACTTAAAGATCACCCACCCCCCACACCCCCTCATTCTGCAATCACCCCAGAGAAATCAGGTGACTTTACATGGTTACACAGCTAGATAGCGGCAGAGCCTGCACTGGACGTCAGGCCTCCTGGCTCCCAGTCCAGTGCTCTTTCCACTGCTCAACACTGCCTAGTTGTGGGCCACCTTTGTGAGGATGCTTCCCACTGATCTGAGCCCAGGGCCAGACGTTTATGGGCCCAGGCTCTTACAGGCTCAGAGAAATCTGACAAGTGGAGGCTTCCCTTGAGCAAGGTCCCTAAGCTCATGGGTATCCAACCTCCTGCTGATGGAGCCAGCACTGTGTTTGGAAATCTCCCTCTTTTCGCTCACAGGCTTCCTACCCTGCTGCTCACAACAGTCAGACAAATTGACCCACCCCCCTCCCAACAGTGGTTAATCTTCGTCCCCAAGGGCTGCTGGCTTAGCTTGTGCTTCCCCAAACCACTAACCCCAAGCTTTCTTCATGGAACCTCCTGAGTGATGGATAAAAAAGTTCTAAGAGTTGGCAGCAGACACAAGGGCAGACCAGCTCAGCCACAGGATTGGGAAGCATTGATCATTAGAAGAAATCAGGAACTTGACTCACTAGATTGTGCATCTCAGGCACTTCAGAACTAAAACCCAATCTAGTTTGGGGGGGGGTGTCTCGTGCACAGGGCAGAAAATGTTGGGGGAGGGAATTAAGATCTGTTGGTTTGGGGTTGTACAAGGTGGATCAACACAGCACAGGAAATGCTATGCTTTTCTAGCTTTGAGTGACACGTGGAGCAATATGGCTCTACCCATCTCATTCCTGTCTGGAAGTCAGGTGTTTCTTAACTGTCCCTCAATCCATTTATTTGTTTGTTTATTTACTTATTTATTTATGTATTTATTTATTCATCACCAGGACTTCACCATTCTGAAGTGACTTTTTTCAGATAAAGAGAGGGAGAGACGCCACAGCACCAAAACTTCCTTTAGTGCAGTGGGGACTGGATTCAAATCGGGTCTTGTGTGTGCAAAGCTGGCACGCTATCCAGGTGATCTATTCCACCTACACTGTTGCTCCAATCTAAAAGCACTGATTCACAGACTAGAGTTGGGATCTTATTCTTGATACCTTGAACTTGGCTCCTTTGAGTCCTGACTGTGGAGGAGAATAAGCTAAATCCTTCATGATTACTCTTCTTGGATCAGCTATCAGAAGATGCTCAGCATAACTAGCCCTGTAACTACTGTGCATCCTGGGGCCTGGCCATCACTGCAGCTATTGTCAAAAATGCCAACACCACCTTTTTTTCATATTCTTCCATGTGACACTGATTAATGAGTGTTGGCTTCTAAGAAACTAGACAATCCATTCTCTTTAAAGCACAGTGTCTTTAAGAATAGTCCCCTTCCCTGTCATTACTATAAAACTATGATTGAAAGTTTTCAATCATAGTTTTCCTTTTTTGAGCACTTACTGAGTATGTATATGTATATGTATATGTATATGTATATGTATATGTATATGTATATGTATATGTATATGTATATGTATATATACTATGCAGGCTTCACATATGTTAAATCCTTTAACTCTCATGACAACTCATGATGTGGCTAAGGTTTTCCTCACTTTCTGAGCAAGGAAACTGAGATCCCAAAGGATAATGGACTTGCTCCAGTTGATTTGGCTGGAAAGATCTGGAGCCTCCATTAGAACCCAGGCCAGTCCAGTCCACTGCTTTTGCTTTTAACCATTGTGGTGATCAGAAAACTTTAAACCCCAAAAACTTGGGGTTGTTTTAGTCTAGGACTACTTGTATGACTTGGCTCCACCACATAATGTCAGCACCTGAGAGGAAGGTAGGAAACCACCTCCCTTATCAAGGTGAGTCACATTCCTGGTCAGCAGGACTGTGGTGAGATCAGTGCAAACCTCTGGTCAAAGTCCCTTATTACTGAGGCAGAAGATGCCATCCATAGCTCGCTGTTTCTTAAAAAGCCTGGTGTCTCCAGTGGAGCTTCTTAACTGTCATCCCAGGCCTCCTCTCTCTGTTTTGCTGTCTAGTTGGGTCAAGTCTAGTGATGGACAATCTACCCAAAGGTCAGGGGCACTTAATGCCTCAGACAAGTCTGTGGCATGGGAAATGCCTTTAAGAAGCCAATCCTTCAATCCCTTCTTTTAAAAAAGAATTGCACATTCATTCATTTGTTCATTCATTCATCCTTTTCTGGTATTTTCTAAGCATCAGACATTATTCTGATGTTTACAGAAAACAACCATATTGACTAGGAGGATCAGATTCAAGCAACGTTGAAAGAAAGGTGGAGTGGACACAATCGCTGACGCAGCTTTTGGTGTTTGAGTGGCTGTAGCTCAGAGATGATGCTGATTGATAGCACTCATCAAATTTACTTTATTGCTTGTACAACACTGAGGCCTCACTTAGGTGAATGTGTCAGAGCTATGCTGGAGTGTCGTTCTTGGAAGGTATGCCACAGGCCCACCTCATATTAAGTTGTTCATTCTTTATGCATCCCACAACCATATAGGCCATGGGACAGGCTTGAAGGGAAGGATAGTGTCCCTGGCTGTAGGAAACTGTTAGTAAGAGATGTGGGGACAAGTCACAAAGCAGGCAAAGGCACAGAGGAGGTATAAAGAATCAATGATTTATGATGGTTGGGACCAGAGGAACCTTCCTGAAAGGAAATAATGGCTGACTTATATATTCAAATCAACGAGTTTTCTAGAACAATGGGCTGGCAGAACATTTCATAATAAGGGAGGAGCATACACAAAGACCTGGAAAGTTCCACAATGAACCCATAGAGTGATTCAGTGCTGCCAGGGCCTGGAGTGGAAGGCAGGGCAGCAGGGGTGACCATTGAGAACCTTGTAGAAAGTGTGGGTGAGTGGAGAGAAAATCCAGGGGAGGGTGGGGGGTTGTAAGGCCTTTCTGAAACATCAGGACTAAAACCTGTCTTGTACTACATTCTCCTCTACAGGATATTGTGAGCTTCTAGCTCGATGTTTTCTTCCGTAAAAATCCACTGAACAAGGCATCTTAAGGGAGATTTTCAACATGGACAGAAATACTGAAAGAGCTGTTTCTTAGTGCAGGTTCCAGCTCAATTTTGTCTTCGTGTAGCCTTGCTGAGAGGGCTGTCGTGGTTCTGCCAAGTTGCTCCTTTGTATAGTGTAGGCTATAGTCCACTTAGCTCCAGGCTGGAATGTCTATAAACTGGTGTCCAAACACAGCCACAGGTTTACAGAGTGAGGGGGGGCAGGTCATCTGTTTTGAACTTGAGAGAAGAGTGGGCTAGAAACCCTTGGCATCAGAAGACAATGTCTACATGGAGTTCTCAGAATGGCTAGTTCATAGGTTTGCTTCCAGCAAAGCCACTGTGCACATGTAAGCCACAGAAAAGAGAGAAGAACCAGGCTTGAGCCAGTCTGCTGTGTGCTGGTGGGCAGAGCTGGCAAGTAGCGAGGTTGCTGAGGCTGTCTCTGTGGGAAGGAGGGCACAGTGAGGGGGAGTAGCAGGAGAGTTGCTTTCAGAGAGGCAAGCTAGGCTCTAATGACTCTTGGGGCTCTGATGGTGAGCCCTCTACACCGCATGGCCTTTCCTCAGATGGCAAATAGTGCACCAAGAGGCACCCCCCCAGCACAGTTCTGAGTTGTAGGCCAGCTTCCTGGCCTTTGGATGCCCAAGCAGTTGACTTTGGGTAGGTTATACGCAGGTAAAAAGAACCTTCTTCTGTTTTTCTCTATAGACAGTTAGGTTCTTTCATCCTTCTCTCCTTTCTTCCTTCCTTCCTACTTTTTTTTTTTTTTTTTAAGTGAGAGAGAGAAACCAGAGCACTGCTCAGCTCTGGTTTATGGTGGTGCTGGGGATTCAACTAGGGCCCTAGGGCCCTCAGGCATGAAAGTCTTTCTGCATAATGATTATGCTGTCTCCCCAGAACAGACAAGTTCTTCCTAATGATCTTGAGCAGTCTGCATCAGGACCTGGTCCTTTCAGCACCCCACTGGGAAGCAGTGCCCAAAGCTCCACTGCTTCCCATGTACTGAGCCTTAAATCCCTGCTCACTGCCGAGTGCTATATCACTCGTGAATATGGCCAGATGAGGGTTCTGATATTGTCCAGCTCTGACACTAGCAGACTCTGCTCTTGTCAACAGGGCCAGAGAGGCTCTAGAGCTCCTTCTCTGGTTATCAGGGATTTGAAAGAACCATTCCCTCAATAGCATACTCCACTTCTGGCAGATGAAAAGTAAGCTTGGAGTTTCCCACACCACAGTGCAGAGGGGTAGACAGACACAGGCTACCATCAGCTCATGTGCCTTTTATATGAATGTGAATTGTTTGTTCTAATCTTAGACCGAGTCTGGGATTATTGAGAACATGGCAAAAATAGAGAACACTTGTCCCCAACTCTTTGAGTTGGTTGAACCAGTTGCATTCAGTAAGGAAGTGAGTCATACATCTTCTCTCACCATTTGAACCCAAAGAGCTCTAAGATAGTAATATCAGAGTGTAAGAAGAAATGAAGAGAGAGAAATCTATGCTCTCTCTCCTAAAGAATTCCTCACAGTTTAAAACACCAGATCACTGTTATTCCACACCTGTTCCAAAAAGAATAACTGGATACAGGAGTAGGGGGACTGAATCAATGTGATCATTGGCTAGTGATCTGTGCACGATTCCACTTGTGCCATAATATGAAAAATCATAAATAGTGGAGAGAGGATTTCCAGTGTTTTATCTGTGGCATATCTTGTCTTACAAAAGAGCGATTTTTTTTTTAATTTTTTAATGCTAGCATATTCTTTTTTTAATTTTTTAAATTTTTTATTTATTTTTCCCTTTTGTTGCCCTTGTTGTCTTTTATTGTTGTTGTAGTTATTGTTGTTGTTAATGATGTCGTCATTATTGAATAGGTCAGAGAGAAATGGAGCGAGGAGGGGAAGACAGAAAGGGGGAGAGAAAGATAGACACCTGCAGACCTGCTTCACCACCTGTGAAGTGACTCCCCTGCAGGTGGGGAGCTGGGGACTCGAACTGGGATCCTTACACAGGTCCTTGTGCTTTGCACCACGTATGCTTAACCTGCTGCGCTACCGCCCGACTCCCTTTATTTTTCTTCTTTTCTACCACAGCACTGCTCAGCTCTGGCTTATGGTGGTGCAGGGGCTTGAACCTAGGACTTTGGAGCCTCAGGCATGAGAGTCTCTTTGCATAACCATCATGCTATCTATCCCCACCCTAAAGAGCACTTGTCCAGCCCTGTTACCAAGGTACACCTGACCCTCTGAGATCACCAGGCGCTTCACCCAGGAATCATTGTAAGCATCTCAAGAGAGTGACCATTTGTTACTTTCAGATAGACAGACTTCACTTGGGTAATTAGCAAAAGAAATCTCCCATGGAGGGAGTTTTAAAAAAAACACAAAAGTAATGATTAGCACTGATTGGTTCTTAGGTGGTAGTGGGTTTTACCAAGTGGATGTTAGGTGCCATATGCCTTCAAGATGGCCCCCGAAGTTCGGCCATTGATTTGAGAAATTGGGGCCTGAGGGTGGAGAAGTAAAGCTCTCTACTGACATGGGGGCTGGGGGCTAGGGGTGCCGCAGGTCTAGCTGGAGTCAGAGCGCTTCGAGGGAATGTTCAGTAGCTTCCCTGGTGGCAGAGGGTTCCTCAGCTCCTGGCCTCGCCCACTACTTTCTGAGCAGCCAGTGAGGCCAGTTGTGACATGGCAACTTCCCTTGCTCTAAGTGACGCAGACAAAGTGTGAGGGTGGTGGGAGGTTCTTCCCCTCCAGCCAATCATATCACTTGGAGAAGCTCCAAGTCCAGGTCTTCTTTTTGAGAGCAGATCAGAAGGATGGCAGCTAGACTAAGGACACAAGAGTCAAGTTTAAATACATCAGAGTCCTTTGGAAATGAGAGTTGAATTGATTCTCAGCCTCGCATTTCACCTCCACCACATGCCTGCTGAGCCTGAGTGATCTCTGTGCTTCTGTGCTCTGCCCCCACCTTTAAATTCCCACAATCTCTGTGGCCAGTGTTGAGTCTCAGTGCTTGTCCCCTCAGGAAGAGGTGGTGTGGGGTGGGGAGGAGAGAGAAACACCTGAGGGGCCAGAGAGCAGGGGTCTAGGTAGAGGTGCTGTGTTCTCTAAAGCTCTGATGGTTTCAGTGAAATGTCGTCTTCCCTTGTATATACATTGTCTGTGTTTAGGCTTTTTCTAGTATTGTGAAGTCTCAAATGGGGGTTCCATGTAAATACTTTCTGCTACTGAAAATGCCAGCCCCTCCCCCACCCCCACACAAATCTTCCCACAGATGGTTTTGCCTTTTCTCTATGCTAACACTTTTTTGAGCCAATGATGTGCAAATTGATGATTAGTTTCCTGGGCTTTTATTTTGCAATTTTATACACACACACACACACACACCATATATATATATATATATATATATATATATATATATATATATATATATATATATATGTTGGTTTTGTATAGTTTTCTGTTTGAAACTTTGAGCACCAAAGCTGCCCTTTGATTTCCAAGAGGATGTTCCAGAGCCACTTCCCAAGACCCCCACTGCCTTGGTGTTTGTGGTGCCAAGTGGTCTCTCTGCCCGCGGATTTCTGTATGTGCGCGCTCTTCTCTCACCTGCGGATATGACCCCAGTAAATCAACCATGCTTGGCTTCCCAGTGTGTGACCCATCTCTGTCCTCCCAGCTTCCCCAGGAACAGAGGTTGGGAGGAGGGGGATGGGATCGGAGGGTTGGGATGTCTCTGCATGGAACACCCCACCACTACCACACAAGAAACTGATCCTCAAAATCACTCCTCATGTGCAAAAAGCTGAAAGTATCAATAATTGAGTTCTGGTGGGACAGGGAGGTAAGAGGGTCTCTGAGAGCAGAAAAGCCATTTGCAGACAGCTCTGTGGAGGAGACGATCAGTTTGGGAGGTTGGAGGCCAGGGATTGCAGAGTGGGTTGGCCAAGGGAACAGAAAGCACAGATCCTAGAGCTGGACTAGCAAGGGGTCTTAAGGCGGAAGGCTAGGGAGAAGATAGGGTTCAGCCAACAAGGTAAAAAGGGAGTGGAGCTACTAGGGGAGAGAAAGAGAAACCCACACTCGGGATGGGCAGTAATGCACCCAGTAGAGTGTACACATTACTATGCACAGGAATGCAGATCCAAGCCCCTGGTTCCCACCAATAGGAGGGAAATCTTCACCAGCTGTGGAACAGTGCTGCAGGTATCTCTATCTTTCTCTACCTCCTGTGTTCTCCATTTCTGTTTCAGTCTAAAAAAAAAAAAAAAAGGAAGGAAGAAGGAAAGAAAAAAAGAAAGAAGAAAATGACTGGCAGGAGTGGTGAACTCACTCACTGTGTTGGCACCAAGCTCCAGTGATAACCCTGGTGGCAAGATGAAGGGGAGAGAGGAGGACAAGGAGGGCTCGTACCTCCAGTTCTTCACTCTGTCCAGGACCTGGGTCACACACGCAGGCTAGAAGCCATTTATTCCACACCTGCACCTCTTCTCGTTCCCATAAAGCCTGGAGGGTGGTGCTAACACTGCTACTCACACTACAGATAAAGAAACAACTGGGAAATAAATAGACCTTTGTGGGCCATGGCTCGATATGCAGTAAAGCCCAAATTGCAACCAAGGTCTCCAGTTGGCCAGGCCCTGGCTCTTCCCACAGCCATCCACTGACAAGTGTCTGAGCAGAGCTCACAGAACCGACCAGTGTCTCACCGCCAAGTCCTGTGCTCTACCTCTGTGCTTGCTTCTTATCTCTACAAAAGCAATCTCCACCCCTCCCCATCCCAGATCCACCACTTCCTGATGAACCTATTAAGCCCATGTTGCCCACCCCCTCTACACCCAGCTACCAGGAGTTTCCTAGGGCCATGGAGGCCCAGCCACAAGGAGCCCACATCCTCCCCTGGGCCAAAGCTGTCCTTTCTTCTCTCCTGAGACCACCAAGGAGACCACCAGTAAGCGACACAGTTGGTGTCTCAGCTCCGCAATCTCACAGCTGTGATTAACTACTGGACCCCAGATCATAGCCAGCAGCTGACACCACTTTATAAAGCTTGCTGCAGTTAAGAAGAACTTCTGCCTCCTACATTTCCAGAGCAGACTATAAAGGGATATATGGAAGCAGAATGTCTTCCACTTGTGAGAAACGACAGCATTTTTTTTTTTCAAGTATAGAGTGCAGGAGAGAAGCTGCTAGTGCCTGCCAGCCTTAGTGTGCTTTGGGTGTGAAGGGAGAGGGTCCCAGGAGGAAGGAAAGAACTATCATGAACATCAGCTCCCCTTGGGAGCTGACAGTGGCAAGGAAAGAGAGGGGTACTAAGCTGAAACAGAGGGTACCATCCTGACAGAGCAGTGTGCAAGGTGCCAGGTCTGAGTAATGGAGGGGGGGGAAGAGGAGCTCCAGCACCTGAATCCTGACACAGATCAGAGATGAGTGTTAGTTGGTGCCCCTGTGCCAATAAATATGACAACAGAAAACTTTGTTTTTTTATTTATTTAAAAAAGGACACAATAACAAAACCATAGGATAAGAGGCGTACAACTCCACACAGTTCCCACCACCAGAACTCCACATCCCATCCCCTCCCCTGATAGCTTTCCTATTCTTTATCCCTCTGGGAGTATGGACCCAAGGTCATTGTGGGATGCAGAAGGTGGAAGGCCTGGCTTCTGTAATTGTTTCCCTGCTGAACATGGACGTTGACTGGTCAATCTGTATTCCCAGTCTGTCTCTCTCTTTCCTAGTAGAGTGGGGCTCTGGGGAAATGGAGCTCCAGGACATATTGGTGAGGTCATCTGTCCAGGGAAGTCTGGTTGGCATCATGCTGGCATCTGGAACCGTGTGGCTGAAAAGAGAGTTAACATACAAAGACAACAGAAAACTTTAACCAGGTGATAAGATTGTGTGTAAGTATCTCACTTCTGCCTCACAGCTAACTGGCTCACCAGTCTGGTCAAACCTAACCACTAGAACGAGATATCTTTCCTTTTCTATTCCTTTGGGCCTTTGAGTGGGGAGTGACCCATTTCTGACATGAGCCCCTTTTAACCTGGATAGAGTTCCCACTTTGTAAAGAATTAGCATGGAGGGGGGCAATGTGCTAATTATTTAGTGGTTCAGATTGAGATCAATCTGGGGATCTGGAAGGGAGAGCATATACCTTCCCTGCATTCTTCTCTGAATTCACTCCTCAGCAAGGACCAAGGCAGGTAGGACTCAACAGATGGTGGAGCAGTTCCTATCAGGGATGTGTCAAAGATGTGCATGACCCAGGTTCAAGCCTGGTTCCCACTGTACTGAAGGACACTTTGATGCTGTTCTCTCTCTCTCTCCCTCTCCCACTCCCTCTCCCTCTCCCTCTCTCTTTTCTCTCTCTGCCTCTGTTGTGAAGTCCTTAAAATCACACACACACACACACACACCTCTATGTATTGAGTCTTGTACATTTGACATGCGTACAGCAAAACCTGATGGAGTTATGGAGAAAAATGCACACAGTAAGAACACAAATGAGAGATTCTAACATAATTCTTTGCCTTCACAATCAAGTAGACAAGAATATAGAGGACAGGAATATCTAGATGTATTGAAATCCTAGGTAGGATGCACATTCTGTTCAAATGGCCTTAGGGTAATTACAATCACTTCCTGATGCCATTACCAAAAGTGTCCACCAGGCAGCGACATTTCCTTTCTCTGCTGCTACTAAGGTTCCAAGTAGCCTAGGTGTGTGTGTTTTTTTTTTTTTGGAAGCTCTGTCATGGATAGGCAATGAGCCTCCTCCCTCATCTAAGACTGAAGAACTTTGGAACTTATATGTTTTTTTTTTTAAAAAAATAATGATCTATTTCAAAAACAAATGTATGCTGTGTCAGGAAGGGAACTTATGAGTCTCAGGCTTTGTAAACCGTATGCTCTATCTGGAAGCTATCCCCTGGCTGGCTTAATCAGGGTGTGAGGTAATACCACAGGGCAGGTCCCCTTGACCCTGCTGCTCCCTGGATGTGTGGGGAAAGGTCAGAACAGACCCCTCTTGTCATATGGGCCCCCAAAAAGGGGACCCTCTCTGACATTCAACTGTTGTCAGAACTGGTAAGGGGGCGGGGACGGGAAGCAGTGACTGCCCTCTGAAGTCAGTGTAGTATCCACATTCCAACTAATTAAGAAACAAATGCTTACTAGGGGTATGGGTGTTTTGTTTTAACAAGGCAAAACAAACACCTGACAAGATCTGGTCAAAGATGGCTGGTTGATTTCTCAGGTGAATGGGGACTGAAGGGAGCCAAGTCTCCTCTTGCCTCCCCTGGAATTTAAGTATCTCAGAGAAATGGGCATCAGGGAAGACAAGCATTCTCAGAAGCGGTGCCATCCTGGAGCCCTCCCCACTCTTGGCTCCTGGCATTGGGTCAATGCAGACACACCGTGGTGCTCGCCTGTTGGTTAGCTCACTCTCCATCTGACTCTCCCCTGCAAAGTCCAGAGCAAACTTTATCAGATCACCCCAGGCTGGCCTAGCTCTGTATTGCAGAGTATTTTCCACAGCTGGCATTTTGGGGTGGCTACTTCCTGGGGACACATAGGAAAGTGCCTTCATCTTCCCCTTTAGCCATCTCCCAAACCCCACGCTCTTTCTGGGAACACCCTAGGTGTCTCTTACTCCAGCCTCTGTGGCATAGTTCTCACTCGGGTTTCCACTGACAATGGTGTTTGCTGACCTGACCACCAGCTCTGGCTCTATAGCCAAACTGTATAATCAGTAAATGTCACCCTGAGGCACAAGGAAGCTTGAGGTTCAGAAGTGATCACAACCTCTATTTTCTTCCCATTTTTTTTTTTGACCTACCTATGACTATGTTAGCAGATAGGCCACTCATGAAGCCTTCCCAGGCCTTCTCTGGAATTGGTTTCTGTGAACTGGAAGCAACCTCTGCCCTAAATCCTGCTTTGCTGTTCTTTTATGGTATTTTCACACACAGACAAATAAAAGAGTAAAAAACAAATGAGCTGTCTGTCGGTACACCAAACAGGCAGATGAATCTTAACGATGTTTACTACATGAAAAAAGTTAGCCCCAGATGTTAGCATGCTAGGCTTTGAATTAAGTTTTAGATGAAGTGACCCCAGTGAGTTGGTTCTGTCACTAAGAGAAAGCCAGCCAAGCTCGCTATGCTGCTTTATGGCCAGCAGGAGGCGTCCTCCCCCCACAAGAATACAGTGCCTGCCTTCATTCACATCCAGGCCTCAGATCCATCAGTGCATCCTGGTGGAGGAAGGCATTGATGGGTGGTGGGTGTGGTGCACAGATACCTATCACAGGAACATGAGAAATGTGACAGCGACTGTGTTGTACATCATTTCCCCCAATAAAATGATAGAGAGAGGAAGAAAAAGAGGAAAAGGAAGAAGAGGAGAAGGAGAAAGCAATTCCATTCTGGGGACCAGAAAGATAGCACAGTGGTGGTCATTAAACATTCATGTCTAAGGCCTTGAGGTCCCAAGCTCAATCCCCAACACCACCATAAGCTAGAACTGAGCAGTGCTCTGCTCTCTCTCTTCTCTTTGTCTGTCTATCTGTCTGTCATCATCTTTCTAAACACACACACACACACACACACACACACACACACACACACACTGGCCCATTCTCCAAGAGGTACATAGCTGACTTTTCACCACTTACAAGAATATCTTTTGGATCCGACTCTGTGCTGCTAGCCTCACCTGCTGGGCTCTGGAACATTCATCCTTGGTTCTTCTTTTTATTTTATATTTATTTTCCCTTTTGTTGCCCTTGCTGTTTTTCATTGTGGTTGTTACTGTTTTTCATTGTTGTTAGATAGGACAGAGAGAAATGGAGAGAGGAGGGGAAGACAGAGAGGGGGAGAAAAAGATAGACTTCTACAGACCTGCTTCACCACTTGTGAAGCAACTCCCCTGCAGGTGGGGAGCCAGGGGCTCAAACCAGGATCCTTACACCGGTCCTTGTGCTTCGTGTCACATGCACTTAACCCACTGCGCTACCGCCTGACTCCCTCATCCTTGGTTCTTTATGCTCAGTGGGCTCGCTTTTCACCTTGCCCTTCTGTGCTCAGCCCAGTGTGGGTTTCTATGTCTCCCCAGATGAAGCAGGGACCTCCTTGTTCCCTACCTCCCACAACTATAAAGCCAAACAGGCTCTAGTGAACCTGTATGGTTGAGGAAGAACTGAGGACATCAGGGGTTGGGGGTGGAGGATGCCTTTCCCAGTGCTAGGGGAGGGATGGGACCTGGCTGGTTAATCAGAGGTTCTCAGGTGAGGAGTAGTGTCCCCATCCTGAAGTGTTAGGATGTTGTGATTTCACTGATTAGAATGATTAGTTACTAAATCAATCATAGTTTTTAATAGTGAAAGAAGAAAAATCACTTTGTGTCCCATCTCTAATTTTCTTCCACTATCAGATCATCTTTCCCAAACCCTGGGAAAGGGTAGAGAGAAGTGTATCATCGAATCTTTTTTTTTACATGTGGTCTGGGAAGTGGAGCAGTGGATAAAGTGTTAAACTCTGAGTTCAATCTCCAGCAACATGTGTACCAGAGTGATGCTCACTCTCTCTCTTTCTCTCTCTCACCTTTCTCAAAATGAATGAATGAATTAATTATTAAATAAAATATTTAAAAATAAATACACAGGGGCCTAGGCCTGGTGCACTTGGTTGAGTGCACACATTACTTCTTTTATTTTTAAAGCCCGGTGTTAATATTTATTTAATAAATTTTATTGTATAAGACAGAGAGGTGTTGAGAGGAGAGAAGAGGGAGGAAGAGATGAAGAAAAACACCAGCAGACCTGCTTCAGTGCTTGCGAGGCACCCCCCATGCAGGTGGGGACTGGAAGTTTGAACCCAGGTCCTCGAACGTGTCAACATGTGTGCTCAAGCAGGTGCATGCCTATACCCAGCCCCTTAAAGCCCATTTTTGCCATACTGACGCCAAAACTCCAGTTACGGAAGTCACGGAAGGAGCACTACACTATTGAGACTAGAACCCCATCTTGTGGCTCAGGGCCAGTGCTCCCTCCCAGGAGCTGAGATGTTCTGCTAGGGTGACAATCACATGGTTCCTCCTCCATCCAAAAAGAGGAAGACATAATTAATACTTTCAAGTGATTGCAGATGCTCAGATGAAAGGCTGCTCGGGTCTGTCATTACCCAGTGTTTTTTTTTTTTTTTTTTTTGGTCTTATCACTGTCTTTGAAGCTTGCTTTGGTGGCAGAAGCCCATGTCTTCCCTCCTCTGGTCCATGTGGTCAGACCCTGGACTTTCCCTCTGTACCCTCCTCCAGCAAGCAGATGGGGCTCCTGGCAGCAAAGCCCCCTCCCACATCGGTTCTGAACAGATTTAGTAGTAGGACAACCAAAAGCCCTCCCACCCATCCCCAACACCATCCATAAAAAGCTCACCCTTCTGTGTCTCTCATGCTGCTTTGCTCGGTCACAGCACAGGGCTCCTGAAAACAGTGACATCAGTTCACACAAAGGCCTTTTAGAAGGACAGGGCAAATTTTCACAACAAAAGGGAGAAAGGGAGGGAGGGAGGAGAGAAGTGGTGGCCTCCAGACAAACTTCTTCTGCCTCACAATTATGGGCAAGGTTGAATCATTAGAGACATGAATCAGATTTCTTCTCATGGCTTTCAAAACAAACACCACGGGGCCAGCATGACCTGACAGCCAGTTCTTAATCCACAGAGGGCTGTGGTCTCAGTTGAGAAAGAAAGAAAAGACAGCATGTTTCAATCCCAGAGTGTGTTCTCCTAAGAGGGTGAGACTGTCATTCCTCTCCTCCCTTGGCTCTGTGTCCCTGCCCCTGTGGGCCCATTTGGATCATTGTGACAACTAGAGGGGAGAGAGCATCATGGAGTACCGAGAAGAAAGGCCTGGCCCCTAAAGTATGGGGCAGCGGGGGATGTAGGAGCCTTCTTTTGCCATCTGCTTTCCAGATTCCTAGACATGGCTGGGCCCTGAGTTTGGGGGAACAGAGGGAGAGGGAGACTGAGGAGTGGGAAGTGAGAGCAGAGCTGCCCAAATAAATGCCTGTATGGTGCTTTCCAGTGTGGATGAGTTGTTGTTTTGTTTTGTTTTGTTTTTCCTCTGATGCCCTCCTTCTCAAGAGGATGGAAATGCTTGAAGTGGGTAGGCAGGACCCCAAGACAACCACTTCTTCACATATGTCCCTACTTCATTTTATTGGATTTGAATTTCTGTTTCTCATTTTTTCACTTATTTACCTGTCAAATGACTCTCTGGCTGTGTGTGTGTGTGTGTGTGTGTGTGTGTGTGTGTGTGTGTTTCTGCTCCCTTGCACCAGCATGATTTCATGGCTCCAGCCGATTGTTCTCACAGAGACAGAAAGAAAGAGACACCACAGCACTGGATCTTCCCCAGAGCCATAGCAGCTCTCTTCCTGTGAAGCCAGAGCTTGAGTCTGAGCTGCACTCCTGGCAAGGCAGGCGTTCTACCTGGTGAGCTATTTCCCAGGCCTGGGAAACTGATTTTTAAGGGCCTCTATTGAAACACAAACCCACCTTTCAGCAGAGATGTTAAAGCATTCCCACCAGCAAACTGGAGAGTTATGCCCAGGGGTGGGGTTAGGGGTGGGTGTCATCAGATGTCCAATCTGTGATTGGTTTGAGAGGAGGGATGACTGTGTAGCCTTGTGGTCATGTACTTAAGTAGATTCACCTCCATTTACTTCAAACATTTTTGCCACATAACTAATTATTGGTCATAAAAGTGAAGAGAGGGTGTCAAGTGGCACACTTTTACCATGGGCAAGGAAGACCCAACTTCTATAACCTAGTCCTACCTGCAGGGGACAAAGATTATGAGTGGTGAAGCAGTGCTGTAGGTCTCTCTCTCTCTCTCTCTCTCCTCTCTCTCTCCTCTCTCTCTCTCCTCTTTCCATCTCAGTTTCTCTCCATCTCTAACAAATAAATAAATAAATAAATGAAAATCTTTAGGGAACAGTGGATTGATCACATAGGCACCAAGTCCCAGCAATAACCCCATTGGCAATAAAGATATAACAATACTAAAAGGAGAAAGAAGAAAAATAAGAGGTACACTCAAAAGGATATCATGAAACATTAACAACAAAATTAAAAAGATAACACAAACACAAATATATTGTAAAACTACAAAATATTTCAATATATTTAAAGTAGGTGTAAGTTTATGGCAGCACTGCATAAGTAAATGACATTTTCTTGTAGACACTACCTGAGCATTTCTTTTTTCGATATATTTTTTTTCTTTCATGCTGTCAGGAATTTTTTTAAATAGTGAGTATAAAGCCAGATGACATATTACTACACTAGAGACAGCTTGCAAACAGTTGGTTTCTAATTCCAGAGAAATGAAGCCAAACTGTCAGGCAAATTACCTCATGGCATTAGTTATGCAGGAAAAAAAAATGTTAGTGAAAGCCAATACCAGCCTGCAGTAAAGCTAGTAGGTCAAGATCTGTCTTCCACGCTGGATGTGTAGGATTGTGCCCTAACTTCGACCATCTCAAAATATAACGTTATTTGGAAGGAATGTCATTGCAGATGTAGTTAACTGAGTCATCCTACAGTAAGGTAGCCTTTGAATCTAGTATGATTGGCATCCTTATATGAAGATGGGGAGAGAACTTTGGTGGTGGGTGTGGTATGAAACTATGCAATGCCATCTTATATACATTGTGATCTTTTTTTTTTTTTTTAATACATTGTAATCTTAAAATACTGCAACCCACTATTAATCACAAATAAAACATGGGAAAAAGTTAAATTTATTTTTTTAAAAAATGGGAAGAGCCCAAGACAAATGGAGAAGATGACCCCATGCGGCTGAGGTTGACACACTCAAACAACAGAGCCAATCTCTCTCAAAGTTTTGTGCTTAGTTACCAATTCACCACCTGCTTCCAAAATTCAGAACACTTTCCTTTTCATTATAATTTGTTTGTTTGATTGTTTGTTTGTTTGTTGGATAGAGACAAAGATAAATCAAGGGGGGAAAGGAGATAAAGAGGGAGAAAGAAAGAAGGAAAGAAAGAAAAGAAAAGAAAGAAAGAAAGAAAGAAAGAAAGAAAGAAAGAAAGAAAGAAAGAAAGAAAGAAAGAAAGAAAGAAAAGAAAAGAAAGACACCTGCATTTCTGCTTCACTGCCCATTAAGCTTCCCTTTGCAGGTGGGGATTGAGGGCTTGAACCTGGGTCCTTGCAGATTATAGCATGTATGTTTTACCAGATGTGAAACCAATGAGCCTCTAGAACATTTTCCTGTAAGGCCAACAGCACCAACCAACCCAATTGTATGCCATCTCCTCCTCCTCCCCCTCCCCCTCCCCCTCCCCCTCCCCTCCCCCTCCCCCTCCCCCTCCCCCTCCCCCTCCCCCTCCTCCTCCTCCTCCTCTTCCTCCTTCTGCTTTGTTGCTATCTAGGCTTTCTGTCTCACTCTCTTGCTGTAATTGACTTTTCTTGACATCATCCATGGAATTTTGTTTGTTTTTCTTTTCAGTAGATTCTCTGCTTCTCTGCTCTCTCTCTCTCTCTCTCTCTCTCGCTTTTGTGGAATGCCTTGCTTTAATGGAGCACATGCTTTATTAATCTCATAAGGTAAAAAAGATGATCCAGCAGTGGAGGGTTCAGTAGGACCATTTTCCTCCCATCTCTCCTTTGAGTGACACTAGAATCAGCGCGTGTGCTTGGCTGCCTGGTCTATAGCACTCACTTTTGAACTGACCTTCAGCATTTCTTCTCAGGGCTGAAATCTCTTTGGTGGTGAGAATGGTATCAATATATGCTCCTATTAATTTATAGTCTTATAAATCAATATTTAACCAGTAGAAGAGGAGGGAAACCGATTGAATGTCTCAAGCTCTTTAAATGCATAGAAAAATCCAAATGGCTTTGAGCTTTTTAATAGGAACACTGGAAACAGTGGAGCTAGGTCTCCCAAACCACAGAAAGAAATATTCCAACATAGAGTTCCACAGTCAGCCAGCAAACAAGGAAGTTTGAGGGCAGGCATAGTAATGACATCTTGAGCAGCCAGGGTGATACCAGCAGAAGCAAACGGGACTTGCACTCAAGAGGTTCTAGATTCAGTCTTAGGTACCACCAATAGCCTGAGATGACTAGTGGTTCTGGCGGGGGTGTGGGGGGGGGTGGGGCAAATATCCTTGGATAACAAGGCCTCAGAGACTCTACCTCCCATGCAGCCTTTCTCAAGAAATCATTGGTAGGTACTGGAAATAAAGGGAGAGTAAGACAAAAATTTAAGAAAAAGAGATTTTGATCCATTTGGAGTTGACTTTTATTTCTGGTCAGATAAAATGGTTCAGTTTCATTCTTCTGCATGTTTCTTTCTTTTTTTTTTTAATTGTATTCCATAGAGCCCATGACTATACTAGTTTTGTTTGTTTTATTTTTTCCTGAGCCTGACATCTGATATGCAGGTGGATCTAAGTTATTGTCTGGAGAGATGATGTCATGGCTGGAAAAAGGACCAGAAAGCTGGATCAGGGAAGAGAGTAGCTCCCAAATATGGGAAAGGGGTATAAATATTGTTGACTACAAACTCCACTGATATGATCTGATCCAGGGCCCGTATTCAGCTTATATTTTATTTACTTATTAATTAATGAAAGACATAGGAAGAGAGAGAAAGAACCAGATATCACTCTGATACATGTGCTGTCAGAGATTGAACTCAGGACCTCATGCTTGAGAGTTCAGTGCTTTATTCACCATGCCACTTCCCAGACCACTTCTTCTACATGTTTCAACCCAGTTTTCCCAGCACCACTTATTGAAGAGACTCCTTTTCCCATTTAGTAGTTTGGGCCCCCTTATCTTCTCATTAAAATAAATTCAAAGAGAGAGATTTATTAAAGATCTCTGTAGTTTCCAACACTAAGTGTATTTTTTTAACCTGAAAACTATCTTTCTTTTGAACCCTAGAAGTTTCTCTTTTTAATTTACTTTTCTTTTGAAAATTTTTATTTATTTATTTATTTACTTACTGGATAGAGACAGAGAGAAATTGACAGAGAAAGGGGAGGGAGAGAGGGAGAGAGATATACTTGCAGCATCATTTCGCCACTCATGAACTGTCTCCCAGGTGGGGACCTGGGACATGAACTTAGATCCTTGCACATTGTAACCTTTATACTCTACTGGCTATGCTACAACCCAGCCCCTGGGAGTTTCTCATGTTATTTGTTTGATCTACTTTCTTTGGAGCTTTTATTAGTGAGGTAATACAATTTCTGGGTTGGTCCTTTATGGCTTCTCATCTTTTCTCTCCAGTTTCTATCTCTTTGCTCTATATCCTAGGAAATTTCTTTCACTTGAGCATATGTTAATCTACTGATGTTTTTTTCTGATTAATTCTGTGATTGCACCAGGTTTTGTTTGTTTGTTTGTTTTTGTTTTTGTCTTTGGGCCTTCACTGCTTCAGGCTGACTTCTTCAGACAGAAAGCAAGACAGAGAGCAAACGATACCACAGCACCAAAGCTCCCTCTAGTGCAGTATGGGCTAGGTTTGAACTAGGGGTAGCATGTGAGAATGCAGTGCACTATCCAAGTGATACATTTTGCTGGCCTGATTGGTTTTGCTGTTGCTGTTGTTTTAATATTAATTTCTATGTTTAATATATTTTTATTTATTTAGGATAAAAAGAGAAATTGATAGGGAAGGGGGTGATAGGGAGAAATAGAAAAAAACTGCAGGACTGCTTCATTGCTCATGAAGCCATCTCCATGAAGGCAGAGAATGAGGGCTTAAACCCAGGTCCTTGCATGTGGTAACACATGCACTTAATCAGGTGTACAACTGCCTGGCCCCAAATCTGACTCTCTGTACACCAATTCAACAGAGCAGTAGACTCTGGCTGAACCCTGAAAATGCTACAGCACACCCAGAACAGTGAGACCTGGGAGAACAGTAACCACACCCCAAACTAAGCAAGGAAACCCATGCAGCTCTGCAGAAAAACCAACACCATTATTAAAGAGGGACTGGCAAACACCTGGACACGAAATGACAAAGTTACACAGACAGAATAAATGACTCTAAAAAGAAAACAGGTTAACTCAGCTAGAATACAAACAAACAACCCTCTAATTAATATTCTCAGAGTTTTTGATATGTTGTATGGATGTAGATAAAAATAAAAACCAAACAACAACAAGGGCAACAAAATGGGAAAAATGGCCTCCAGGAGCAGTGGTTTCATAGTGCAGGCACTGAGCCCTGGCAATAACCTTAGAGGCAAAAAATAAAATAATAAAATAAAAACTAAAAGGTCTTAATAAAAAACAGTTGGGGGACTGGGTGGTGGTATACCTGGTTGAGTGCTCATATTACAGTGTGCAAGGATCTGGGTTCAAGACCCTGGTTCTTCAGGGGTGAAGCTTCTCTCTGTTTCTCTCTCCATCCTCTTTTCCCTCTAAATTTCTCTCTGTGCCATCAAGTAAAATAAATACAGTTTAAAAAAATTTTTAATGATTTATTTAAAAAAAAGCAACTAATAGAGAGTTGGACTTGGGTACCTGGGGTAGCCCAGAAAAATCAGTGGAGGACTTTACTCACAGATGTGAATGTTTGCCCTGGAAGTATGAGTACATTCAACATTTTAGAAGACATACCTATAGTTCAGAGGAAAGTGTTGGGTTCCCTATAATCTTTTAACAGAAATGAAAAGATGTGAGAGGGGCCCACTTAGAACTAATCCTTTCCCCACCTGCAGGAGGAAAGCTCCATGAGTAGTGAAGCAAATCTGCAGGTCTCTTGCTCTCTCTCTCTCTCTCTTTCTCTCAATTTCCCCCTCCTCTCAATTTCTCTCTGTCCCATCTAATAAAATATAAAGAAAAAAAAAGGAAAATAAACATGACCACCAGGTGTGGTACATTCATCATGCAGGCACTGAGTATCAGTGATAACCCTAGTGGCAATCAAAATAAATAAATTAATGAACAAACAAAAGAATTAATCCATTCCTGTTGGAACCCTCCTTAGCATTGCCCTCTGTCATACCTGCCAACTGCAGTCTTTTCCTGAGGCTTCTCTGGAATTTCCTGTGGGACTATAAGCTTTCTTTTTTGTTATTTCCTCCAGGATATGATGGATGCTTTGCTTCACCCTGTCTGTTCATCAACAATCTGACAATCTCTTTCCATGTACAAGAAGCTTGCAAAATTGCTCACCTACTGATGGCTCCTTTTACACTTTATTTTTGTCATCACTTGGGTTTCACGTCCCCCTCCGCAGTCAACCTTTTCAGGTAGGAAGAGATAAAACAGAGACATAGGGAAAGAAAGGCACTACAGCACGAACATCTTCCTCCAATGCAGTGAGGACCAGGTTCAAACCTGGTTTGTGCACATGACAAAGCAGGCACACTATCTAGGTGTATTGTAAAAATAAAAAAGGCTCCTTTTAGCTGGGGGTTTATAAAATTGACAGGTTTATTAGGTTCTTAAATACCACCATAAAGAAATAAAGGAGGTTTCAAAAAACTTAAAACCTGAAGCAGCTAACACACAACTTGAGTTACTTTGACAATCACACCATTCTCCAGCCACCATCCTCCAAGACACATGGATTCTAGGAGGAACAGGAGACCCAGAGACCAGGAACCAAGAGCAGCAAGCAAGATTCAGGCAAAGAGCAAATGGAAGTATTTCCTCCAGACCCTTCCTTAAATAATCTTCAGTTCCAGCAAGTCCTTGCGAGGCTATGAGGTTCTGTCCTAAATAACATCTTCTATATGCTGATAATGTCTGCTAGTCATGCCATCCTCTTTGTTTATAATACATAATTGTAAACAAAGGCATACTACATAAAGTATTCTCAACATAGGTAAACTATCTTGCATGCACCTGCTTATGACATGAGGTTATCCCTTCACTATAATTGCACCAGTGTTGTCAGTAGAAGGGGGAAAACTGTGGGCCCAAACTGCCCAGTCCCCCTCTACAGGGGGAAGCTTCACCAGCAGTGAACAGTGCCACAGTGCTTGTCTCTCCCTCTCTGTCTCCTCATCCCTCCATTTCTGTGTGTGCGTGTGCGTGTCATTTCAATGCTTTCTGACTCATGTTGGGCATGTCTGCACTCTAAGGACACCACTGGCGGTTGCTTTCCCGAGTGAAGGCACCTTGCTCTTGTCTCTCCTGTGTAGTGTTGAACATGGAGCCTGGTAGGAGCTTACCTTGCTCCTCCCTGGGATCTTAGACTGCGCTTCCTTCCTAGTAATGACATGTCACCAGAGTGAGCCCACTCATTCATCCTTTCATGGCAGTCTTCCACCACCAGTCGTTTAACCATTACCCTTTATTCCTTGAAGACTTTAGCTCATGATGCTAACAGAACTCCTTGCATAATTCACGATTCTCAGTAGCCACACAGATGGTTTTCCAATATTCAGCATCTCCGTTTCTTGGTCCTGTCTTTCAATGCATGTCGTTCCTCATTTACTCACTCCCTGTGATGCCCTTGACTTGGCCCATTCTTGTTATCAGTTGCAAGTGTTCACTCCTTGATCACCACCATAAAACTCCGCAGCTGACCTCTTCGAATACTCCCAATAATTCATATCAGATTTTCGAGGCCACTGATTCTGCTGGCTTATCACTATCATTCCTGTTTGTGTTTAGTGTGTTACATTAGTTCAGCCCTATAACTCCCTTCTTAAAACATCCTTTCTCCCACAACTTAGATCCTTTTCCATCATCATGCAAATCCTGTTCCACCATCATGCAAATTTTAAATCGTAAGATTAATAAAAACACATGCTAGTGTTTAATCACCTCATTGTTTAATTAATGCTTGTATCGATGTTAATATTAAAGGGTTTCCTGTAACAACAGCATATGGTTGCGTCTGTTTTTATACAACCCGGCAATGTCTGCCTTTAACAAGGGTGTTTAGACTATTTACATCTAATCCAATTATTGGTGTGGTTGTGTGTAGTGCTATCATCTTGATAGCTGTTTTGTTTGTCCCATCTGTTCTTTGTTCCTTTATTTCTCTTCTTTCTCTGTCTGCTTTTTATTATTTATTTTATCTCACCACCGAATTATCAGTTATACCTCTTCGAAAAATATTTAATCCTTACCTAGAGCTTATAACGCATGCCTTTAATTGATTTAGAGTCTACTCTATAGGGTAGATCACTTCACACATGGTGTAAGAACCTTACAGTACATTTCCATTTTCTCCTCTGACCCCTTATGCTATTACATTTTACTTTTACAGATTTTGTAAAGCCCATAATACATATGAATACTAGGCCAGTACTACGATCCTCCACACATTGTTATAGATAACATTTTGCTATAACACAATGGTGCCCACTTGCTCACATAATGTCTCTGGCTGTTTTCTTACTCCCACAGGAGAGTGAGAATGGCAACCGACATGTTATGTATGGCCTGCGAGCTGAGTGTGTTTCCTATCTGGCACTTCAACAAAATGCTGGCCAACCCTTTCTTGCTTTGGAAATATATCTACTACAACAACCAGAAAGAATTAATTTAGCTCCATTGCCAGCATTTCTGGAGTATTTATTTATTTGTTTATTTATTTATTTTGTGTATCCAAGCTTGGATCCTTCTGCCTGAAGAACTTCCTTTAACATTTCTACAGGTCTCTTGGCAATGGATTCTCTCAGCTGTTGTTTTTCTATAAAGTGTGGATTCTGCCTTTACTTCCGAAAGATATTTTCACTACATGTAAAATTCTAGACCAACAACTTTCTCCTTTCAGTATTGTAATAACATGGCTTGAATGTTTCATGCTTGAACAGTTTTTAATGAGGTGTCTACACAATTCTTCCCCTCTGTCCCTTTGATTATAGTGGAACTGATTGATCCCTTCTTGCTTGGCCACTGGGAGAATTCTCCCTTGAACACTGGCTTAAAGCAATTAGACTATAACATGACCAGGTGACAAATGAATGGAATTACAAGTTATCATGCTAATCGAAATAAATAAAGAGGTGAAAGACAACTACCAAAGGTTTCACCCCTGGGTGGACTATAGACACAAAAGCAAATGAACTTGAAAATATAGCATACCCGATTGAGCGCACATATTACCATGCACAAGGACCTGGGCTCAAGACCCCACTCCTCACTTGCAGAGGGGAAGTTTTACAAAGTGAAGCAAGACTACAGGTGTCTCTCTTTCTCACTCTCTACCTTCCCCCTCCCCTCTCAATCTCTTCTTTCTATTAAATGAAAGGGGGGGTGGTGAGGGGGCATGGCCACCAGGAGTGGTGGATTTACCATACAAGCATCAAACTCCAGTGATAACCCTGGTAGGAAGAAAGAAAGAAAGAAAGAAAGAAAGAAAGAAAGAAAGAAAGAAGAAAGAGAGAGAGAGAGAGAGAGAGAGGAGATGGAAGGGAAGGAGGGAGAATCAAATTGTCCCATAAACTTCTTGAGAACTATTGGGAAGGGGAAGGCACATGACTCTAGTAGGGGGTGCAGTGACTTACACACAATGTATGACTGTGAAACAGTACCCATGAATTCTCTAATTTTGCAAACCACTGTAAAATCACCAGTAATTTTTCAAAAATAAAATATCTAGGTGATTTTGATTTTGTTTGTTTGGTATATATCCATCTTGGTTCTTTGAGTGTGAACAGCTATAGTTTGATGCATTTTATTATTTTATTTTCATTCTTAACCACTATTTCATTTTTAAAAGTCCTTCCTCTCACTCCTCTTACCCAAGAAAGGGCCTGGGAACCTGTTTCTGCATGGTCATTGCTTATCTTCTTTCTTGCCTGTGCTGTGGGGAGAGGCTTTCTCTGTCTCCTGCCTGCCACTCATCTTTCTCAAGAGTGGACAAAGCAAGCTTCCTGTGAGGAATCTATGAATAGGTACAAATGCCCCTTACATTGGAAGCCCCAGCTATTCTGGGATGACACACAGCTAGCGAACGCTTTATTAAAGCTTTGGTTTATGTCTTTCTCTCCACTGTACCTGTGTCCTGGCCCCTTAAAGGGCAAAACTTGTGAATCCCCTCTCTCCCTCTCTCTGGATATCTGGAAGCCTGTGCCATGTGAGTCAGCTCTCTGATGGTTTCAAGAAAAACTGTGATTGTGAAGCAGCTTAGTGGAGTGATACTTGTTACATTCTGCATCCTAAGCAGAATCTGCAACTCTGTGATTGTCCTTGAAGTCTGTGACTGCATACCCTTGACCACTACTGGACCATGCCGCTAGGTCTTCCTGGAAACATCACTCATCATCTTGATGACTTCTCCCTGGCTCCTCCTAGAAACTTTCAGCTCATGAATCTGCTTCCTGTTTCACTGTTAACACCAAAAAAAATTTTTTCCCCATAATCCCCACTATGACACCCAACCACCGAGTGATTCCCTGTATCTATACTTGCCTTCCCTCCTATTACAAGAAGGACAGTTTATGATCTTAACAGACAACCACATTCATTGTCTTTTAGATCCCACCCCCATATCACTTCAGCACCCTCCCACTGTTTATCTCAAATGGGAACCTCTGCTCCCTTCTAAACTTACCTAGGCATAATATATGAGAGGCCTATATTTGTGCATTTTGCTTTCTCATACTGGTTATGTCAAAGTTTTTTCCCATTTATAAAAATGGAAACAGACCTGAAAAGTTTCCTTTGAATTTTTTTTTAAAAATAATTGTATTGGGGAGTTAATGGTTTACAGTTCAGTTGTTGACACATGGAGACAATTTCTCATCTCCCTGTGATAGGTGTCTGCAACCACTCTCACCTCCAACCTAGTTCTCTTTCCACCATCATGCACCAGGACCCCCTCCCCCTCCCCCAAACTCCGTCTGGTGAACGTCTGCAACTCCTTGTTGCCAGCAGAGGGCGCCCTCATTGTGCCCAGTCTCCTATCAGCAACTGCTTGCCTGGGTCCAGGGGAGATTTGGTTTGGAAACATTTGGAAAGGGCTTTGGTTATCACGTTTCCCCAATAGGCACCTGTTTGACTGGCATTTCCTGGCACTCACCCATCTAAGCAGATTTCTCTGTTGGTTGAGTTTGACTTGAAGGGCAGTTTCAGTAGTTACCTCACACCACCAGGTAAGTTTAGACTTCCTTAGCTTGGAGACTAAGCTAAGTAGAGTGGTGAAAATAAACACGATCTTGAGTAATCCTACATGAATATTGCTGTTAGACTAATAAGGTGTTAATTAGTAAAGAGCGCTTAACATTTCCACTGCCAACCTAAACACACTGGCTTTGTTTCTGGCTGTGGGCCCTTCTAACTACATCTCAAAGTGATTTGCAGACATTAATTAAATACTTGAGCGTACATCCAAGTAGTAGGTCTCATCAAGTCCTTTTCCAAGATGTGGAAAACAGGTGCCCTACGCCAACTTGGGATTCACCCAAAGATTCATGCCAAGAAGGGAGTTTGGGTTCAGAATTTCATGAGTGGTTCCAAGACCCTCTGTACACATGTTCCAAGACCTTCCCAAGCAAGTCATCATCTTTGAGCAGAAAGTTGGAGGCTTTACTCTCAAGAGGTCGGCAACTACACTGTCAGAATGCTCTGGGGTAATCCTTGTGCCCTGTGCTCTCTTTGTCCCTGTTAGATACACCATAAACAGCCTGCTCTCTATCTCCTAGTTTCCATTTCAGAAAGTGCAACCCACCATAGTGTTCCACCACATTCAAAACACAGACTTAGCCTGGACATTTGGCAGTAACAGCAATCCTGTGAGTATTAGACCTAAAGTCCTCTCCAAAAAGGGAGGCTTTGCCTTTCTAACATGGTGGGACCCAGGTTCTGACCATGGTGCTGGGCTGGCTCCTTCCCGAGTCCTCTGTTCCCAAAGGGAAAACAGCCAAGGGGACCCCATAACCCTCACCACTGCATTCCACAGCAGTGTGTCCAACAGCAAACTGTGGGTGCTCTGCCTTGCCTGGGGGGTATCAGCTCACAGGTGGACTGGACCAGTTTCCTAGAGGAGGGGGTGGAGGCACCTCCCAAGCCCAGAGGCCTGCCTGGCTCCGCACCCCCCCCCCCCAAGAGTGAGCTCTGCAGAGTATCCGGCTCAGCATTTCCGTTCTGTTTGTTGGGCATGCTGTGTGTTGGAGTTATAAACCCGGAGGCTGTCACACACCCTGGGTTTTACCATCATTCCAAATGTGATGTCAGGCTGACCTGTCCAGCTGTGACAGCCATCTGAGAGCCGGCTCATCACTCTGCTGGCTCTGCTGAGTTAGTAGGATGTTCCCAGAAGAGGTTCCACACCAGATGACTCGCATGGATTCCTGTGGCCAGCCATGCATTGTTCACACCTGGCTCCTCCCCCAAGAAAGCCCTTCTGTAGGACTGTTGGTTAAGGAAGCAAAGGGGAATCTCAAGGGATTCCTGACCTCCTTCTATCAGTAGGTACCCACCCAGGACTCACAGGGATAAGAGGTGCTACTTACACGGAGAGCCAGGGGCCTAATGTCAGCTTCCTTTCACCTGCTTTCTTTGCTGTCCTTGCTTTCCTAAGGCAGTGCAGAACCCCATAAGTAATTAACCCTTCACAAACTGAGTCACTAGACTTGGTCAAATACAGGATTAGAGCATTTAGCTGAAGCAGCGCATCTCTGTGAATGTTTTGCTCCGTTGATTTCTGGGCCCTTGGCAATGATCTCTATGGATTTGCTGAATCATCAGCAGAGCATGCAGGTAGGTGAGAGATTCCCGGGGAACTTCCCATCTGTGGATGTATGAGCCTTGCTAAAGACAGGAAGGAGTTGGCACTCACTGAGAGTGTCTGGACAGGGATGGGGTGGCATTTACTGTAGAAAGGATTGAGGGGAACTGATCTGTGGAGGTCATTTAGACTCAACATTTCCTAAAGGTCAGGTGCACAGACTCACTCACCCCAGCACCTAGGAAAACTGGAAAAGTTCCTAAGTCACATTTAAAGGAAACTCACTAACTACTTTTTTTTCTTGCCACCAAGGTTATTGCTGGTGCTTGGTGCTGGTAGTATGAATCCACTTCTCCCAGAGGCCATTTTTTTCTTTTTCTTTTCTTTTTTCTAATTTTCATTAGATAGGACAGAGAAATAGAGAGAGGCTGATATAAAGAGAGATACCTGCAGACCTGCTTTACCACTCCTGAAGCTTCCCCTCTGCAGGTGGGGAAAGGGAGCTTGAACCAGGGTCCTTGTGCATGCTAATGTGAGAGCTTAATTGCGCCACTCCCTGGACCCTACTCTTTTTTTTTTTTTTTTAAAGATTTACTTATTTGTTAACATATCACAGAGATAGAGAGAGGGGGGGGCATCACTCTGGCACATACAATGTTGGGAACCAAACTTGCGATCTATGTTATTAAGTCAAATGCTCTAACCACTGCACCACCTCCCAGGCCACCTAGTTAATCTTAAAGACCCTTCCTGGTCAGAGGGGCCTTCAGGGGACAGAAATCTGGTGGATATCATGTATCCTGTGCCTTAATAAGGCCAGAACTAGAGGGTGACAGTGTAGTGCTTCCCATTTCTTGCTAGAGCACTTGACTCACCATGCCCCCACCACTCCAAACCTTTCCCCCATCTACATGCCAACTGAACTGTTGAAGCCAAGACCCATATTTCCATGGAATATACACTGGGGGCCACTGCCTTTGTGCTCATCCATGGCCTCACGTCTCACCAGATTCAGATACAGATCCTGCCACATCTCTGATTTCAGACCTCACCAGCATCTTCCAGAAAGGAGACTACATACTCCTGATTCTTGCAGTTAGCCCAATGGGACTACATTCCTGTACTGGGGCTACAGGGCTTACAGCTGTAGCTCTAAAGCATGCCTAGTGGTGTGGCTGGTCAGTGGCACAGCCAGTTGAACACCCACATTACCATGCACAAGGACTCCTCTCCCCAGCTGCAGAGGGAATGCTTCACAAGCAGTGAAGCAGATATGCAGATGTCTATCTCTCTCCCTCTTCATCACACCCCTCTCCTCTCAACTGTCCTATCAAATAAAATAGAATGAAAGGGAAGTAATGGAAAAAATTCCCATTGGGCGTGGTTGATTCATAGTGCCACCATCAAGCCACAGTAATAAACCTGGTGGCAATAAAAATAATAATTTTTGAAAATTAAAATTAAAAATTAAAAATTAAAATTAATTAAAATTAAAATAATTTTTGAAAACTCTGGAACCTGAGGGTCTGGCTTCCAGTCAGCCTTAAACTAGGTGCTAAAAGATATTCTTCCCTTTGAAATGCATAGTTCTTGGCACTCCCTCAATAACAGAGCACTAACAAGAGAAAAGGGCCGCCTGGACAACCACCCTGGTTCAAAGATAAGCAAAAATCAGGGCAAAGTGGATTGTGATAAGGTTCAGCATCTATATAAGGCCACTCTTTCAAGACTGGGAGAGGCAGCTGTTACATACAGAATAGAGACAAACACAGAGGCATGAAAATGAAGAAACAGAGGAGTATGCTCCAGGCAAAAGGACAAGGTGAAGCCTCAGAAAGACCTTAGTGAAATGGAGATAAGCTATCTATAAGATAAAGACAAAGCAGTGGTCATAAAGAACTCAAAGTAGGAAACACACACACACACACACAC
The DNA here is from genome assembly GCF_950295315.1 of Erinaceus europaeus. NCBI lineage: Eukaryota > Metazoa > Chordata > Mammalia > Eulipotyphla > Erinaceidae > Erinaceus > Erinaceus europaeus. Next base: position 45,729,753 of record NC_080164.1, read on the forward strand.
ACACACACACACTAGTGGCCATAATAAGAATGAGTTAGAAAAATAGAAGGGGGCAGGGGCAGGCAGTGGGCTAGGGTGGTGGCTCAGCCATGAAGTGCATTCATAGAACCCTTGGTTGATTAGTAGTACTGCATGTTGGGGGCAGGGCATCATAGAGCCATCTCACTGGGTAGGGTGCCCTTTGTGCAACTCAGGCCCAAACGCTGACATCATTTGGGAAATGCTATGACAATGGAGAAAGTTTTGCTACTCTGATGTCTCCCTCTCTGCTTCTCTCTCCCTCTCCCTCTCCCACTCTCTCTCTCTCTGTCTCTCTCTCTCTGTCTCCCTCTCTGCTTCTCTCTCCCTCTCCCTCTCCCCCTCCCCCCTCTCTTTCTCTCTCTCTCTCTGTCTCCCTCTCTGCTTCTCTCTCCCTCTCCCTCTCCCCCTCCCCCCCCTCTCTCTTTCTCTCTCTCTCTCTGTCTCCCTCTCTGCTTCTCTCTCCCTCTCCCCCTCCCCCTCCCCCCTCTCTCTTTCTCTCTCTCTCTCTCTGTCTCCCTCTCTGCTTCTCTCTCCCTCTCCCCCTCCCCCCCCTCTCTGTGTCTTTCTGGATGAGAAAAGTGCCCCAGAAAGGTGAGGCCTTAACTCCATCTAAAAAAGATGAGAAGGAAAAGAAGAAGGAGAAGTGTGCAATTTGATACCACACTGCCCAGAAGGTTCAAAGATCCTCCAGCCTCCTTAATTAATGATATGAAGATGTATTTAGGGAGGGCATACAATGATGCTGTAACTTAATGTTCAAAAAATAAGATGGATTGGTGGATAGATAGAAAGACATATATAGGGAGTCGGGCAGTAGTGCAGCGGTTAAGCACAGGTGGCACTAAGTATAAGGACCGGCGTAAGGATCCTGGATCGAGCCCCCCCGGCTCCCCACCTGCAGGGGAGTCGCTTCACAAGCAGTGAAGCAGGTCTGCAGATGTCTATCTTTCTCTCTCCCTCTCTGTCTTCCTCTCCTCTCTCCATTTCTCTCTGTCCTGTCTAACAACGACAACACCAATAACAACAACAATAATAACTACAACAATAAAAGAAGGGAAAGCGAAAACCAAGAAGGAAAAATGAATAAATAAATATAAAAAAGACATATATCGATGGATAGATTAAGCAAGTATAATGAAACATCAGTAGTAGAATCTAAGTGGCAGGCATGTGATATCTTTGTGCATCTGAGTTTTCTCATCCACGAATAATGCTTTAGATTCCCATTGATTTAGGGCTGGAGAGACAGTATAATGGTTATGCAAAAGACTTTCATGCCTGAGGCACCAAAATTCCCAGGTTCAATCTCCAGCACCACAATAAGCCAGAGCAGAGCAGTGCTCTGGTTATATAAAAAAAAAAAAAAAAGAAATCCCCATTGATTTAGGTTTTCTTTACTGTTAATAAAGTTTAACAATCTTCTCTAGCTATATCTTACTTATCTCTTGCTATATTTACTAGTAGGGACCCATATTTTAAAATATCACTATAAATGTATCATGTAGATTTTTCAAGATATCTAGTTTTCTACATTACTGAAAATTAAGTTTTTGAGAGGCCGGCAAGATAGCTCCACTGGTGGAGTGTCTGCTTTGCCATCCTCATGACCCAGATTTGAGCCTAACCCCCCCACACTGGAGGAAGCTTTAGTTCTATGATGTCTTACTCTTTTTTCCTTTTCTCTCTCTGACTGTCTTCAGAAAAAGTCAGCCCAGCTCAGTGAAGCCTCAACAACAACAACAACAACAACAACAAAACAGAAAGAAAGGGAGAAAGGAAGGAGAAAAAGAGAAAGAATGAAAGAAGAAGAAAGAAAGGAGAGAGAGAGAGGTGGTCCGGGAGGTGGCACAATGGGAAATCTTTGGACTCTCAAGCATGAGGTCCTGAGTTTGATCCCCAGCAGCACATGTGCCAGAGTGATATCTGGTTCTTTCTCTCTCCTCCTATCTGTCTCATAAATAAATTTTTAAAAAGGAGAGAGAGGAAGGAAGGAAGAAAGAAAGAAAGATAGAAAGAAAGAGAGAACATAAGTTTGAGGTTTTGAACTTTTTCTCATATATGTGGTTGGAAATAGGCTTTGTCTAAGTTTAACTATGCCAATTGAAAAATCCACTTTCTAACCAATTAGCCCTTTTCTAACTGTAACTAGTATGCCCTAGACCTTCTTGGCACATGAGATTATATTTCTATTTACTCTCAAAATTAAAATGTTCTTATGTGCCCATGATGCCTTCCTGCAGGAAATCCAGTTTTTATCTGGGTGTCTCCCTCTCCTGAGGACTTCCAAGGCTCAAGCAGTGATGATTACATGTTGCACAGATCTCTCTGGGTGCCATTTGCTGCAGGCCTGTGTCTCACTCCCTTTGGCTCCTCAGCAATGAGTCTTTAACAGGATGCAGCTCACTGCTCGGGAGCTTGTCTTGAACCACCTCTTCCCACTCATAAACACACAGTCATCCCTTAAAGCTTGGGAGTGGTGGCTAAACCAGGAACTAAATAATCACAGGTGGGTGGGGGTGAAGGATAGCAAGTAATGGACAGCTGTCCCAGGTGTGACCCAGGCCCAGAATTGAGCCTCTATGTGGAATAGCCCAGCTTCTCTCCACCACTATCCTTCTCTTGAGCTTCTAAGACCCACCAACTCTCATAGGGCCTGTTTCCCTTTTCTGAATTCCTGACATAAGGTAAAACATGTCCCTGAATGGTTGATAATTATAAATTCTGCTTCCTTTAGGGGGAAAAAAAAAAGCTCATATTGTGCAATGCCCCCTCACCTCACACCAGACAAACATATGAGAACATACTGATCCTGTTGGGTGTATTCTGGGCCATTTGGTCTTACGGAATTCAATGATTCTGCATGAATAAGACAGTTATCATGGCAGAATCTGGAGACTGGCTCATTCGACTCAACTCCAAACCTATCCTATACCAGTCTGTCTCACTCCCTGGAAGAGTAGTTCTGGACACAAGGACATCTGAAGGCAGGAGGGGACTGGAGTGATGTCAGCTCTGCCAGGATCATCTGCAAAGTGGCGGGGGGGGGGGAGAAGGGGGGGGAAGGGGGAGACCCTGTGTCAGGCTCATAGGCTGATATCATCAGATATGCACTGCCACTGTGCTGGTAAGATTTCAAAAGGGATGTCAGAACTGAAAGCCTGGAGCAGCCTGAGAGGCTGCCATTTGCAGAGCTGGGGAGAGAGGTGCTTGTCATCACTGCCTGAATGGCCTGGCTCATGAAGCAGATATCATAGTGCTGAAAGGAAGATGCTCTGTCTCTCCTAAGGTCATGATGAGTGAGGGGGGAGGACTGGCAGACACACTTTGACCCAGCTCCATTTTTAGGTTTGTTTAACAACAGAGTGTTGCTCAGCTTTGGCTTATGGTGGTGGTGGTGGGGATTGAACCTAGGACCTTTGGTACCTCAGGCATGCAAGGCTGTTTGAATAACCACTATGCTAGCTCTCCAGTCCTGGGATGCTTCCATCAAATTCCAAAACCCTTGCTCTTAATTCCTTTTTTTTTTTTTTTTTTGCTTCACTTGTTTGGAAAAAAAAAAAAGCAACGAAAAAACAACAAAATTCTAATTTAACAAAAAAGCTATTGTGTTTAGCAAAAATTTTAAAAGTCAGTTAGCATGAAAGGAGTAGCCTGAACACAGACCATAGGCTGAGTCTTTGAAATGTTGACTCTCTTAAAAGCTTAGACCAGGGAGAACAGAAGCAATTGGTGGAATTACTCTATAAGACATATACAAATAATGTCAAAGGACATAAATTATGGTGATGTTGTACATGATTCAGCAAATCCCAACAAAGGGATTTTCAAAGTTAATCCAATTGCTAAATAATCTTATTACAGCAATAATAATAGTAATCTATTGCCTTCTTAAAACCTAAGATAGCAGGAACTTGCTCTATAGAACCTATATTTCCCCCAGTCCTGGAACCTCTAGGGTGGGGCTCACTTTCCTGCATGCTTCTCTCAATTCCTACCAAATGATATTGCATATGCCAATCCCAACCTAATCAACACAATGAGTACCACCTCAGCATGCTTCACTTCAGACTGTGTCCAGAGATGTCAGGAGTGGAATGTCAACCATTCAGCCTCATTATGCAGATGAGATCTTTCCTTTCATAGGATTCTTTAATTCCATTTTAGGTGGTTCACTTCCTAACAAAGTCCCAAAACCTAGATATAGATCAGGTCCCATGAGATAGGGCATATGTTCACATGTATCCATAAATTAGGGCAAAATATATACCTGAAACAAAAGTGCACAATAGTCTATAGTGAGTCAGTATATGCAGCAAGCAAGTAAAAAGACCTAAAAAGACACCATAAAGTTCCTAATAAAAAATTTCTACTTAAACCTAGATACCCTCCTCACCTACTTCCTATTATACTTCCCTCAGTCACTCCAAAGCTAACTTTATCAAAGCAAGGATTGCAAAAGCTGAATAAGGGCAAGAGACTGGCATACTTTAACGATGACTTTTTAGTCACTATCAGGCCACCCCATCAGCTGGGGCCCTAGTCGGGGAGTCCTGAGATTCCCAAACAGACATGATGGGCCTAGTCCTCAAATAAATCCCTCTCTCTATTGTTACTGATCATCTCTATCAGGAACAACACAATAGACCCCTTTGTGGGCCCCCTATGGGCTGCAGGTGGGCTTGCCCTCAACTTGGATCAACAACGGTAGAGAATGTTCCATCCTGTGAAGGGAGGCTGGACAACATACTCTACTTTCCACCTGAAGAAAATGGGTCCTGAAATTGGGGCAGCTTGGAACCTTGCTACTCATGACCACAGAATGTGAGCTCAGATCTACAGGGATGTATAAGTCACATAGACTCCTTTTTTATATTATTTATTTATTTATTTATTTATTTATTTATTCATTATTGGATAGAGACAAAGAGACGTTGACAGAGGAGGGGAAGTAGAGAGGGAGATAGATAGAGAGACACCTGCAGCCCTGCTTCACCACTTGTGAAGCTTTCTCCCTGCAGGTGGGGACCAGGGGCTTGAACCTATGTCCTTGCACACTGTAATGTATGCACTTAACCAGGTGCACCACTGCCTGGCCCCATCACATAGATTCCTAAGCTGAATATGGGCCCCAGATCAGATCAAACTGATGGGGGTTACAGTTAACAACATTTATACACTTTTCTCATATTTGGGAGCGACTCTCTTCCCTGATCCAGCTTTCTTGTCCTTTTTCCAGCCATGACATCATATTCCCAGAAAATAACTTAGATCCACCTGCATATCAGATGTCAGAAAAAACAAACAAACAAACTAGTATAGCCATGGGCTTTTTGGACTATAACTAAAATAGGCCTACTAACTATCTACAAAACAGAGACCCTCCAACTCTTCATCTGAACTATTCCAACCTTTTAAGTTCATGATTAGCCAACAAGTTGTTTGGCTTTATATGCTAACTCTCTTTTCAGCTACCAGGTTCCAGATGCTAACATGATAGACCAACCAGACTTCCCTGGGCAAATGACCCTACCAGTGTGTCCTGGAGCCCCGCTTCCCCAGAGCCCCGCTCCACTAGGGAAAGAGAGAGGCAGGCTGGGAGTATGGATCTACCTGTCAATGCCCATGTTCAGCAGGGAAGCAATTACAGAAGCCAGACCTTCCACCTTCTGCACCCCATAGTGACCCTGGGTCCATACTCGGAGAGGGATGAAGAATAAGAAAGCTATCAGGATAGGGGATGGGATATGGAGTTCTGGTGGTGGGAACTGTATAGAGTTGTACCCCTCTTATCCTTTTTGTGTCAGTGTTTCCTTTTTTTTATAAATACAAATTAGAAAAAAGAAAAAAGAAAGGAGCAGCCTATAATCATGAACCCAAGCTCTCTGGAAAGTCTTAAATCTCATTCATTGAACAAGCAAATGTTTCTGTGATGAAAAAGAAAATCAGGACAGGAGATAGCTCACAGGAAGAGCACATAACTTATACCCATGAAGTCCCAGTTTCCATCTCTGTCACTGAATGTGTCAGAGCTAGCCAGCACTCTGTTCTCTCTCATAAGAATAATAAACAAGTCTTATTAAAATGGTTGAAGGGGAAGAACTGAATTTCAAAAATCCAAAGTCTCTGCAGTTTCCTGTAAGGAAACTGCTGTGCCCACAAAATGTCACTATTTTGCATAGTAACCTTCTGGTTAACCTCTGGGATAAAGCAATAATATTCCCCTCTCCTCTAAAATAGTCATGCCTCACATCTGGTTCATGTTTACGTACTTATTTCACATCTCCCAGCTCTAGGTTAAATGATTTTTCTCTATTCTCTGCAACTCTGCCCCCTTCTCTGTCAACCTCCTCTCTAATTCCGTAAGAAAGGAGACACTGATAGTTTGGTTTATCAAGACCAAGGAAACAGAAGAATACCATGCCCTGCTCTTACCAGGACCAGCCAGAATAAGTTGTTCATTGTAATTTCTGGTGCCATGGAACCCACTAGAAGGCAATAATGGAGTCTCCATAATGGAGACTGGCTTAGGAAGCCCCTCTACCACTTGCTCCAACCAAGTTTCGGCTAGAAAAGTCTGCATCGAAGGTCACCAGTCTGTGGTCCAGTTCTCAACTGACACTTGAGTGTGCCCCTGCCCCTGCCCCTGCCCCTGCCCCTGTTCCTGCTCCTTATTTGAATAGTTCTCTCAGGAGATAAGAGTCAGCTTGCCTTGGCTCTTCTGGCCAAATCCACTAAAATTTCCACTAAAACCTCACCTGCATTCTTCTCATTTTGGTCAGCATGCAAGACTGGACTTTTATCTGCAAGACAGAGTAAGAGCTGAGTCAGGGCCCCCTCTGACTGAGGCTGCCCTTATCAGTTTTTACCTTCCATGGGGCACCAGGGATCTGCTGTCTGATAGCTTGGCACCTCCTGCCCTCTCTCCAGACCCTCAGCTCTGGTCTCCCACATGATGTCCTAGAGCCAAGTCTTCGATGTCATAGCCTTAGGGTGCTACCTAGCATGGGGGAAGCCAGATATTTTAGGTTCCATTCCTTCTAACCTGCCTCCACTACATCCAGTTCTGGCAGGGATAGGTGGGCTTTCTCTCCTTTAGTTTTGTGGGGGAAAAGGAGACAGCTCCAGATCAAGTCAGATAATCAACCAAAAGTGTCCCAGCTATGTGACTACTCCCTACAGTTGAGACTGGCAGGTGATGTCCCTGTGCCCACATGCTACATGGAGGTTGCAGAGAGAGGGGGCCATGTAGACTACTGTGCCAACAAGTCAGGCTCATCGGATTCCCTGGGTTGTGTTTAGAGGCGTGGCCACATAATGCCCTGGGCAGAGTTGTGGGAGCACTCTCAGGGTTTAGAGGTGGTTGTGGAATCTCCCTGAGTGTCTCCCTCACCTGACCCCTAGCAAGGAGAAAAAGGATAAACTAGAAGGGAAGTTTCGAAAGGTTCTTTAGCCACTTGCTTATAGCAGGATCATTATGAACTCATCTTTGATAGAAGTGGGCTTGGAGCGATTGTAATGGCTGGTGCAGCCAGGAGGGACCATGCCAGGGCCCTGCTCCTGCCCTTTTCACCCAACAGCAAACAGATTTGAAGGAACTAAGGCAACACTTAAAACTTCCAAAAATGTGAGTAGCTGGTCACTAAACAAGTTATTATTTTATTATTATTATTATTATTATTGGTCAAATTTGGTTTGCTTTGGAAAGCAGCTAAAGCCTCAAAATCTTTGAAAAGTAACTCATAGTGCCCTGATTTTTTTTTCAGGAATGTCTGGTATGTGGATAATTAGTTTTCTAATTTTTTTATATATTAAAAGAGTAAATATCTATATCTAGGTTCTGTCTTTGGTTTTGTTTGACACCGGGGTTATCACTGAGTCTTAATACCAAATGTCTCCACTATTCCTGTTTTTTCTTTTTTAAATAGAGGATGAGAGACAGAGAGACAGAGAAGGTGAGAGAGAAAGAGAAGGGAGACATTGTCAGCACTGCTCCACTGCTCTTGAAGCTTCTCCCCAGGACTCACACCCCCAGGACCCACACAATAGTTATGTGTGTGCTCTACTACCCAGACCTATATCTAGATTTTGTAAAAACATTTTATCAGTGTTTTGATTTGTAACGGTGTTTCTGGTTAAAGTTTCATTTCTCCAAATCTATTAACAGAAACGCTCCAGTACAACCTTACAGCCATCTCCGTCAGAGCTTTTCAAACGAGAAGATTAGACATTCTGGAATTCACACTTCACTTGCTTGCTGTGTAAATGACACAGTCCAAGAGAAGATTGTTCTATTTCTGTTGTCTTTGTTTTATTTACCAGAGTCAGGAAACCCTAATAAAGACAGCAGCATTTGTCTGCCCCCTCCCCAATCAACTGAGTTTTAAATCTTAATTAGTTCTGATTTTGCAAGGGCATATTTTTAATGTATTAATTTCTGCTACCTAGGAAAGTCACATAATGCTGTTCATATCTGAGAGCTGTCAAATTAGTAGATTCTCAGTTTGACAAGTAGCTAATTGAAATTCACCATGAAGAAAAATTTTCCTTTCAGCAGATTATGACACATAATTCACAAGCCCGTTTTGATTGCTCATAGCAACAAAAGCAAACTGAGAATGCCCTCTAGATGTTCCAGAGAGAATGTTCCACCCCCATCCACTAGCTGCATCCCACTTCTCTATTTTATCCTTTAAATATTCCCTAAATAGAAAATATTTCAGAATTCCTTCATTTGCTGAGCAAATCAGTTTCTTTTCTCTTTTTTTTTTCCTTCTCTCTCTCTCTTTCTCTTTTTCTTTCTTTCCTTTTCCACTAGGGTTTCACAGCTCTGGGCCAACTTTTTCAGTACAGAGAGAGGGAAAGACAGAGACAGAGAGAAACAGAAAGAGGGAAAGACACCATAACACTGAAGCCTCCCGCAGTGTTATGACTGTAGCCTCGGTTATGCGCATACCAATGCAGGCACCCTTCCAGATGAACTATATTGCCAGCCCTCTTGGTCCTCCAGGGTAGTCTCTTTTCCCAGAAATTCTCCTGTAATGTGCTCTTGAAAACAGCAATAACTGCACCATGTTCTAGGTTGTGACCCCTTCTTACACTCCACTTAATGCTCACTGCTAGAATTACATATTCTGTATAACATACGGGAGCAAATTTCGGGGGCACGTCCCATAAGCCATGAGACCTGACCAGCTACCTTATGTTTTGTTTCTTTGGGATGCATTTAGTTCTTTTCTCCTGGATCTTTTCAAAGATACATAGACTTCTGTGTATGGCATATTACATTTGCTTTGAGATTTAGAATTGATTGTTTTTTCCATCTTCTATTCTCTGAAGTTTGCTATGATTTCAGGAATACCAGACCTCTCACGACTTTCTGATCATGAACATCCTGTCTAGCGAGCCTGTGAGCTAAGCTGTCAATACGTACTCCGGCTCTACTTGCCACTCCACCCTTTTTCTGAACAGCTGCTTCTCAATGACACTTTTTTCTCTATGTGTGCACAGTCCTATTTTCATTTGTCAATATAATTACTAATTGCAATTTAATCTTAGCAGTTTGAAAATAATTTGTGACACTGGAGTTGAAAACAAAGGGACTTACTCAAAAAGATAAACTATTATTTAAAGACTACTTAATACATACCCTACAACAAATTATAATACCTTGGACCAATTTATCTCATTTAATTTAATCATAGAAACAAGTATGGGATTAGGGAGATAACATAGTGGTTAGGCAAAAAGGCTTTCATATCTGAAGCAACAAAGGCTCCAAGTTTAATCCCCAGCACCACTATAAGCCAGAGCTGAGCAGTGCTCTGGTAAAAAGAAAGAGAAAGAAAAGAAGGAGAAAGGAAAGCAAAGAAAGGAGGGGGGGGGAGAAGGAAGGAAGGAAGGAAGGAAGGAAGGAAGGAAGGAAGGAAGGAAGAAAGAAAGATAAGGCATCTAAACTTGCCCGAGGTCACATGAGTTAGGACTCAAAAGCCCTTGCTCTTTCTCTAATAAAGTTGGAAAAACTTAAGCCTATAGAATTAAGACAAAAGTAGTCAAAATATCATAGATGCAAGCAGACTGCCCTGAAGTAAGACCTAAAGAATCAGGGACAGGTAAACTGATATGAAGCACTACAAGTAGTAACAGTTACTTCAGAAAATGAAGGAAAAGTTATAATGTGCCAGGCACTATGTTAAGTATAAATTCTCATTACTGTGAGGCAGGAGCCATTGTTTTTACAGATGATGTGCAGGAATTGACTGGCGATATTCCATGCCTCACTCAGGTCTCTAACCTGTGTCTGTGGAGTCTGGTACTTCTCACCATTTGCCTGCTGGCATGTGAGTGCATTAGAGACACTTCTGGTAACAGCATGGGGGGGGGGGGGGGGGACAGCTGTGTCTGCTACCCTGACGACTTTCAGGTAGAGTGATGTGAGGAACAACATTTCAGGGCTGCAAAGCTCTCCAGTTTGTCAATTTGCTATGCGTCTTTGTTTCCAATCCAACATCACCTCTAAACCTACTTTCATACCAAAGAATCTAGGTGATAGTTTCTGACAATAAATATTTGTTAAGCCCATGTGGGTTTTGGTTAAAAATAACACAGAATGGGCTGGCAAAATAGATATCCTGAGGGCCCCCCCCCCATTTTTAACACTATGTTCTGACTATAGATTCAGTTAGGATATCTCCATAAGTATTAGCCCTTCCCTAAAAATAAATGATTCAACATGCAAACAAGTGGTCTTAGTTGTCATTCTTTTTCCACATCTGTTTATACATCAGAAAAAGGTCTTGGTCAGATCATGTATTCTAATTTTATTTTTTTTAATGGGGCACTGGGTCTCATATATGTATGATATCACCACTCAGTAGCCTTCCCTGGGGCTGGTTTTCTCATTTTTCTATTTTTAGAGAGAGAAAGAGGAAGAGATAGAGGAGACAGGAGAAACACTCTCAGCATTAATCCACTGTCCATGGAGGAACCCCCTGATAATGTCAATAGTTCTTCCATGTGGTATCAAGGCTCAAACCCAGGACCTGGTGCAAAGCAAAACATGTACCCTACTGTGTGACTTCTCTCCCAGCCTCATGTCCTGGGTTTTGATTCAGAAAAGGACAGTTCAACTGCCTACTGAGTAAATGATATGGTGACTGAAGTCTAGCTCCCAATCTCCTTGAGTTAGGGCAGGAGCAAGGCTAAAACATAGGTGCTATACAGAAAGTGAGCACCAGCGGTTGAAAAACAATGAGCTGTGCCCAGGTTAAAACCTATAAAAGGGAAAATATCTCTCCCATGCCCTAATCCACAGGCAAATACACACTCACCCTCTGAGGTCATTTAATGTGCTGCAAACTTTTTTTTTTTTTTTTTTTTTTTTTTAACCAGAGCACTGCTCAGCTCTGGCTTATGGTGGTGCAGAGGATTGAACCTGGGACTTTGGAGCCTCAGGCATGAGAGTCTCTTTGCTTAACCATTATGCTATCTACCCCTGCCCTACTGCAAACTTTTATGATGTCCAAATAGATGCTCTGGGCAGGAGACACAAAGCACATTACTTTAAAATTTTCTTTGGCTGTAACAGGAAGATTATCAATAGCCCTTTATGTCACAAAGACTGTCATTTAAAATTTTTTAAAAATTTATTATTAGATAGAAACAGAGAAATTGAGAGAGGGTGGGGAGAGAGAGACAGAGAGGCACCTGCAGCCTTGCTTCACCACTTGTGAAGCTTTCCTCCTGTAGGTGGGAGCTTGAACCTGGGTCCTTGTACACTGTCATGTGTGCACTTAAGCTTTACCACCGCCTGACCGATACAAAGGTTCAGCCTTAATTCCAGCCTCAACACTGTGATTTGTGGGTTCCTGTATAAATTCTCTAATCTGCTTGACTTTCCCCATCTCCCTCTTCTGTAAGAGATCTTGTGAAGGCTTCACAGGTGTTTTGAAGGTTAGGGAAGGTTTATTCGAGAACATGTCCGCAGTGTGTGATTAGTAATTGCCCATACTTGTTCCTTCTGTAGGAAAAGGAAGAGATGATCCAAATATATTTAGGACCAGTAATGGATTCTCTGAACTGCTTATGTACAGATGGCCCATGCTTTGTTTGTTTGCTTGTTTGATTTTCAACCAGGATCATGGTGGGGGCTGTGCTCCTGTACAATTCCTCTGTTCCCAATAGACTCCTTCCTTCCTTCCTTCTCTCTTTCTCTCTCTCTCTCTCTCTCTCTCTCTCTCTCCTTATCTCTCTCATTTATTTATTTATTTTCTTATATAGAGAGTAAGAGATACACACAGAGAGAATGAGAGATACTCCACTGTCCATGAAGTTTCCCCAGAAGAGGTGATACATGTGGTGTCAAGGACTCAAACCCAGGTCTTCATGCATGGCAAATTGTGTACTCCTGGTCCCCTGAACTCCTCTTAGTCCTAAATTTACTTGGATGACCAGACTTAGGACTTTATCTGAATAGATTTAGGTTGGCTGGGGAATTGCTTAACTGGTAGAGCTTTGAACTTTCATGCCTGAGGTTCCTAGCTTGACCTCCAGAGTTGTACATACTAAAGGGGCATTCTGCCTTATCTCTCCTCCTTCCCTCTGCCTCATGTGAAACTCTCTTTCTCATTTGTAGTTAATAAGACCAATCTTTCAACCATAATAAATAAATAGAACGGGGTGGCACAATGAAGCCTTCAGCTTGAAAAGATAGTTTGTTTTCCTCTCCTTCTGCCGTCTCAGCCTTTCTCAGTCTACTGAATATGCATGAGCTCCTCAAAAGGCTTATCTTCCCTGCTTCAGCCACCCTGGTCAGAAAGACAGCAATACATCTTCTCTCTGCAGAAACTGTCAAGTCCTGGAACACAGTCTGCCTTCTCTAGGCCTGGGCCTTTCACCTCCCAGGCTGACGTCAGTCTTGCCCTCCTTAGCCAGACTGAATAGGGGTTCTGCAGTGTGTCCCTACCCTCACATTTTCAATAGCCATCATGTGGGGAGCAAGACAACGGATGTGCCCATGGCACCAGCTGTCTCTGATGATGTGGCCTGAGAATGCTGAGTTGGCAGGAGTTCCTACAATCACAGAACCCGGGTCTCCACTTGGCATAAAGAGAAGCATTGTCTCTGCAGAATAAGAGACGATTAGATGAATAAGGCTGGTAGCAGGACTGCTTGTTATTACCTGACCTCAGTTGGTTCTGTGCCCAAACAGTAATATATAGGCAATTCATGGAATTCCTTTTTCTTTCTTTCACAATAATTACACGACACAAGCTACACAAGCCTGCTATCAGTGGTATTTGCAAATGAATGTCTTACAGGGCAAATTTCACATGAACATTCACTGAGATGCCTTATTCATTCCAATTGCTAGAAGCTTATATTTTCTCTGGACCACATGTCACAGATAAAAAAATGGCAGGGACTGAACCAAGAGCTGAGTTGGAGAACTACTTTAGTTCTTAGTAGTGGGGCTGTTGCTATAGTTTTCAAACTCAATATTTAGACCCAACAGATGACCCTTTACCTTGTTTATGATCATTACCTCTGTCTTTCCAAGTCTGCTTCAGTTAACTGTCTCCATGCTCCTTGTCCAATCACCCCTTAGCTATTATGCCAATAGGGGTTCAACTATCTACTTTATTAAGTAATTGAGGTAGACATCTGTAAATGAGTTCCCTTTCCTCTTCTCTATCTGAATTTTTTTTTTTTTTTTTTTTTTTTTTTTTTTTTTTTACTATATCTGTTCTATTTGTTTCTTCTTTTCTCCAGGATCAGAGGGCCAGGTATCTGAATTTGAGCTCAAAGTCAACACTTCCCCTATATTTCTGATTGGCTTATTGTTCCTTGCTACCAGGGGAGTTATCTTGCTGACCCAAAGTCCCAAGTTTAATCCCTGGCACCACCAATAGCAATAGCTGAGAAGGACTGTGACTGGTCAAATAAACAAGCTCAAAGATCTTCAGGTGTTGGAGAGATAGCTCACCTGGGAGACAGCCAGCTTTGCCATGGAGAAAGCTTCAGTATTGTGGTGACCTAGCAAAAACTAGAAACAGCCTGGATTTACTCATTCATTCATTCATTCATTCATTCATTTTTTTACCAGGGCACTGTTCAGCTCTGGCTTATAGTATTACTGGGAATTGAACCTGGGAACTCAGAGCTTCAGGCATAAAAGTCATTTGCATAATTATTATGCTCTTTCCTCAGGCTATTCAGATGTCTTTTAAGGGATGAATGGTTAAACTGTGATATGTCCTTAGTGCATGGTCCTAACATCCAGGTCTCCTCACATTCATATGTTAAAATTCTAACCCCCAAAGATGATGAGGATTAGTAGATAAGGCTTTTAAAAGGTATTTAAGTCATGAAGGTAGAACATTATAAATGAAATCAGTGCTTAATAAAAGATGCTTCAGAGAACTCCCTAGGCTTTTCTACCATACGAGGTCACAGCATACTGGCTATGAGCCAGGAAGATTACACTCACAAAGACAACCATGGAGAACATCCAGCCTCCAGAACTTCGGAAAATAAATTTCTGTTGTATACATGCTACGCAGTCTGGTGCTTTGTTATAGCAGCCCAAATGGATTAATAAAACTACTCAAATATAAAAAGGTGCTACTAATATAGATACATGCCCCAACCTGGAGGAATATCTAAGCAAAGGGGGAAAAAAAAATCCCTAGGCGAGGGTGGTTGCTTGGTAGTAGAGTACATTATTTGGATGTTTGAGGACTGGAGTTTGATCCCTGATACCACATGTCAAAAACACAGACAAGAACAAATTGAATGTCATAAATGATTGGGCAGTGTTTTGGTTGGTCTCCCCCCCCCCCACACACACACACATATTTCTCTTGCAATGAAAAAAAAATTAAAAAACCAAGTGAAAAAAAGAAAAGCAATCCACAAAAGTTGAAATAGTCTTGAAATGACACAATTAAAGAAATGGAAAGCAGATGAGTGGTTGCCAGAGGCTAGAGAGGATACCATGAAAGGATGTTGTGGGTCGGGTAGAATCCTTAGTGATTAAACTGTTCTGTCTCTAGAGTATACTGATGTCAATATCATGATTGTGAAATTGCACTGCAGTTTAACAAGAGGATACTGGGCAAAGGTACAGGAAGATAGGTTCCACAGAGAAGCCAGAACTCCTACCTCCTGCATCCCCAAAACAATCTTGATCCATACTCCCAGTGGGGGAGAAGTGATCAGATGAAGATAAGAGGGCTCTAAACTCCAGCTCCATCAGCACCCAGAGAGAAAAGAGAAAAAGGAGAGGGACATATGGAGGTAGTTATGTTTTCATGAGTGGCTTGGAGGGGAAAAGAAGATTGAATCAGGAGAAAAAGGGGACAGTTATATATAAATATAGACAGATAGTTGTAGAGATGATGGTTGGCCCATGTCTACAACCTTAGGGGAACTGTAGTGGATTTCAGTGGGGAGACTGAAGATTCAGAACTCTGGTGGTGGAAATGGTGTGGATTTAAACCCCTGTTGACATGTAATTTTGTAAAATAAAGATAACAAATAAATTATAATAATAAGGTATAGGGGGATAAATTTGAATTATTTCTTACAAGTGTATGTGCATTTCTCTCAAAACTAAAAAAAAATGATCAAAAAGTAATTACAGAAGATAACTCTAACTTTTTGCTCCCTCAAAGGAGCCTGGTAGATAAGGAAACAAAACTAAGGAGCCTCTAGGAAGATGGTTTTGTTTTGATAACCAGTGTATACAATGAAAGGCTAAAGAATTAAAATCATGCAGAATAGAGAGAGGGAGAAAGGGAAAGAGCAAGAAAGGCATAGAAATAAAAATGTAAAAAGGAGTGAAGAGGCAGAGAAAAGGAAAGAAAACTGGAGGGACTCAGATTTATGGCACTTGGCATAGGAAATTGCTAAGAGTGGAGGTGGGGCTACAGAGCAGCAGCAGCTGTGTTTCTCTCCACTCCCCTCCTGGGTCAACTAGGAATACTAAGGAAGATCACATGGGACCGCAACAAGACAGAACTAGAACAACTTCAGGAACCCACCAAATCATTGATGAGTGCAAACACGTGTGGCTCGTGGACAGACAGGAGTCTAGGTAGAGATTAAGTGGCTGGTAACAGACCAGCAGTTTACCAATTGAGAAACCACCTCTAGTCTGTTTTACCAACAAAAAGACAGCTGAAAGGAGGAGAGACTCCCCTAAGACTCACCAAAGGCAACTGTGAGTCTCCATTGCTTCTGCCCTCAGAAGCTGGAGCAGTGATGGGGAGGCCATGTGCTGACACCAGGGGACAGAGAATTAATGAGGAAACTCAGGAGAAGATCTATACTTCGGCAGCCTAGCAGTGGTGCTGTGAGAGTCTCTTTGCATAACCACTGGATTATCTCTACCCCACCCTGCTTTATCTCTTGTTCAGGAGTCAGTGATTAAGCTAAGAAGCCTACTTATAGTTTAAAATCCCTCAGGTTCCCAAAGCATACAGGGAAGAAAAAGAACAAAAGAGGCTTTTAAGCCACTGAACTCCAACTCAGGGATTAAAATACTACTGAAACAACTGTCAATTTCCACAACTGTGAGCCCACTAATTACCTTATTCAGACACAAGTCAATCCAGGCAAGAGTGATCAGTGATTTGGAAAGTACTGAGAGTGGGACCTCATAACATACTATATAGAATGCTTAAACCAACAAGAAGAAATATTGGAGAAATGAACCAGGACAAGAGTCCAGCTAAAAGCCCCCCAAATGTTGAAGCACAAAATAATGAGGTCAACATCCAAACACTAGTTAAGGAAATAATCACAGGAGTGAGTAAGGAGTTTGAAAGAATTGTCATCAGAAATACAGAAACAATGAATGAGATACAGGAAGAAAACACTAATTATCTTAAGGTAATTAGAGAGATGAAAGCTAAAATAGCTGAGCTAAGAACACAACAAGCTAAACAAGCTAAAACAATATCAGAACAGGGTAACAAAATAGATGAACTCCAGAAAACAGTAGAGGGGGAGAGAGAATAGAATAAATGAGGCTGAAGACAAAATTAGCAAGATCGAGGATGAATTAGAGACAACGAAAAAGAAGTCAGAGATCTCAAAAAGAGATACTGAAAAACCACAATAGAGACCTATGGGTTGACTTCAAAAGAAATAATATACGTATTATTAGCTTACCAGTGGAAGAAAGAGAGGGAATGGAAGAAAGCATTCTTCAGGACATAATAGCTGAAAACTTCTCTAGTATAGACAACATCAAAGACATAAAGGTTCAAGAAGCCCAGAGGGTCCCAAACAGAATTAACCCAGACTTAAAGACACCAAGACACATCATATTTAAAATGGAAAGGAATAAGGATAAAGAAAGGATCCTGAAGGCTACAAGAGAAAAACAAAGAGTCGCCTACAGAGGAAAACCCATAAGATTAGCAACAGACTTCTCTACACAAACACTACAGGCCAGAAGAGAATGGTAAGATATCTATCAGTGCTCAGTGAGAAAGGCTTTCAACCAAGACTACTGTATCCTGCTAGACTGTCATTCAGACTAGATGGAGGCATCAAAACCTTCTCAGACAAGCAACAGTTGAAGGAATCAACTATCAACAAGCCTGCCCTGAAAGAAGTTCTGAAAGGTCTCCTCTAAACAGTCAGACCACCACAAATAGGCCATATATCAGAACACTCTAAAACTCTACAAGAATGGCGTTAAAATACCTTCAATCTTTGATATCGATAAATGTCAATGGCCTGAATTCACTTATTAAAAGGCACAGAGTAGGAAGATGGATTAGAAAACACAACCTAACAATATGCTGTCTACAGGAAACTCACCTAACTCAACAAGACAAACACAGACTCCAAGTGAAAGGATGGAAAACTATCATACAAACCAATGGCCCACAAAAAAAGGGCAGAAACAGCTATTCTCATACCTGACATGATAGACTTTAAAATAAGTAAAATTACAAAAGATAGGGATGGACACTACTTAATGCTCAGTGGATCTGTCAACCAACAGGACTTAACAATTATTAACATCTATGCACCCAATGAGAAGCCATCTAAATGCACCAAACATCTACCAAAAGAGCTACAGCAATAATATTAACAGCAACACAGTCCATAGTATGGGACTTCAACATCCCACTCACTCAACTTGACAGATCATCCAGGCAGAAAATCAATAAAGATATAAGGGAGTTAAATGAGGAGACAGATAAACTAGAACTATTGGACATTTTCAGAGTCATTCATCCCAAGAAACTGGAATACACATTTTACTCAAATTCACATGGATCATTCTCAAGGATAGACCATATGTTAGGCCACAAAGACAGCATCAGCAAATTCAAGAGCATTGAAATCATCCCAAGCATCTTCTCAGACCACAGTGAAATTAAACTAACACTTAACAGTCAACAAAAGATTACTAATAGTCCCAAAATATGAAAGCTCAACAGTACACTCCTTAACAACTACTGGGTCAAAGAGGAAATAAAGGAAGAAATCAAAATGTTTTGAAAGTTCAATGAAAATGAAGACACAAGCTGTGAAAATATTTGGGACACAGCTAAGGCAGTACTGAGAGGGAAGTTCATAGCCATACAAGCACACCTTAGGAAACAAGAAAAAGCACAAATAAACAGCCTGATTGCACATCTTAAAGACCTAGAAGAAGAAGAACAAAGGAACCCTAAAGCAACCAGAAGGACAAAAATCACTAAAGTTAGGGCAGAAATCAATAACATTGAAAATAAGAAAACCATACAAAGGATAAATGAAAGTAAATGTTGATTCTTGGAAAGAGTGAACAAAATTGATAAACTTTTAGTTAGACTCACAAAACAAAAAAGGGAGAAGACCCAAATACATAGGATCATAAATGAAAGAGGAGATATCACAACAGACACCACAGAAATTCAGCATATCTTGTGAGACTTCTATGAACAACTAAATGCCACCAAGCTAAAGAACCTGGAAGAAATGGACGATTTCCTAGATACCTACCAAATTCCAAAATTAAGTAAAGAGGAAGGAACTAGATAACATGTACAGGCCCATCACAGCTAATGAAATTGAAACAGTTATCAAAACCCTTCCCAAGAGTAAAAGTCCTGGGCCAGATGGTTTTACAAATGAATTATACAAAACTGTCAGAGAATAACTAATACCTCTACTTTTAAAAGTTTTCCAGGAGATTGAAGACACTGCAATACTTCCTTCTAGCTTCTATGAAGCAAACATCACTCTGATACCAAAAGCAGACAGGGACACAACCAAAAAAGAAAACTGCAGACCAATATCTCTGATGAACATAGATGCGAAAATACTGGACAAAATTCTAGCCAACCAGATACAGCAGTATATTAAAAAGGTTGTTCATCATGACCAAGTGGGGTTTATCTCAGGGATGCAAGGTTGGTTTAATATACGTAAATCAATCAATGTGATCCACCACATCAACAAAAGCAAGACCAAAAACCACATGGTCATCAATAGGTGCAGAGAAAGCCTTTGACAAAATACAACATCCCTTTATTATCAAAATACTATAAAAATGGGAATGAATGGAAGATTCCTGAAGATAATGGAGTCTATATATAGCAAACCTACAGCCAATGTCATACTCAGTGGTGAAAAACAGGAAGCATTTCCCCTCAGATCAGGTACTAGACAGGGCTGCCCACTATCACCATTACTATTCAACATAGTGTTGGAAGTTCTTGCCATAGCAATCAGGCAGGAGCAAGGAATTAAAGGCATACAGATTGGAAGAGAAGAAGTCAAACTCTTCTTATTTGAAGATTTTATGATAGTATACATAGAAAAACTTAAAGAATCCAGCAAGAAGCTTTTTGAAATTATCAGGGAATACAGTAAGGTGTCAGGCTACAAAATTAACATTCAAAAGTCAGTGGCATTCCTCTATTTAATCACTAAGTTAGAAGAAGTTGAAATCCAGAAATCAATTCCTTTTACTATAGCAACAAAATCAATAAAATATCTAGGAGTAAGCCTAACCAAAGAAGTGAAAGATTTGTATATTGAAAATTATGAGTCACTACTCAAGGAAATTGAAAAAGACACAAAGAAGTAGAAAGATATTCCATGTTCATGGGTTGGAAGAATTAACATCATCAGAATGAATATACTACCCAGAGCCATCTACAAATTTAATGCTATTCCCATCAAGATCCCAATCACATTTTTTTGGAGAATAGAACAAATGCTACGAATGTTTATCTGGAACCAAAAAAGACCTAGAATTGCCAAAACAATCTTGAGAAGAAAGAACAGAACTGGAGATATCACACTCCCAGATCTCAAATTGTATTATAGGGCCATTGTCAGCAAAACTACTTGGTACTAGACACACTGACCAGTGGAATAGAATTGAGAGCCCAGAAGTAAGCCCCTACACCTATGGATATCTAATCTTTGACAAAGGTGCCTAGACTATTAAATGGGGAAAGCAGAGTCTCTTTAACAAATGATGTTGGAAAAAAATGGGTTGAAACATGCAGAAGAATGAAACTGAACCACTATATTTCACCAAATACAGAAGTAAATTCCAAGTGGATCAAGGACTTGGATGTTAGACCACAAACTATTAGATATTTAGAGGAAAATATTGGCAGAACTCTTTTCTGCATCAATTTTAAAGACATCTTTAATGAAATGAATCCCATTACAAAGAAGACTAAGGCAAGCATAAACCTTTGTGACTACATCAAATTAAAAAGCTTCTGCATAGCAAAAGAAACCACTGCCCAAACCAAGAGACCCCTCACAGAATGGGAGAAGATCTTTACATGCCATCCATCAGACAAGAAGCTAATAACCAAAATATATAAAGAGCTTGCCAAACTCAACAACAAGAAAACAAATAACCCCAACCAAAATTGGGGAGAGGATATGGTCAGAATATTTACCACAGAAGAGATACAAAAGGCCAAGGAACACATGAAAAAATTCTCCAAGTCTTTGATTGTCAGAGAAATGTAAATAAAGACAACAATGAGATACCACTTCACTCCTGTGAGAATGTCATACATCAGAAAAGGTAACAGCAGCAAATGCTGGAGAGGTTGGGGAGGGGTCAAAGGAACCCTCCTGCAATGCTGGTGGGAATGTCAATTGGTCCAATCTCTGTGGAGAACTCTCAGAAGGCTAGAAATGGACCTACCCTATGATCCTGCAATTCCTCTCCTGGGGATATATCCTAAGAGACCCAACACACCCATCCAAAAAGATCTGTGTATAGATGTGTTCATAGCACCACAATTTGTAATAACCAAAACCTGGAAGCAACCCAGGTGTCCAACAACAGATGAGTGGCTAAGCAAGTTGTGGTATATATACACAATGGAATACTACTCAGCTATAAAAAATGGTGACTTCACCATTTTCAGCCAATCTTGGTTGGGTCTTGAAAAATTCATGTTAAGTGAAATAAGTGAGAAACAGAAGGATGAATATGGGATGATCTCACTCTCAGGCAGAAGTTGAAAAATAAGATTAGAAGAGAAAACACAATAGAACCTGAACTGGAATTGGCATGTTACACCAATGTAAAAGATTCTGTGATGGGTTGGTGGGAGAATACAGGTCCAAGAAGGATGACAGAGGACCTAGTGGGGGTTGTATTGTTATATGGAAAACTGGGAAATGGTATGCATGTACAAACTATTGTATTTATTATCGAATATAAAACATTAATTCTCCAATAAAGAAATAAAATTTTTTAAAAATTAAAAAAAAAAGAACTTGATAAGGGAGTTAGGGAGATAGTATAGTAGATATGGAAAAGACTTCTGTGCCGAAGGCTCTAAAGTCCAGAGTTCAATTCCAGTACCACCACAATCTAGAATTAACCAGTGCTCTGGCTTATTTATCTATCTCTAGCTCTCATTCATTAAAAATAAATAAAGATTAAATTTTTTCTGCACACAAACTTTGGCTGGATCTGTCTCTATATAAATAAAAAAGTAAATAATGATTTTTTTTTTCCCAAGAAGAGTGAACTTTCCACAATGTGAATCTAGTTGTTAAGCTTATGGTACAAGGAAGTCAAGGTTGATGCTTGTTGTATAATCCTTAGAAAGTCTTCTTCAGCTCCCACAGGGAAAAAGAATAGCAAAACTTTCAAGGGAAGGGATGGGATATGGAGTTCTGCTGGTAGGAATTACGTGAAATTATACCCCTCATATCCTATGGTCTTGTTAATATTTCCATTTTATAAATAAATAAATAAATACATGTTAAAAAGAGGAATGAAAATAAAAAAGTAAAGTCTCCTTCAGAGTTGGTGAAATAGCTCTCTTAAATAGGGTGTTGCTTTGCCATGTGCATAACCCAGATTTGAGCATTTTTATATACAAACGATAGGTTAGAAAAAAGTGAATTAGAGAATCAATCCATTTACAATCACCCCCTCCAAAAAAAAGTCAGAGTTAATCTCACAAAGGGGTTGAAAGATCTTTATAGTGAAAACCATAGGATACTGTTAAAATAAATAGGAAATATCACACACACACACACACACACACACACACACATACAAAGAAAGAATATTCCTTGTTCTTGAATTGGAAGAATAAACATTATTAAAATGACCATCTTATCAAAAGCAATCTACAGTTATCATGCAATACCTATCAAGATCTCAATGACATTTTTCAATGAAATTGAGCAACTAGTCCAGAAATTTGTGTGGAACCACAATAAAACAGACAGAGCACTTCTGAGAAAAAAAATGGGGAGGGGAATGGATGCATCATACTCCCCAACTTCAGTCTATAATACAAAATAATAGCTATCAAAATAGGATGTTACTAGAATAAAAATGGACACCAGGATCAATGGAGCAGGATTGAAAGCCCAGAAATAAACCCATATACAACTAATCAATAACAAAGGAGCCAAAGACATTCACTGGGGGAAAGTCTCTTCAACAAATGGTGCTGGAACAACTGGACAGCCACGTGTAGAAAAGTAAAACCAGATCATCATTTAACACCATGGATCAAAGATCTGGATATTAGACCAAAAACTTTAAAACAAATATATCAGTGAAACATTGCAACATCTTAACATCAAAGATATCTGGAGACTCAAGCCCATGGGTATGTAAAATGAAAACAAGAGTAAATAAATGGGACTGTATCAAACTAACAAAGCTTCTGCATATTGAAAGAAAACTACACAAGGATAATCAGGTAACCCAGTAATTGATAGAAGGTATTTACACATCACACATCAGAGAAGTAACTATTATCAAACATCTATAAAGAATTGGTACAGGTGGGAGTTGGGCAGTAGCACAGCGGGTTATGCGCATGTGGTGCAAAGCCCAAGGACCGGCGTAAGAATCTGGGTTCGAGCCCCAACACCCCACCTGCAGAGGAGTTGCTTCATAAGTGGTGAAGCCGATCTGCAGGTATCTATCTTTCTCTCCCCCGTCTCCCCCACCTCTCTCCACTTCTCTTTGTCCTATCCAACAACAACAACATCAATAACAACAACAATAAAAAACAACAAGGGCAACAAAAAGGGGAAATAAAAAAATAATAATAAAAAAGAACTGGTACAGGTGGTCTGGGAGTTGGTGCAGTGGATAAAGCAATGGA
Organism: Erinaceus europaeus; assembly: GCF_950295315.1. Taxonomy (NCBI): domain Eukaryota; kingdom Metazoa; phylum Chordata; class Mammalia; order Eulipotyphla; family Erinaceidae; genus Erinaceus; species Erinaceus europaeus. The sequence goes on from NC_080164.1 coordinate 45,753,401, forward strand.
TTCTCAACTATGAGGTTCTGAGTTCAATCCCCAGCAACATATGTACCAGAGTGATGTCTAGTTCTTTCTCTCTCTTTCTGCCTATCTTTCTCAAGAATAAATATATAAATTCTTAAAAATACCCACCTTACAAAAAGCTGGTACAGTTCAATAAGAAGAAAAATAATAATAACCAAATAAAAAAGTAGGCCAAAGAACTGAATAGACAGTTTTCTAAAGAAGAGATATACATGGCCCCATAAAGCAATGATGGTAGGGATAACCCCAGTCTCCAAAGGGAGGCTGGGGGTATCCTGCCCTGCCACTCGAAAAAGACTGGTCCTGAAATGAGTGCAGCCTGCATTGTTCCTCAGATGTGATCATGAGCTATAAGCTCAGACAAGTAGGGACTTAGAGGTTACACAGGCTCTGTGATATATATATGCCCTAGAGCAGGCGGATGAAGGTAAATAGTTAATTTTAGCCACAGAATTTTTTTTATAAGAATAGGAGCTAGGGAGTCAAGCTGTAGCACAGCGGGTTAAGCGCAGGTGGCGCAAAGCACAAGGACCGGCATAAGGATCCCGGTTCGAACCGCGGCTCCCCACCTGCAGGGGAGTCGCTTCACAGGCGGTGAAGCAGGTCTGCAGGTGTCTATCTTTTTCTCCTCCTCTCTGTCTTCCCCTCCTCTCTCCATTTCTCTCTGTCCTATCCAACGACGACGACAACAAGAATAATAACTACAACAATAAAACAACAAGGGCAACAAAAGGGAATAAATAAATTTAAAAAATTTAAAAAAAAGAATAGGAGCTATCCCCTGCCCTAATCCAACTTTGTAGCCCTTTTCTCTACTCTGACACCATTCTCTCAGACAATATTCTTATCCAGCCTCAGGCTATCAATCAAACTTAAGCAAAACTACCATAGTTGTATACCCCCAGAAACATGCCTAAAATGATTTCCCTAGCTTTCTTTAACACTAAAATCCCTAATCTCAGCTGCTCAATTCCTACTTTTTGGTTCCTGTTCATTAACCATCTTGTCTCAACTTAGGTCATGTCACCTTCCAGACACCAAGTTACAGGTGCTACCATGACTCCAACCCGACTTCTCTGGGCAGACGACCTCACCAGTGTGTCCTGGACCCTCACATCTCCAGAGCTCTGGTACACTAGGGAAAGACAGAAACAGGCTGGGGGTATGGATCAACCTGCCAACGCCCATGCTCAGCGGAGAAGCAGCTATAGAAGCCAGAACTCCTACCTTCTGCTCCCCATAAACAATCTTGATCCATACTCCCAGTGAGGGAAAAGTGATAGGATGAAGATAAGAGGACTCTGCACTCCAGCTCCATCAGCACCCAGAGAGAGAAAGAAAAAGGAGAGGGACATATGGAGGTAGCTATGATGTTATGAGTGGCTTGAAAGGGAAGAGAGGATTGAATGACAAAAAAGAAGGGGCAACTATATATAAATGTGAACAGATAGTTGTAGAGAAGATGGTTGGCCCATGTCTACAACTTTAGGGAATCTGTGGTGGATTGCAGTGGGGAGAGTGAAGATTCAGAACTCTGGGGAGTTTTGTGGTAGCATAGCCGGTTAAGTGCACCTGACACAAAGCGCAAGGACTGGCATGAGGATCCCAGTTCGAGCCCCCGGCTCCCCACCTGCAGGGGAGTCACTTCACAAGCAGTGAAGCAGGTCTGCAGGTGTCTATCTTTCTCTCTCCCTCTCTGTCTTCCCCTCCTCTCTCCATTTCTCTCTGTCCTATCCAACAACAATGACATCATCAACAACAACAATAACAACTACAAGGGCAGCAAAAGGGAATGAATAAATATTTTTTTAAAAGATTCAGAACTCTGGTGGTGGAAATGGTGTGGATTCAAACCTCTGTCGACATGTAATTCTGTAATATAAAAATAAACAAAAATATATTAAAAATATTTCCTCCTTAACCATTAAATTTTGTAATGGGGTTTCAGAGATAATGACAGGATATTGAATCACGTGTGAAGCAAGAAAATGTTTTTATAACAAATAAAGAAGACTATTTCAATTCTGGGGGAAAAAATGATACACATGGCCCACAAACATATGAATAAATGCTCCAACTCACTTATTATCAGAGAAACGCAAATTAAAACTACACTGAGATAGCATCTTACACTTGTGAGAATAGCCTACATTAACAAAACAGGAAATGATAGGTGTTAGTGGGAGTGCAAACTGGTGCAGCCCCTTTGGAAAACTGTATGGAGAGTCTTTAAGCAAATAAAAATACCTTATGATCCAGCAATACCAATCTTAGGTATTTACCCAAAAGACACACAAACAGTCAAAGGAACATATATATGCATATATACACAGTCGCCTTGTCCACCATAGCCAAAGACTAGAAGCAGCCTAAATGTCCATCAACAAATGACTGGTTAAAGAAGTCATGGGATATATATATTCCATGATATAACCATGATATATATATCCCATGGAATATTACTCTGCGATCAAAAAAGAAGATATTGTGTCATTTAGGACAAAATGGATGGAACTGAAGGTGATTATGCTTAATGAAATAAATAAAGAGATGAAAGACAACTACCAGGTGTTTTCACACATATGTGGAATCTAGAGATTTGATTCCCATGAACTTGCCAAACAACAACAACACAGAAGCAAGCAAACTGTTTCTAAGACTAGTGAGAACTATGGTGGTTATCTTTGGGAGGCAGGAGAGTGGGGATACAGAACTTTGTTGGTGGGTGTGGTGTGGAACTACCCATTGTAATCTTACAATCTTATAATATATTATTAATAACAAAATTTTAAAAGAGTTCTGGAATATATACTCCATGGAATACTACTCTGCAGCAAAAAAGATGACATCATGTCCTTGGGACAAAGTAGAACTGGAGGTGATTATGCTTAGTGAAATAAATAAAGAGATGAAAGATAACTACTGGATGGTTTCACTCATCCAAGGTGTCCATTGAACTGGACCAGGAACACATGACCCTGAAACAGAAAGAAACAGTCTCTAGGACTTTGTGGGAACTATGGTGATTACCATTGGGAAGGTGAGGGCACAGAATTTTGCTTGTGGATGTAATGTAACCCTACAATCTTGTAAATTACTATTAATCACAAAAGAGGGATGCATTGGATCGACCTTCCCGTGGTGCATCCCATGAGTACCCATTCATTGGGGAAACTGACGATCCTTCCTAGCCGACTGAATCCACATGGATCTCAGTCACTTTCAAAGCCAGCAACAAGCTCATGACAGCTTTCAAGCTGTTGGTCCTGCTCTTCGAGTCCACCCTGTCCAACGCTTGACGTCTCGTCATCCAATCTGGTCTCCTACGCCTACACTGAACTTCTCTGTTCCAGACTCTTGGAAACAGAGTTGGCAGTCAGCTGAGGTAAAGAACAAACACCTCATCACAGACCCCTGCAAGCGTCAACCCGGCTTTGACCTAGCACGTTATGATTGGGCCCTCCTCAATCACTATCGAGCAGGCCATGGCCGGTGCGCCGCTATGTTCCATCGCTGGGGAGCCAGAGAGGACCCGAACTGCCCCTGCGGCTACAGACAGACTATGACCCACATAGTCAACGACTGCCACCTCTCCAGATTCAAAGGAGGTCTCGAAACTTTACATCAGGCTCAACCTGACGCTGTTGACTGGCTACGGAAGAAGGGCAAACGCTAGTAGAAGTAGAAGAATCACAAAAGAGAAAGGAAGGAAGGAGAAAGGGAGGGAGGGAGAGAGGGAGGAAGAGAATCAAAGGAAATCTCCTTCAAAAAAGAAAGAAAGAAGAGTGGACAGCTATCTCATGGATACTATGCGTGCTTTGTATGTATGCAGCTCAGGTTTGAGCCCTGGAACTACATGAGCATGTTGTAGCACCAGGAGAAGCTCCAGTGTTGTGGTATCTCTTCTCTCTCTTTTCTTTTCTTTCTTTCTTTCTTTCTTTCTTTCTTTCTTTCTTTCTTTCTTTCTTTCTTTTTCTTTCTTCCTTCCTTCCTCCCTCCTTCCCTCCCTCCCTCCTTCCTTCTTTCCTTCCTTCCTTCTTTCCTTCCTTCCTTCCTTCCTTCCTTCCTACTTTAACTTTATTTTGCTAGGACAGAGAGAAACTGAGAGGAGAAAGGGAGATAGGGAGACAGAGAAACACCTGCAGCACTGCTTTAAGGTAGTCAAACATCTCCCTACTAGTGGAGACTGGGAGCTTGAACCTGGGTCATTGAATCAACCAGGCGTGCCACCACCCAGATACTCTGTTTTGCTATATGAATGAAAAAGTTGATCATGAGTGATAAAATCACATATGTGTGATGCCTTGACTCACAAAAACAAAAATATATTTAAAAAAATACATAGTGGGGACAAGAGATGGTTCACTTAGTTGAGATTACACATTACGAAGCACAAGGACCTGGGTTCAAGTCCCCACTCCCCACTTGCAAGGGGGATGCTTCATGAAGGGTGAAGCAGGTCTGCAGGTATCTATCATTCTTTCTTCCTCTCTATGTCCTCCTCCCCTGTCAATTTATCCTGGTCCTACCAAATAAATTAAAAGGAAGAAGAAGAAATAAAGATAAAATGACCACTGGGAGTGGATTCCTGCGCTGGCACTGAACTCCAGCTAACCCTGGTGACAATAAAAAAATAAAAATAGGGTGGAGGATGGGTAGCAAAATGGTTAGGCAAAGAGACTCTCATGCCTAAGACTCTTGTGCCTAAGACTCCAAAGTCCCAGGTTCAATTCCCCGACTACCATCAACCAGAGTTCACCATCCAGCCCTGGTAAAAATAATAGTAATAAATAAAAATAAATAAAATAAAATAGGATATAGTGAGAAACAGAAACAGAAGTGTGGGACATGGACTTTAGGGACCAGATGTATCAAAGGGAGAATCACATTTGATATCACATATATGACTTCACGCAATCTAGGCTGAGAGGGTCTCAGAAAGCACAAGCTGCAAACTTGTTGCACTAACTCAGTGTTGTATACAAAGGCACAGACACTGGGAACTTTCACAGGTCAGGAGGCCAGTGACAGGCATGACTGGACATGTTCAGAATCCCTGTGCGGCGCCTGAAGAGCAAAAGGTCACAGAGGGACCAGCAATCAAGCAGACCACCTGCTCCACCACAAGTCCCGTCTGTGGTGGGACTCTCCCCCCCAGCACTGCAGGGGTGGCCGCCCTGGAGGCTGGAAGCAGAGGAGGTTAAAAGAGTGAATATGGTTCAATCCTAATAATTACCTGTGCACACAAAGCCACAGAGACCAACTCTGTGGCAAAATGCCGGCCAGCCCTAGAAAGGCTCTTCAGCAGTGAAGAGATGTGCTGGAATTCAGAGGTCACCCCTCACGTCAAGGCCAGGGAAGTTGGGGACAGCGTCTGTGGTCAGGACCTGAGGACCTGGCACAGCACCGCACTGCTCAGACAACTGAGCTAACAGGAATGGTCACGTCAAGGCAGATTCCTTGCTTTTGGGAAATGGGATTCAGATGTGGCAGAGAGAGCAGCCCCCATCAGCAGGAACCTGAGGTAACTGTGGGGGCCTGGTCCGGAAGTGGGGTGCGGATCTGGGCCTGAAGGATGATGCCAGTGTGACTCAGCCAGCTCAGCTGAGGTCAGGTCCCAACAGGACAGGGTGGGGATGGACTGATGGCAGAGGGAGATTGCTTTACATAAGAAAACACTTGGGGTGGTGGAAGGAGGCGGGGCTTGAGCCACTGCTGGGAGGAGAAAGGGGAGTTGCAGTATATTTTATCAAATGTCAGTTTATTGGGGAGCTTCCCTTGATTGTATTAGGCTTCCCTTCCTTTCCTACTGGGTAGCAGCTCCCCTGTGAGCAGCTTGTCAAGATTCCAGAGTGCTGTATTTTTTATTTGTTTGTTTTATTTTTTAAAAACAACTTTTAATTATTGAAACAGACTGACTTCAGTATAGAAGACTTCTGGGCAGGCTGAGGTTGTGGCCACAGCAGCTTGGGGTTTTGAGGGGTATGCTGGGGGTAAATGGGAGATGGGGCCCACCTTGATGTACCCCCTCTCATGCCTTCCCATTCTGAAAGGAGACAGAGAGATACTCTGTGGTTCTGCTTGTAGTCCCTCAGAGGGTGTTTGGGTGTTGTGACTTCTTGAAGTTGCACTGGCAGACCCCTGATAGCCTCTGAGTGTCAGACACCGCAGTACAGTCTGATCCTCACTCGGTCCAGCAAGTCCTCCACCATGCAAGTTCCCAGCCTCAGGTGATCCTCCTTTCAGAAAATGACACTGGGGTCTTCTCACTCAAAAGACCACACAAGCCTAGCCAGCTTCCTTGGTGTCTACTATACTGGAAGAAACTTTCTTATGTGTGTGGAGTCAAACTGCAGGGGCCTGGAGTCCCAGGCACCAATCTTGAAGCTCAACCATCACTCTGTGGGCAGGTTCCAGCAGCATTAGAAGCTCTGTCAGTACAGAGACTCAGCAAACCTGAGAGAGGGTATCAGAAGGCCCCAACCCTGTGGACTTGAGAAGGACCATGTTCTTCTGGGTGTCACTCACATGGTAGAAGGTGGTCTATTTAACTCCCAGCCTCAGATGCTCTGTCCCCACCAGCACTTCTTGCCCTCATAAAGCAAAGTAGGTCTATTTCCTTCACATCATGCAGTTCCACATACCTGGTCCTGTGACTTCCACCCCTTCCATTCCTTAATATCTAGAAAATCAGTCTGTAGTTTTGTCCCACTCAGCCTAAGCTCCTCCCTTTCCTCTACTCCAATCCCACCCTGATTCCAAGTGTGAGCCTTATAATCTTATTTTTTATTATTAGTGATTTAAAATTTATTTAAAAAATTAAAAGAAATCAGGAGTAGTACTCCACACTGTTCCCACCACCAGAGTTCTGTATTCCCAATCTCTCCATTGTAAGCTATAGCAGTTCTCTTAAATTTGCAGATATGGGTTAACTATTATTTCTACAACTGTCTGTCTATATTTGTATATATTTGTCCATCCATTTTTTTCCCTATGGTACCACCTTCTCTTCCTTTTCAAGTCACACAGATACCTACGACTACATCCAAATATCCCTCCCTTTTTCCTCTTCTTTCTCTGTGTCCCAATAGAGCTGGAATTCAGAGCCCTCTGGTCATCTTCACTCTTATCATTTCTCCCCCCTGGGAGTATGGATCAAAAATATTTTGAGGGTGCAGAAGGTGAGACTTCTGGTTTCTATAATTGCTTCTCTGCTGGACATGAGCCTTGGCAGGTTGATCCATACCCCCAGACTGTTTCTGTCTTTCCCTATTGGGGTAGGGCTCTGAAAAAGTGAGATTCTAGGGACGTCAAGGTGGAATTATGATGGTGCCTGCAATTTAGGGCCTGAAGGGTGGCAAGATATAAAGCATGACAAAAATGATTAGTGAACAGGAACCAAAAAGTAGGTGCAGAGCAGAGAATATGAGAATAGGGATCTTAGGATGGAGGAAGCTAGGAAGTCTATTTTATGTATGTTCCTAGGGACCTATTATTACCGTAGTTTTTGCTGGAGTCTGATAGCTAACATGGAGTTGGATAAAAATATTGTCTGAGAAGATGGTGTCAGAGTAGAGAAAAGGGCTAGAAAGTTGGGTTAGGGCTGAGAGTAATCTCACTCTTGAAAAAATAAACTGTGTGTAAAATTAACTGTCTACCTCATCCACCTGACCTAGGGCCCATTTATATGTTTGTATTTAGCACTGGAGCCTGTATAACCTCTGAGTCCCTATTGGTCTGAGCTCGCAGTTCATGGCCACAGCTGGGGACATTGCAGGCTGTACTCATTTCAGGACCAGTCTTCCTCAAGTGGCAGGGCAGCATGACCCAGCCTCCCTTCAGAGACTGGGGTAATCCCATGTCCCTTGTGATCTTAAAACTGCACCTTTAAGGATTTAACTCTAGCTCTTAAAGGTTGTCACATGTGACTATAATGGTTTCTGATTCACTCAAGGCACCAGTAAAGGCTTGTTGATGGAACAAAAGAAAGAAGGGGAAGCGTAGTCTCTTCTTTCACAATGAAGGTGTGTGCAGTAGATAGTTCAGTTGGGGGGATGCCAGTGTTGGACATCAGGCTAGATGCAGGGAGTCTTATGTTGTGGGAGTCTTTTTTTTTTTTTCTAATGCAAGGTGGGGGAAGGAGAAGAGAAGAAACTTTTGATTCTAGGATTGAACCAGAACCTCAGACTTCAGTGTCCAACACTCTGTCCGCTACATCATTTCCCATGCCACAGAAATCTTTTTTATTCATTTTTAATGAGAGACTAGAGCAGATCCCTGATATATGCACTATTGGGGACCAGAGCAGGATCTCACACATGCACAGCATGTACTCTTCTCACTGGGCTACCTCCCCAGTCTCCACTGAGGGAATCTTAGTGGCAAGTGAAGCCAGTCTTTCTCAACTGGTTAAAAAAAAAACAAGCAAGCAAAGTCAAACACTATCTTCCCAGACCCCTGGAATGTAGATCTCAGGGAAGTCTAAGTTCCATAGAGAGGAAGCTATACCCACAACTTAATCTAGAGAAACAGAAATTGATTACTAAGACTTGGCTGTGGTGGCAAGGGAGAGGATGCTTAACAGACTGGTCCTGGTGTAGTCTAGGTTCCTGACTTCCTTCCTACTTTCCCAGTATTACTCTCTATCCCTCCATCAATTCTATTACTCACTGTCCTTCCACTAAATAGCCTTTTCTGTTCAAATTACCAAAGTGCCTAATACATGTGTCAATAGCTGCTAATTTTTGCTTGGCTTTGAAATGATAAATATACACATATAAAGATGCATAAAATACAGATATACATGTATGAATATAGATTTAACCCAGTTATATATAAAATCTAAATCCTTTATATATTTAAATATAACAAATAGATTAGAATGGGTTATAGAACTTGCAAATCACTAAACAAAGAAGCAAAAAAGTTGATGAAGATACAAAAGATAGAAGAAAAGTAAAGATACAATATAGCTTTAAAATAAAGGGGTTAGAGCAATATTATCAGTTATCATAGTAAATACGTCATAATGAATACATTACACTTCCCATTAGAAACAGACTCTCAGTATTAAAAAGATAAATAAATTAATATAATCAGTAAGCTTTGGAATACTTATAATTCACAAATATCTAATTCACATTCATTTAAAAGAGTTACGGGACACTTTAAAGCTAATATATTGTCAATGTTTCTTTTTATGAATAAAAAATTTAAGAAAAAAAAGCTAATATATTAGATCATAAAATAAATTCCAATACATTCTTAGACTCTAAAACTCTTAAACTCTTTAACCACAATCCAGCAAAACAAAGTATCAGTAAGAAAACTGCTAAATAGTAGAATCCAAATACCAGGAAATTAAGCAATATTCTTCTAAATAACTCTTGAGTAACAAAGGAAATAAAACATATAATTAAATAGTGTTTTAAAATAATAATAACAATACCAGGTTTCAAAACTTATGGCATGTAATAAAGGTAAACTAAAAAAATCATATTAGACAACTCTTATTTTTTTTAAAAAATGAGTAATAAAAATGAATGAAATACCATCTCAAAATAGGGAAGTTTTTATTGGTTTTTGTTTCTTTGTTTAAAATATAAATAGAGAGGCTGGGTTTAATGTTTTTGTTTTTGTTTCTTACTTAGCTGCCTTCCATTATCCAAAAACCTTCACTGTCTGTGTATATACATATACACATACACATACACATACACATACACATACACATACACATACACATACACATACACATACACATACATATACATAGATTTTTTTAAAGATTTATTTTTATGAGAGGTGGGGGAGCTCTGTTCTGCCAGGAGTTGAACGTAGGAGCTATGGGACTTCAGGCATGCAAGTTCTATGTCTAACCGTCAGCTATCTCCTTAGTCCTGTGATATTTTTTTCTTTTTTTTGCCACCAAGGTTGTTGCTGGGGCTCAGTGCCAGCACTAGGAATTCACTGCTCCTAGTGGCCATTTACCCCTGTTTGGTTTAGTTGTTGTTGTTGTTTCTTTTTCTTTTTAATTTTTATTAAATAGGACAGAGAGAAACTGAGAGAAAGGGGAGAGAAAAAGGGGAGAAAAAGAGACACCTGCAGACCTGCTTCACCAGTGGTGAAGTGTCCCCATAGAAGGTGGGGGGCAGGGCCCTGAACCTGGGTCCTTGTGCTTAACTGGGTAGGCCACAACCTAGCCCCCCATAGTTACCATTTCTTTTTCCCTTTTGTGTGTTGTTGTGCATATGCAAGAACACTTAAAATCTACCTTATTAGTATTCTTCATACATACAGTCACTGGTCTCTGTATTACATCTCTAGAATTTATTCCTCTTGCAGAAATGAAACTACTCTTCAGTCATTCTGTCCCCATTTCCCTCTTCTCCCAGCCCTAGGAAGCCAGCAGTCTCTTCCTACTTTTGAATATGACTATTTTAGCACCACACTTAAAGCAACTATGTCACCCAACCACCCTGTAACTTTGACTATTTCAGGCTAAGGAGAATTATTTTATAAATATAAAATAATCCCCACCTGTAGGGATAAAGCTTCACAAGCAATAAAGTAGTTCTGCATGTATCTCTCTTCACTATTAAATAACTAATACAAATATATAAAAATAAATAAGGTAAATGTAAAATAAAGCTTTTAAACTGCATTGATAAAATGAAAATAGAAATGAATTTATCAAAAACCAGAAATGTATTATTAGTAATTTAATCCAATCTAGTTTACATAAAGCAAAACCAATAGATCAGACAACACTGTCCATGCTCCCAGAGGGATAAAGAATAGGAAAGCTATCAGAGGAAGGGATGGGCTAGGTAGTTCTGGTGGTGGGAATTGTGTGGAGTTGTACCCCTCTTATCCTATGTTTTTTGTCATTGTTTCCTTTTTATAAATAAAAATTATATAAATAAATAAAAGAAGTCTACAATAAAGCATAAAAGGCCAGGCAGTGCTATACCCAATTGCACACTCAAATTACCATGCTCAAGGACCCAGGTTCAAACCCCCACCTGTCCCCACCGGCAGGAGGAAAGCTTCAGGAATGTTGAAGCAGTGCTGTATCTATCTATCTATCATCTATCTATCTATCTATCTATCTATCAATTTCTCTTTGTCCTATCAAATCAAATAAATAAAGTTTAAAGGATTTATTGACAATGAATAAATAAAACAGAGAAAAACTCTGCTAGCCTATTGAGAATCTTAATTACATAGAATGCTTTTCAAAGGAACATAAAAGGTACCAAAAGAAACTCAACAGGAGGTAGAGGTGCTGATTATGCTACTGATACTTAAAGAAAAAAAAATTAAAATTATACAAGACAATTTCCAATTAGTGTTTGGATCAGCTAGTGGGCTTCTCTTGGACACCACCTGGAATTCTCTGACCCTCAACTTTTCCTTCCCTGTAGAATGACAGAGGGGCCTTATTAGCTCAATGGGGTAAAAGAGTAGCTACTGTTCTTTGGGTCAAGGGTAGGGGGAAGCTCTGCATAAGCACTTCCCCATTCTTCCCCCAGGAACAAAGTTCTGAGTTGTTTTTCATAAAACTGGAGTTGTCCACTGGTATAGGGTATTCAATTCCAATAAACAACACATGCTTCTTTTGACTCTCTTTTCCCTTTTTCATTTCCCTATCCTCTCACTTACCAACCCTTAGAACTATAATCTTAGATGGACAGTGCTACATAGCCTTGGTGTCAGGCTGTGTTTTTTCCAGTTGCCTTTTTATTTTAGTCCAAAAATCTTTATTTCCATGTGGGACCATTTAATTTACTTATGTTCATGAAATTGCTAGTAAGTTTGGATGCATATTAACTTGATATTTACCCCATCTGTTTTTGTGTTGTTGTTGTTTTATTTGACTTCATTTCAAGAGCAATTTTAGGTTCGCAGCAACACTGAGAGAAAGGTGTAGGTATCTCCTATATGCCTCTGGCTGTACATGTGCCTAGGCTTCCCCACAATCAACATTATTTATCAAAGTAGTGCACTTGTAAAAACAGATGACCCTGCAGTGGCACATCATTATCATTCAAAGCCCATAGTTTACTTTAAGATCCACTCAGGTCAATTACATAATGACCTGGAATTATCACTATATCATGCAAAGTATTTTCTCTACTCTAAACATTCTCTGTGCTCTACCACATATCCATCCCTCCCCTGGCTCCCTATGCCTGGTAACCACTGATCTTTTCACTGTTTCCCAGTTTTGCCTTTTTCATAATGTCATATAGTTGAAATCATGCAGTACATAGTCTTTTTCAGTTGGCTCCTATCATATAGCAAAACATATTTAGGGTAACTTGTACCTTTTCATGTACTGAGAGCTCATTTCTTCTTAGCATTGAGTAATATTCCATTTACCAAGTGCACCACAGTTTACTGATCCACCCACTTACTATATAGAGCATCTTGGTTGCTTCCAAGTTTGGGCATTTAAGGATCCATATGCTATAAACATCTGTTGTGTTGGTTATTATGTGGATTTCTTAAAACTCTTTTGAGCAGATATCAGAGTGCAATTGCTGAATTGAGCGTAGAGTATGTTTAGTTTTGGAAAAACTGCCAAACTATCTTCCACAGTGACTGTATCTTTTTGCATTCCCTGGTAATATATGAGAGAGAGATCATGTGACTCCATATCCTTGCCACTTTAAATGGTGTGCCCCAGATTTTGGTCATCCTACTAGTGTGTGTTATAGCATCTTGGTATTACTTGAATCCCCATTTCCATGACGTGGAGCATTTTAAAATATATTTTGTTTGTTTATTTGTTTTGCTACGTGTGTGTGTGTGTGTGTGTGTGTGTGTGTGTGTGTGTGTGTGTGTGTGGTGAATCTCTTAAAGTCTTTGGCCTCTTTTTAAAAATCAGATTGTTACCTTATTGTTGAGTGGTAAAAGCTCCTTGTTCATTTTGTTTAAAAGTTCCTTATCAGATGCATCTTTTGAAGATATTTTCTCCCAGTGTGACTCATAAAATCATAGTTCATAAATCAGATGTTTTAAATTTTTGTCTCTTTAAAATTTTATTTTAAAATTTATTTATTTATTTCCTTTTGTTGCCCTTGTTATTTTACTGTTGTAATTATTGTTGTTGTCGTTGTTGGATAAGACAGAGAGAAATGGAGAGAGGAGGGGAAGACAGAGAGGGGAGAGAAAGATAGACACCTGCAGACTGCTTCACTGCCTGTGAAGCGACTCCCCTGCAGGTGGGGAGCCGGGGGCTCGCACCAGGATCCTTATGCCGTCCTTGTGCTTTGCGCCATGTGCGTTTAACCCGCTGCGCTACCACCTGATTCCCCATAAGTTTTAAATTTTAATGAAACTCAGCTTGTCACTTATTTCATGAGTAATGAGTTTGGTGTTTTATACAAAAAGCCAATACCATATCCAAGGTCACCTAGAATTTATACTGTGTTCTCTTCTAGGAGTTTTATAGTTTTGCATTATACATTTAGACCTATGACCCATTTTGAGTTAATTTTTGTGAAGGATATTGGATTTTGTCTAGATTCATCTTTTTACATGTAGATAGTCAGTTTTTTTTAGCACCTGGACATTTACTGAAGAGACAATATTCACTCCACTACTGGTTTTGCTCCTTTGTCCAATATTCATTGATTACTTAGGTATGTCTATTTCTGAGCTCTCTTTTCTGGTCCATTGCTCTAGTTCTCTCTTCTTTCACCAACACTGCACTCTCTTGATTACTGTAGCTTTATAGTAAGTCTTGATGTCAAATAGCCTTCCAGCTTCATTCTTCTCCCATATTGCATTGGCTATCCCAAGTCTTTCATCTTGCTACATAAGCTTTAGAATCCATTTGTTGATTCTATAACAGATAACTTCCTAGGATTTTGATTGCAATTAAATTAAATCTATACGTCAAGTTGAGGATAACTGACATCTTGACAGGACTGAGTCTCTGTATTCATAAATATAGGATAGATATTTTTATTTGTCTAGTTATTCTTCCATTTTGTTTAGTCCTGTAGTTTTACTTATATAGATCTTATATATATTTAGTTAGCTTTGTACACAAGTTTTCATTTTGGAGGGTGCCAACATAAGTTGTACTGTGTATTTATTTTCTTATATTCATCACTAGTATACAGAAAAATGGTTAAGATTGTTTATTAACTTGATATCCTTAAACTTTGCTATAATCATTTATTGATAAGAGAATCCTTTGTTTATTCTTCTGTATTTTCTACATAGGGGATGGTATCACCTGTGAGAAAAGACAATTTTATTTTCTTTTTTAAAATTTCTTTATTGGGGGATTAATGTTTTATAGTCAACAGTAAATATAATAGTTTGTACATGCATAACATTTCTCATTTTTCCACATAACAATACAACCCCCACTAGGTCCTCTGTCATCCTTCTTGGACCTATATTCTCCCCCCCACCCACCCCAGAGTCTTATACTTTGGTGCAACATGCCAGTTCCAGTTCAGGTTCTACTTGTGTTTTCTCTTCCAATCTTGTTTTTCAACTTCTGCCAGAGAGTGAGAGCATCCGATATTCATCCTTCTGTTTCTCACTTCTTCTAGCGTTTGCCCTTCTTCCGTAGCCAGTCAACAGCATCAGGTTGAGCCTGATGTAAAGTTTCGAGACCTCCTTTGAATCTGGAGAGGTGGCAGTCGTTGACTATGTGGGTCATAGTCTGTCTGTAGCCGCAGGGGCAGTTCGGGTCCTCTCTGGCTCCCCAGCAATGGAACATAGCGGTGCACCGGCCATGGCCTGTTCGATAGCGATTGAGGAGGGCCCAATCATAATGTGCTAGGTCAAAGCCGGGTTGATGCTTGCAGGGGTCTGTGATGAGGTGTTTGTTCTTTACCTCAGCTGACTGCCAACTCTGTTTCCAAGAGTCTGGAACAGAGAAGTTCAGTGTAGGCATAGGAGACCAGATTGGGTGACGAGACATCAAGCGTTGGACAGGGTGGGCGAAGATATCCGCGTATATTGGCAGGTCCGGTTGAGCGTAGACGTGGGAAATGAACTTAGATGATGCCGCATCCCGACGAATATCTGGTGGGGCGATGTTGCTAAGAACTGGCAGCCATGGAACCCGGGTAGAACGGATGGTTCCAGAAATTATCCTCATGGAGGAATATAATTTGGAATCGACCAAGTGGACATGGGGGCTACGGAACCATACTGGGGCACAGTATTCTGCAGTGGAATAGCAGAATGCCAGAGATGACGATCGTAGTGTGGAAGCGCTCGCGCCCCATGAGGAGCTGGCCAGTCTTGCAATGATGTTATTCCTCGCGCCCACCTTTGCTGCAGTTTTTATGAGATGTTTGTGAAATGACAGGGTGTGATCGAGAGTAACGCCAAGATAGACTGGCTGGGCTTCATGCCGGATTCTCGTATCGCCAAGCTGCACATTAAGCTCACGCGAGGCCGAGGCATGGTGTAGGTGGAAAACAGATGACACCGTTTTTGCAGTGCTAGGGATTAGTCGCCATTTTTTACAGTAATCAGATATCAGAGACATGTCTTTCGTGAGTGTTTCCTCGAGGATGTCGAACTTGGATGTCTGAGTTGCACAGCAGATGTCATCGGCGTAGATGAACTTCCTTGAAGAAGTTTCTGGGAGGTCATTGATGTAAATATTAAATAGCGTAGGAGCCAGAATAGAGCCCTGGGGGAGGCCACTTGAGACAAGTTTCTCACTTACTTCACTTAACATGATTTCTTCAAGCTCTATCCAAGATAGGCTGAAAACAGTGAAACCATTATTTTTAATAGCTGAGTAGTATTCCACTATATATAAATACCACAACTTGCTCAGCCACTCATCTGTTGTTGGATACCTGGATTGTTTCCAGGTTTTAGCTATTACAAATTGTGCTGCTAAGAACATATGTGTACACAGATCTTTTTGGATGGGTGTGTTGGGTTCCTTAGGATATATCCCCAGGAGAGGAATTGCAGGATCAAAGATTTAAGTTTTTCACTATTAATTATGATATTAACTGTAATGGGTTTTATAGATATTCTCTAGCAATTTGAGAAAGTTTTCCCTTCTTTCTAGTTCATTAAAAATTTGTAATCATGAATGGATGTTGGTTTTTATAAAATTAATTTTCTGCATCTGTAGATATCATCTTGTGATTTTTCTTTTTTAGTATGTTAATTGATGGATGTTATTGATTGATTTTCAAATTTTGTACCATCCTTGTACACCTAAGATAAATGCCACTTGATTGCAGTTCTTTGTGTGGTTGTATTTGATTTCCTAAAATTTTGTTGAGGTTATTTGTATTTATATTTATGAGAGGTATGGATATATATGTCTTAATTTGGTTTGATCTTAGGGATCATCCCTTTTGAAAACTCTGAGAGGTTGCAACAAATCTGTATAATTTATTTTTTATTCTTATTTTATTTATTTATTTTAATGAAAGAAATACAGAAAGATGACAGGTAAATAGATATATAAATAATCAACATATAAAAAGATTGAGAGAGAGGTAGAGACAGCTCTGACTTATCATGGTGATGAAGACTGAACCTGGGACCTCAGAGCCTCAGACATGAAAGTCTTTTGCATAACCATTTTACTATCTCACCCAGCCCTGGTATAATTTCTTACTTAAATATTTTTTTAGAATTTATGAGTAAACCCATATGGTTATTGCGCTTTATTTTTTAGGTATTTAATAATTATTGATTCCATTTTCCTACTAGATTTAGTTCTGTTTTAAGTCTCTTTCTGTGTGAATTGTACTAGATTACATCTTTCAATGAAATGGTTCATTTATCAAACTTGTGGAGATACAGTTGTACACAGTGTTTCTTTATTATCTTTCCAGTTTCCATAGGCGAAGTCGTTTTTTTCCTTCTTTCATTTCTAATATTAATAATTGCTGCCCCTTCACATTTTTTTCTTAACCTGGTAGGAGCATATTGATTTTATTGTTCTATTAAATAATCTGCTTTAGGATTGCTTATCTTCCCTATTGAGTCCTTGTTTGTACTTTTAATATTTTCTGCACCGTTTCTTATTTTTTCTTTTCTTCTGCTTACTTTGGACTAAGTTAAGTCTCCTTTTCCTGGTTTCCTTGGGAAGAAACTTAGATTATTCATTTAAATTTTTTCTTTTCTATCTATTCATTCAATGCTATAAATTCTCCTTTAAGAATTTCTTTCAGGCGTTGGGCGGTAGCACAGTGGGTTAAGCAAACGTGGCGAAAAGTGCAAGGACCTGCAAAATAAGGGTCCCGGTTCAAGCCCCGGGGCTCCCCGCCTGCAGGGGAGTCGCTTCACAAGCGGTGAAGCAGATCTGTAGGTGTCTGTCTTTCTCTCCCCCTTTCTGTCTTCCCCTCCTCTCTCCATTTCTCTCTGTCCTATCCAACAATGACGACCTCAATAACAATAATAACTACAGCAACAATAAAACAAGAGCAACAAAAAGGGAAAATAAATAAATATTTTTTAAAATTAAAAAAAAAAAATAAAAAGCATTTATAGAACAGCAACGGTAGATACTGCTCCACTCTCTGAAGGGAAGCCAAGTCAACGTACTCTGCCAATCAAGGAAGACTGGTCCTGAAATGAATGCAGCCTAGAGTTTCTAGCTATGACCATAGAAAGCAAGCTCAGACCTACAGGGATTCTTAGGTTACACAGCCCCCTGTGCTAAATATGAATAGACAAGCACCCTATATCTGATCAGTGGTGTTTATAATTAATGGTATTTATATACTTCCCCCAGAATTGGGAGCTACTCTCTTCCCTGATCCAGTTTTCTAGTCCTATTTCCAACTCTGACACTATCTTCCCACTTTTAGCCCACTTATATATTATCTGTGGGGCTCAGGCAAAAATTAGTGAGGTCATTGGCTTATTAGAATATAGACTTCCAGGGAGTCCGGCGGTAGCGCAGCGGGGTAAGTGCACGTGGCAAAGTGCAATTACTGCTGTAAGGATCCCAGTTCAAGCCCCTGGCTCCCCACCTGCAGGAGGGAGTCACTTCACAAGCAGTGAAGCAGATCTGCAGGTGTCTATCTTTCTTTCCCCCTCTCTATCTTCCCCTACTCTCTCCATTTCTCTTTGTCCTATCCAACAGTGACAACATCAATAACTACAACAATAAAACAAGGGCAACAAAAGGGAAAATAAATAAATAAATATTTTTTAAAAAAGGATATAGACTTCCTAGCTTCTTCCAACATAAATACCCCAAATTTCATCTACTATATTCTTACCTTTAGGTTCCTGATTATTAAACAATTTGTTCTGCTTTATATCTTAATGGTTTTTAGCCACCAAGTTGCAGATGCTACCATGACACCAGCCTAACTTCCCTGGGCAGATGACCTCACCCATGTGTCCTGGAACTCCACCTCACCAGGGTCCTAGCCCAGTTGGGAAAGAAACAGGGTAGGGGTATGGATCGACCTGCCAACGCCTATGCCCAGTAGAGAAGCAATTACAGAAGCCAGACCTTCCACCTTCTGCACCCCATAGTAATCTTTGGTCCTTACTCCCACAGGGATAAAGACTAGGGATCCTTCCAATGGAGAGGAGGTGGTGGGAATTGTATGGAATTGTATCTCTCTTATCCTACAATCTTGTCAATTATTGTAAATTACTAATAAAATAAAAAGAATGTTATACATAAAACTGAGAAATGTTACATATGTACCAACTACTCTATTTTACTGTTGACTGTGAACCATTGCTCCTTCCAGTAAAGAAAAAAAAAAAAGAAATAGATACCAGATTATAGCAAGATTTATGCTATCACTGACTTATAAAATACTTAATTTACAGTTTCTTTCATTGCTTTTATGCATTTTCTAAGTTTCTCACAAGCAACACAGCACTTTTTATAATTAAGGGAAAATACAAATGCTAAAACAAACAAACAAAAACACTACTGGAAGACCACACCCCCAAAATGGCTAACATTCTTTCTATTGGGCGTGTGAGTTGCTCAGGACAAAGGTGGTAATAGGAAACAGAAAATGAAGTGATTATTCTTGCATTAATTACTATTATTATGGAGGCACAATTGCAGTCTCTTAGGTGCCGAGTTCCTGTTATTACCTGAGTCTAAACCATTGGGGAGACTTTGTGCCCCTCTGGCCTCTTTCATCAGTGAATCTCAGAGCAGAACACAAACATCTTCATCCAGATGAATTGGAAACATGGTAAATACCATTCTGGTTTCTGGGTAGACAAATCAAACCTCTAAGGCAAAGAGGAATTTTCCTACTCTGGTTGTAGAGTCCCTCAACTTCCCTGTGGAAAGCATCTTAGGAAGCATCTGACTGCAGAGTCCTAGTACCATGCTTGATAGTGTTGAGCTTGAAGCCAGCGTCAGGGAATGTACTACGTCACCAAATTCATTCTGTCCCCTTCCTGAGTCTTTGTGACAGAAGGTTCCTCTTGATATTAAGACAGAATCCGCATCCTTGGAATTTTTGCTCTTGGCCTTGTTCAGACAAAATAGCATTTCTTTTGTAGTGCCATTGTGGCTCTGGGTTCTTCCTGAATCCCTGTAGTTGTCCCTCCCCCAGGAGAATTAGAGCAATAAATCTTTGCATCTGTAAAGTTTGGATCTTTGATATTCCTCTTTTCTTTCTTTTTAAATTTATCAAATTCATTGGGGTAAAAAATTGCATACAGCACAGTGTACAACTCAATGAGTTTTAGCAGATTCAGAGTTGTGCAACCATTTGCAATCTAGTTTTAGAATATTCCTATTATTTCCCAAAGAAATCTTGTACCCACTGGCAGTTACTCTCTCCTCTCGTCTTCCTACCCCCCAAACCCCCCCCCCATTTCTGTATTATGTAAGATTGGATAGCTGAGTCTCTTAATCATCTTTGAGGGTAGCCTTGCCTGCATATCTTTTTCTTTTTTACTTTTTGCAGTACTGTCTCCTGTGCCTTTGAGTTCAGTTCTAAATTGTTCAGGATAACCCAGATTTAGGGCTAATAGCCAAGGTGATACACGCCAGTAAGTTGCTGTGCTAGGTCACTCGCTAATCACCCCCTCAGCAAGCATCTTTTGAGTAAGATGGTCAAGGTAGTAGCAAATGGCCATTTCATGTGATTTAGTCCAGTTTACCAGGAATCATCAAAGCCTAGGAGAAAACAGGACCTGTGATCCACTTTGAACATTGTAGACAAATTAAAAAAAAAAAAATCCTTAGGCCT